>NC_047098.1:22940522-23243552 GCF_902459505.1 Geotrypetes seraphini
GAAGTTTAATCGAATCATCCCCCATGACAATTTTCCCTCCAGAACTATCAGTATTTGGGGCTGTGAACTAGGGCCTGAAACTCTATCTGCCCTCTGTCTATCCAAACCCAAAGATTCCATATAGCCCCCCTGTGATGGGGAGGTGGGGGATGTCCTCAGACTGAAGCAGGAAAGCAGAAGTGGAAAAAAAAAAAAAAGCTGCATATTACTCTGAAGGGGAAAAGGCTTCTGCTCAGTCATGTATAAACTCCATCCCCTGCCTGACAAAGTTATGCACGCGGCTTCTGAGTGAAACAGAACATCTTAATGGGGGACGTTTCAAGGGGCTGAAACCCTACAGCAAGAGAAAATCAATGCAATGGTTCACGTAGCCTACATGAACCATTGCATTTTTAGGGTCACAGCCCCTTGAATGTAGGCATTTCCCTTTCATAAGGAATTATACATATACAACAATGTAATTAACACTACAAAATTCTAATTCTTCCCAAATATGGATTGCAATTCAAGTACTTATAATTCTACTTCTTCATTTATTACAGTTTTTAAGCAGCAGTATTTCCTCTTATTTTCCATGCAGAAAGCATGGATGCTGAAATTACACACCACCAGCGGTCTCAAACTGAAACCCTTTGAAGGGCCAAATTTGGGATTTGTAGGTACTTGGAGGGCCTCAGAAAAAAATAGTTAACATCTTATTAAAGAGTTTGAGACCACTGAGTTAAGAGGAACGGTTAATCTGCTGGCTGGGTTGAAGGGCAGAGGGGAGAACAGGACAATCAAGCCATTGTGACATCACTGATGGGGTTGGCTCTTATTGGTGGAATGAGGCATTATGACATCACAATCTCAGCTCTGCTTCCCAAAGACATACAGGATGTCATGGTTACAGTTAAGCCAGTGGTCTCAAACTCAAACCCTTTGCAGGGCCACATTTTGGATTTGTAGGTACTTGGAGGGCCTCAGAAAAAAATAGTTAATGTCTTATTAAAGAAATGACAATTTTGCATGAGGTGAAATGCTTTATAGTTTATAAATCTTTCCTTTTGGCTAAGTCTTAATAGTAATATTGTCATTTATAGCTAAAGAGACATATGATCAAGAAACTGTTTTATTTTACTTTTGTGATTATGATAAACATACCGAGGGCCTCAAAATAGTACCTAGCGGGCTGCATGTGGCCCCCGGGCCGCAAGTTTGAGACCACTGCACTACACTATAAGACTGCCTCCACTGTTATCTGATGTAAGCATAAGGCATTCTGGGGGGTGGTTTGGGTGAAGTTGCAACGTATGTATAGATTTCTATTTAAAAATATTTTAGAGGAAGTGCTCTATTATAGATCGTTGTACAAGCCTATTTTATAAAACTACATTGCCTTTAGGAAAATTCTCATATATATCAATCACAATTCCCAGAATAAACTATTACTCATTGAAAAAATGAGAGGGGTCGTGAGAAGTGAAAGCAAAAGGTACAAAACCCCACACGGCATATACCTTCGCACAACGTCACCGTCAGCCCATGAGTGAGAACAGAGCACATCTAAAAACATAACAAAACAAAATTGTACTTATTTTAGGTCAAAAATATTCCACTCTTCCCATAATGCTATGAAACATTGACACGTTTCGTGCTCTGAATCAGGGAACTCACAGCCGCCATCTACCCACATTAAACGCTTTATAAAAACAAATATAACATAGCAACAATTTTTGATTCTTGTATTGAGTAATTCTAAAACAAAGACCTATCAAACAGCAGGCATCATCTCACACGCTCTAGCATCCTCTCAGCTTTGATGTTTAAACAGGTTAGAGCTGCAGAATTAAAATAAATCATAAGAACATAAGCAGTGTCTCTGCTGGGTCAAACCAGAGGTCCATCATGCCCAGCAGTCCGCTCACACGCCAGCCCATCAGGTCCAGGACCTGTATAGTAACCCTCTATCTATACCCTTCTATCCCCTTTTCCTTCAGGAAATTGTCTAATCCCTTCTTGAACCTCAATATCGTACTTTGTCCTATCACACCCTCCGGAACCGCATTCCAGGTATCCGCCACCCTCTGGGTAAAGAAGAACTTCCTAGCATTGGTTCTGAATCTGTCCCCTCTTAACTTTTCCGAATGCCCTTGTAGTTTTCGAAAATTTGAAGAATCTGTCCCTCTCCACTTTCTCTATGCCCTTCATGATCTTGTAAGTCTCTATCGTGTCCCTTTTAAGTCTCCGCTTTTCTAGGGTAAAGAGCCAATTTCTCTAATCTTTCAGTATATGTAAGGTTTTCCATACCCTTTATCAATCATATCATTCTTTTCTGAACCCTCTCGAGTATCACCATATCCTTCTTAAGATACGGTGACCAATACTGGACGCAGTACCGTACTCCAGATGCGGGCGCACCATCGCCCGAAACAACAGCAGAATAACTTCTTTCGTTCTGGTTGTAATACCTTTCTTGATAATACCTAGCATTCTATTCGCCTTCTTAGAGGCCACTGCACTGTGCCGACGGCTTCATTGTCTTGTCCACTATTACCCCCCAAGTCCTTTTCTTGGGTACTTTCACCCATTACCAGCCCTCCCATCATATAGCTGTACCTCGGGTTTCTGTGTCCTACATGCAAGACTTTACATTTATCTACATTGAACTTCATCTGCCATCTCGTCGCCCACTCTTTTAGTTTGTTCAGGTCACTTTGTAAATCTTCGCAGTCCTCTTTAGTCCTAACTGTTCCCTGACGCTATGGGGTTTTTTTTTTTTCTTTCTAATAACCTTATCGTGGGTGGATGTCTGCTATGATTTCTCTGATGCAGCCCATGAAACATCATATCAAGTCAAATGTCTTATAGCAGTAATGGAAATATTGAATATTTCTGACCTACATACAATTTCTTTTTTTTTTTTTTTTTTAATGTTTTCAAACGTACTCTGAAGAGGAACAGTTCATACTGTTCTCACTAATGGGCTGATGACGACATTGTATGAAGGGTATATGCGGTGTGGATTTTGTAGCTATTACGGTAAAATAGACCCCCGCAAATTCACGGTTCCGAATCCCGGACTCAGTCATTTACGGTATTTTCTGACTGCTTCTTCCGGTCAGAAAATACAGGGAATGACTGAGTCCACAAATCAGCCTTCTGCACAGCCGATTCCTCCTCCTCTCTCCCCCCCCCCCACCACCCGGTCAGCCAATCAGCCTTCTGCACAGCTGATTCCTCCTCCTCTTCCCCCCCCCCCCCCTCCGGTCAGTCTTCTGCACAACCAAACCGCCTGTCAGCCTAAATATTGATTTTTTAGCACCCGCTGCCGCCCCTGCAGCCCTCTCCCACCTCCGATACACTCCTAAACCGCATTCACGGTTTTTCAAAATTAATGGGTGCTCCTGGAACAGAACCCCCATGAATTTTGGGGGTGTACTGTACTTCCACTTCTGGTGGTCCATTACATTTTTTTTTTCATCAGTAATATTTGGGAATTGTGACTGATATATTTACCTGTGGTGGATTCTCCCTCAATTACCTCCATGGTGGTTAATTTATAAAAGCTTTATTTTTTTTTTTTTGTATCTACACAAATACATATGTGTTTATTAACATTTGATATGCCGCTTAAGCATATTACAGATCTAAGCGGTTTACAATAAAATACATGTACTTAGAACTTCCCTCTCTGTCCCAAAGCTCACAATCTAGCTAAATTATTAAAATAGAAAAGATATAACAAAATTCCAAGAATTGTGAAGAAAAGATACAATTAAAATAATAAAAAAGAAAATAAAAGAATAAAATTAAAATATACAAATAAGTTAAAAGATTGGAGATTGAGCAAAATAAATTCCAATCTGGTGCTAAGTCCAATAGAGCTCCACATCTGCAAGGAAGGATCGACAGAGAAGTGATGGTGGGCAGTGGGGCCATCCTTAAAATCACTCCTCCTCCACGTATGAATGATGATATGTACCTTCATATAACTCAGGTATGGTACATTTGAGGCAGATTTTGGGTGGAGTCCACGTCAACTTGTGTCCTTTCCCCCGGATTCAATACATAGCATCCTATTTAGGGCATCCAAAACTGCATATGATGCTGAGATCAGCAGGCAAATAAATTAGTTTATGAGCCATTAAGAGTCAATAATTGGCTGTTAACAATCGTTGACATTAATTGGCTCTAATGTGGATTGGCATACGAATCTGGTTGCGTGTGATTCTATAAAGACCTGTGTCCAAATTCTCTGTGGCTATGGGAGGGGCAAGAGCGGGTCAGGGGCATTCCAAAGAATTATGCACAGAGTCAAACAATTTGGAGCCTGCATGCCCAAGTTGTGTGCCAGAATTTATGCCAAGTTTCAGTTGGTGCAAGTCTTCACGCCCCAAATTGGGAACTGGAATACGCGCTAAGTACTATTCTGTGAAGAGCGCTCAGCCCGGAGCCAATACTTATACCTGATCCCGATCAGGTGTAAATGTTGTTCACCTGGAGGGCGTCTTCCCCTATGACAGACTCTGGAAGAGTGTTCCAGTTTTCCACCACTCTCTGGGTGAAGAAGAACTTCCTTGTACGGAATCTATCCTCTTTCAACTTTAAAGAGTGCCCTCTCGTTCTCTCTACCTCAGAGAGGGTGAACAACTTGTCCTTATCTGGTAAGTCTATCCCCCTTCAGTACCTTGAATGTTTCGATCATGTTCCCTCTCAATCTCCTCTGCTTGAGGGAGAAGAGGCCCAGTTTCTCTACGTGGAGAAAGAGGGCACTGGGACATTTAGAACTCTGCGACTATCATGAATACTATAGTTATATTGGTTCCTGAAAAGAATACCTCCCAGCTCTACATCAAATCACATGGCCTCAATGCAGCACGGATAGCCAAAGAGCAGATCATCACACTGACCCGTGTAAAGCATGAATATAGTACAGACAGCTGATATAGGGCCTTAAAGTCATATTCCTACACAGGTCTCCTGTATCTGACAGCTTCAGACAGCTGCTATTTGACATATGTACACACAGTAAATTCCTCAGAATAGCAGCCATGATTAGCCATTAAGCAAAATAAGCCCTTGCTTAGGGCACCACAAAGTCCCCCCCCCCCCCAGTTATATATGATTTATTTATGTTAATAATTTATACACTGCCTAAAAACCTAGGCGGTTCACAAAACACGGTACGTACATAAAAAAAAAATAATCATTTAAAAACAATCAGTCAAGCAAACATGTCACTGGAATGCCCTCAAGAGCCTAACACAGGTCTTAGATTGCTAAACGGGCAAAAGTTGAGTTTTCAGCATTCTTTTAAACTTCCATCTATTGCTATAATGTCGTAACAAGCCAGGTAAATGATTCCACAACTGCAGTTTCATACAATAATGATATTTCTTAGCACTTATGAGCTGTGCTTAGGGCATCAGTTGGACTTAATCCAGCCCTGCTAGGCAATTTTCGGTAGGCTACTTGCAGGCAAAAACTGTGGGTAGCTTTGTACACACAGCCCTAGTAGGCATATTTCAAAGAAAACTCTGTTTTCCTTTGAATACTAATTTCTGCGAGTGCTTGGATCCATATATAAACCCCATGCATATTTTCTATCTACATCCAGTCAGAATCACTTGTGGCAGGTTAATTGCAAGTAAATGTCTTACAGGCCTCTAACTTGCCACTGGATCGCAAAACCGAAGCACAGAAAATATCTAGAGTCCACTTAAAACCACTAAGCGGATAGCTGAGAGAAACGAGCCCTGTGTTTCAAGTTTCAAGTTTATTAAAAGATTTTTTAAACCTCTTAATCAGGTTTCTAAGCGGTGGACAATATAAAATTACATAAAAACATATTAAAATGTAAAAACATATAAAAACAAGGGATAATGGATAAAATCCAAGTGTCATAATAAAGCACAGATAAAACATTTGGACCGACTTCAAACAATAGGAAAGTGGGGAAGAACTACAATTGTTATAGAAAAGTGCAACATAAAAGGAAAGTACAATAGGTTAGAATTCCAGAGAGTAGGGGCAGTGACGGCAAAATTATTGGAGCGCAACGTATTAATCAATTTTAAAGAGGGTATAACGAGGAAATTCTGAGACGTTGCACGAAGAGATTTTAATGTATTCTAGGGAATTAAAAGTCTGTTGATGAAATCTGTGCATTTGGGATGGTACCTGGGAAAATGTACATCACTCTGCCATCGAGCCCTAAACCAGTGGTTCCCAACCCTGTCCTGGAGGAACACCAGGCCAATTGGGTTTTCAGGCTAGCCCTAATGAATATGCATGAAGCAAATTTGCATGCCTATCACTTCCATCATATGCAAATCTCTCGCATGCATATTCATTAGGGCTAGCCTGAAAACCCGATTGGCCTGGTGTTCCTCCAGGACAGGGTTGGGAATCACTGCCCTAAACTATAATGGAAAGAAGTCTTCTCGATGAAGTGACTCCTCTCCTTGCCAGCGACATGACCCTATCATGCACCCAGGCCTGGCATGCCCTACAATGACCTCACCTATCCCTCCTAAGTCAGACCATCAAGTACCTTTCTATTATAAACATAAGAACATAAGAATTGCCACTGTTGGGTCAGACCAGTGGTCCATCGTGCCCAGGAATCCGCTCATGCGGCGGCCCTTGGTCAAAGACCAGCACCCTAACTGAGACTAGCCCTACCTGCGTATGTTCTGGTTCATCAGGAACTTGTCTAACTTTGTCTTGAAAGGCTGGAGGGTGTTTTCCCCCATGACAGACTCAGGAACAGCATTCCAGTTTTCTAACACTCTCTGGGTGAAGAAGAACTTCCTTACGTTTGTATGGAATCTATCCCCTTTCAACTTTAGAGAGTGTTGTCTCGTTCTCCCTATCTTGGAGAGGGTGAACAACATTTACACCTGGTCGGGAACAGGTATAAGTATTGGCTCCGGGCTGAGCACTCTTCACAGAATAGTACTAAGCGCGTATTCCAGTTCCCAATATTGGACATGAAAACTTACACCAACTGAAACTTGGCATAAATTTTGGCACACAACTTGGGCATGCAGACTCCAAATTGTTTGACTCTGTGCATAATTCTTTGGAATGCCTCTGACCTGCTCTTGCCCCTCCCATAGCCACAGAGAATTTGGACATAGGTCTTTATAGAATCACATGCAGACAGATCCGTATGCCAATCCAAATTAGAGCCAATTAATGTGAATGATTGTTAACTGCTTGCCCTGCTTGCCAATGATTGTTAACTGCTTGCCCTGGATTGGTAGTATGGAATATTGCTACTCCTTGGGTTTTGGCCAGGTATTAGGTACCTGGATTGGCCACCATGAGAATGGGCTATTGGGCTTGATGGGCCATTGGTCTGACCCAATGAGGCTATTCTTATGTTCTTATGTACAATTTATATAAATAATTTAACACTATATTTAGTCCCTATGGACTATATTTAGAACTACGGACTGGTAAGCTTGACTTCGGTTCCAGGGAAGATGGCGGAAGCGCTGATAAGACAGCATCAATGAGCATCTAGAAAGGAATAAACTGATGAAAACAAGCCAACATGGATTCTGCAAAGGAAGATCGTGCCTAACGAACTTATTGCACTTCTTCGAAGGAATTAATAAACAAATGGACAAAGGGGACCCCACTGACATCGTATACTTAGATTTCTAAAAAGCTTTTGACAAGGTACCCTATGAATGCCTACTACGGAAATTGAAGAAGGAGACATACATATATGAATCAAAAATTGGTTGGCGGGTAGAAAGCAAAGGGTAGGAGTGAAAGGCCACTACTCGGACTGGAGGAGGGTCACAAGTGGTGTTCCGCAAGGGTCGGTACTCGGACCGCCGCTGTTCAATGTATTTATAAATGATCTAGAAACAGGGACGAAGTGCGAAATAATAAAATTTGCAGACAACACCAAACTGTTTAGTGGAGTAGGGACAAAAGAGGACTGTGAAGACTTACAAAGGGACCTGAACAAACTAGAAGAGTGGGCGACGAGATGGCAGATGAAATTACTCGAGAGGGTTCAGAAAAGGGCGACGCAATTGATAAAAGGTATGGAAAACCTTACATATGCTGAAAGATTAGAGAAACTGGGATTCTTTTCCCTGGAAAAGCGGAGACTTAGAGGGGACATGATAGAGACTTACAAGATCATGAAGGGCATAGATAAAGTGGAGAGGGACAGATTCTTCAAACTTTCGAAAACGTCAAGAACGAGAGGGCATTCGGAAAAATTAAGTGGGGACAGATTCAGAACCAATGCTAGGAAGTTCTTCTTCACCCAGAGGGTGGAGGACACCTGGAATGCGCTTCCAGAGGGTGTGATAGGACAGAGTATGGTACTGGGGTTCAAGAAGGGGTTGGATGATTTTCTGAAGGAAAAGGGGATAGAAGGGTATAGATAGAGGATTACTATACAGGTCCTTGACCTAATGGGCCGCCGCATGAGCGGACTGCTGGGCACCATGGACCTGTAGTCTGACCCAGCAGAGGCACTTCTTATGTTCTTAATATAAACTAAAAAGACATCCAGAATTAGCAGTAAAACAACCAGAGAAAATATGTCTCCATTAACAAAACTCAATACCAGTAAAACCACATACATGCACATATATATCCCCCACCCCCATTTTCACAAAGTCATGCTAGCGGCTGCCGCTGAGGCAACTGCCCTGAAGCTCACACAGATTTAAAGGGCTTCAGGGCTTTTGCTATGTGACAGCCACTAGTGCGGCTTTGTAAAAAAATAAAAAAGGGGCTTGTGTGTGAATATATTTTCTTAGCAACAAAGTATGATTTTTTTTTTTTTTCTTTTTTTAGATATGCACATTCACCTCCTTGATGTGGGTTGGGAAGGCAACATGGTTAAGCTTAACATAAGAGTTCCCCTACAGGGTCAGACTAAGGGGCCATCTAACCCAGTACCCTGTTTCCAACAGCGGCCAGTCCAGGTCAGAAGTACCTGTAGAGTCCCAAGAAATAACAGGATTCTAAGGGCCACTTTTACAAAGGTGTGGTAAGCGTTTTAGCGCGTGATTAGCGCATGGTAAATATTAGCACGAAAAAGCATAGCGCACCTTTGTAAAAGAGGGTGTATATTACTTAACCCCGGGGAGAAACTGTGGCTTTCCCCCAGGTCTATCATAATAATGATTTATTATTATTATTATGTTCTTGTATACCGCCATACCCAATGAGTTCTAGGCGGTTCACATCAATTAATTAAGATCCGATCTGAACACGGATTTACAACATTTTGTCGGAATTACAAGCAACGAGGAAGGAAATGTTGGAACATTTTAGCAGAAATTTATCAGAGTTACAGGCAGCGACAAGGTTGGATTGGAAGGAAAGAGGGAGGGAGAGAGAACCAAAGGAGGGGAGGGGGGCAGGGGAATGAGGATTAAGGGTCCTGTTCACGGACTTTGGACTTTACCTCTAGGAATGTGCCCAAACCTTTTGAAAACTCAGCGACATTAAATGCCGTTACCACCTGCCCCGGCAATCTGTTCCAGGTCTTAACTCCATTAGGAGAAATTTTTTTTTTTTTTTTTTCCACTCATCGTTTTAAAATGTACTACTTTAGCAACTTTGTAAGTTTTGATAGAATGAACAAATGTTTACTTGTTCCACTCCGTTCAAGATTTTATAGCTCTCTATCACATCTCCCCTCAGCTGTCTTTTCTCCAAGCTGAAGAGCCGCTAACCTCTAACTTTTCCTCGTATGAGAGTTATTTTCGCCCCTTAATCATTTTGGTCATCCTTTTCTATACCTTTCCAGTCCTACAATATCTTTTTTTTCTTTGAGATGCGGTGATCAGAAATTGCATACAATACTCAAGGTGGTTACACCATGGAACAATACAGAGACATTATGATGTCCTTTTTTTATTCTCTATTCCTTTCATGTGTACAATGCTTTGCACCTCTAGTACAGGGATCTCAAAGTCCTTCCTTGAGGGCCGCAATCCAGTCAGGATTTCCCCAATGAATATGCATTGAAAGCAGTGCATGCACATAGATCTCCTGCATATTCATTGGGGAAATCCTGAAAACCCGACTGGATTGCGGCCCTCAAGGAGGGACTTTGAGACCCCTGCTCTAGTAGCACAAAAAAAATGATTAAGTAGTAGTGGTAATAAATCCGTTTGGCTTTTTGGACCACCACCATACACTGAGGAGAGGATTTCAATTTATTTTCCATCATGATACCTCAGCAGCCTTTAACAATAAGGAGTATGTTTTGAAATTAAAATGTCTCGGTGTTTGTTCCAGAATAAAAGCCTATGAGAAGAAACCATTTTGAGAAGAGAGCCGGGAGAGGAGGATGTAAGGGGACAGGAATGTGCAACAGCCAGCCAGGCGACTCTGCCCCGGCCTTAGTAAAAAAAAAAAAAACAAAAAAAAAACAAACAGGCATAGAATGGATTGGTTCATGTTTTGCGCTGAAAATAAAGTGTTTGAAATATAACACAGACATTTTCTGCAGCGAGAAAGAGTGTAAATGTAAGTTAAAGCACCCCAGACTATTATAGACTGCAATTTCAATGACTCTCGCATTAACACCATTACATAGCGCAGTGTGCCATACAAAAAAAGTTAAAATTGACTAATATGCCTGCAAAAATTTAGTATTGCAATGCAGACTGCAAACACATCTTTATGCAACTGTACAGTATTAGTTTTACCTTGGAAATAATTACAATGTACTGCATAAACAGACCATGTTAAAATGATTATGTCATACTTAAAAAAAAAAAAAAAAGTTTGCTACACACAATACAGAATTTATATCAGGCAACTGTGAATAAAGTGGAGATAGTTAGTGCTTCCGCTAACATGCATATAACATTCTAAAAATGCAGTGCACAGTACCAGACACTGTGGATTCAACACTCAATAAATATACTAACACACGGCTTCAATTTTGCACAGAACATGGTACCAGTATTCTACTGGCCTCAGAACTGCTCATCCAAACAAGTAGAGAAAGATGTATTCGACAGCAGAATGTGTCAATATCTCGCACACTAGCCATACAAAATGCATTTCTCACGGCCAGGATGACTGAGTAAAGCTTGTCAGCCAAGTGGCCCATCCCCAGCTGGAGGTGGCAGGAGAAGAGTTTAAGCATACGAGTCTGCTTGAGGTCACACAGTCGGGCAGAAGAGAGAGTAGCAAGATGGTCCACTGTGCCAGGAAGAGCCGTCTTACCTCACCATAGCTTCACAGCTCAACAAGCCCACAGCAGAGACCCAAGAACCGTTAATCCACCAAACCACAGGTTGACTGAACAGCAAAGGGGAAACCAAGAGGGGAGGGCGGAGGCCTGAGGAAGAGTGGTTTATAATCTGGGAAGGGGGACGAGTGGTGGCCGCCTGATAGGGGATAAGCAGACACAGCTGAAAGTTTCAGCTTTTTCTGCAGAAGGCGGAGTAAAGGAAAAAAAAAAAAACCACCTAGTGCCATTGGCGCAGGCACCATCGCAGATGAACTGCAGAAAAATATTTGCAAGGACAGCAACATCAGTTTTATTTCATTAGTAGTCACAGAGCATTTGGGGCTCCCCGATACTGACAAATTCTGTGCCTCAATTAAGGAATCCTGTAAAAGGGCATCTGCTCTGTGGATGCTGAGCACCCCCAAACACTACAAGCTCCTTCATTGTGTCTAGAAAAGGGATCATTTCTATTATGCTTGGCACCCACTTTTTGAATTGTTGCCATCTATGCCAGCCAGGCAAAGAATGGCCACAGAATCCCTAAATCTTCCAGGTATGCAACGACCATTGATATTACAAAGTCAGACTTAAATTCGCTCAGCCTGGCAAAGCTGGACTTGCAGATTAACGGACAGACTGTAAATGCAGGTGCCGAAGCTTTTAATGATCATTACATTCTCTACATTAGCATCTCACGGTGCCTTCATTTTGCATGACTATATCCGACACAGGAACTACATTAATTCAGACTTCTCAGAGGCTGCCACTGAGCAAAAATCGCTGCTAGACTACACCCTGAACCTCCCAGGGCTTTCTTTGGTAGATGCTGAAAATGTAGAGACCGTCCTCAGCATGGTCTCCCAGAACATGCATGGACACTATGGGGCTCATAATCGAAAATTAAGCGCATCTAAAAACCTGCCCAATTTGGTGCTTTGATGACCTAAAAAACAGGTCGCCTAAGTGCCGATTATCAAACCTCATTTTTGGATGTATCCAGGGACCTTTTAGGCCTCTGAATGCCGCTGTGCAGCCAGAGCTAAAAGGGGTGTATCTAGAGAAGTGGTTAGGGCGGGATGTGGACGGGACGAGGGACGACCTAGACTTAGTTGTCCTGCAGGGATAATCGAAGGTTTTACAAGACTTCCAGGACAGACCTTATACATTGTGACTTAAGATGATATAAAAACAGGTTTAAGTGTCCAAAGGGTACACAAAGTGACCAGATAACCACTGCAGAGACAAAGTAAAGATTCTCACACACTCCCCCACGCTTCACTGACCCCCCCCCCCTCACACACCCTCAAAGATCAGAATAAACTAGTACATACCTGTCTCCAGAACATCAGCACCTGGTATAGGAAAGCCTAATAGAGCTGCACACAGGGATATTAAATAGTCTGGGGGCTGGGCTAGTGAACCATAGAGAGAAGCAGCAAGTCCCATAAGCCACTATAACCACTACATTCATTGTTTAAAACGTGAGCCCACCAAAAAAAACCCAAACCCTACTCTACTGCCACATAGGTGCCACCTGCAGCCATAAGGGCTATTGGGGTTGTAGAAAGGTGGGTATAGTGGGTTTGGGGGGGGGGTGTTTTGGGTGCTCACACTAACCTAAAAGGGAGTTCTGGTGAGTTATTTATGTGGTACCTTTTTTGTGAAGTTCAGAGCAGTGCCCTGTAAGATGCCCCACTGCTCTGTTGCCATGTCTGGGTGGCCAGTCTATCACAATGCTGGCCCCTCCCATGTCCAAATGGTCTTGTTCTGGGCGTTTGGGACTTAGACAAATTTTTGGTTGAAAATGTGGTATAAAGATAGATAGACGTACTGGCGGTCTGGACGATCAATGGCCTGGACATCCAGATAGATGATTTAAAAAAATATATACAAGAATGAACATTTTACCACTACCAACTTTGGGCGTCTAGTGCCATACGTCCGAATCAGACTTCAACATTTCTTTTAATTATGTTCAACCACAGCCCCAATTTTACAAGCCCTCTTTGCATTTGATAAAGTGCCTTAAACTGGCACTTAAATGTTTATCTTGCATAAACATCTAAATCCCCATTTTACAGTCAGTATACAAATGTATCAAACCCAAGTGCATCAGATGGCAAGGGGATGTGGTCTGGATGCGTTTTGAGTGGGACAAAGAGCAGATCAAACAAGCAAGCAAAAAATACGGTGAACTTTAATTAAAACAAACCAAATGTCTCACATGGCCATGTTTGGCCCGAAGGCTGCATCAGAAGCAAGACCAAAGACGTAAACACTCAACCTCTCTCTAGATCAGGGGTAGGGAACTCCGGTCCTCAAGAGCCGTATTCCAGTCGGGATTTCAGGATTTCCCCAGTGACTATGCATTGAAAGCAGTGCATGCAAATAGATCTCATGCAGATTCATTGGGGAAATCCTGAAATCCCGACTGGAATACGGCTCTCGAGGACCGGAGTTCCCTACCCCTGATCTAGATGAAAAGACAGTCCTTAATGCCAGCAAATTAGAGTAGAGCTTCCAGAGAGGGTAAAGCACAAAGACCACTTCTTTCTAGAGCAGTGTTTTTCAACCTTCTGACACCTATGGACCGGCGGAAATAAATGAATTATTTTGCAGACCAGCGGTTGAAGAACACTGGGCTAAGTCGTGGTCCAGAACCTGCACATCTCCGCCCAATCTCCGCCCCATAATAGCACTAATTGCAACACCATTTTTTCCATTCATTTTTCATACACACACACACACACAATATAATCTTATTAACAACACATAATGGTTAACCACAAAATTAAACTACACAAAGCACACTGTACATATGCTTCTCAACATTCATTCCTACCAGAACACAGATAACCCCTATGCAAATATGAGACCGCAGTCTAAAAGTACTAATATATACAAACAAAACCCTAAGATTCAAGACTCTGTTTGCAGTACAGTCCCAGAGAAATAGAAACAAGTGCATTTCTTCCTGAACAGTGTAAAATATAGACAGCAGGTGTAAATTCTCAAAATTGACACAATTCAATCACTAAATTTAAAACTAAAATCATTCCCCCTACCTTTGTTGTCTCCCTTCCTCCATGCTGTGCCTTAACTTTTGGCTTGCTCCTGCCTGCCCGTTTTATACCGCCCCCCCCCCGGTGTTATCTTCAGGCCGGCTCCCTCTTCCTCACTGACGCAGTGCATAAAGTCGCGGGCAGTGGCTCCTCGCACGTCCTGCGCCTCATCTGAAAGCCTTCCCTCTGACGTTCGTCAGAAAGAAGGCTGCCCGATAACGCCGCGTCAATCACACCACGGACCGGCGGCTGAAGAACACCGTCTCGGACACGACGCACATGCCGGACCGGCAGGAAATTTCTGCGGACCGGCACCGGTCCATGGACCGGTGGTTGAAGAACACTGTTCTAGAGCATTAAAACACCATCTGCATTCAAATAGACGTTCCCCTGTGTTTTGAGTGGGACAAGGGCAGAGCGGGTTCATAGACATTTAGTCCCCATTTCAGAAGGGGAGTAAACATCGGGATGCTGAGGCTTTGGCTCTAACCACTAGGCCACACACTCCCGCATAGATTTTGGGATAAGCGCGATAAACGTGTTTTAATTAATTAAATAAATACTGTATGTCACCCGTCTTTGATTCTGTTCATCTTAATCTCTTGTACAACGGCGGCTGCAGTCCCATGGAATTGGTCCAGTGATACTATAGTGGTTTTGCTCCTGTCCTGCTGAGCATGAGTAGCGAGTGAGATCTAACAACTTGTCTTGGTATAAATTGAAGCAAAGGGTGCCTCAGGGCTCTGTGCTTTAATATTTGTCTGTAGCCACTGTGTGTACAATTATTTGCTTGCACTTCTATTCAAATAGTATAATGCTCTATACACCTTTTCCTATTATGGAGAGGGTATGCCGCCACTAGCAGAAGTGGAGTGTTTTGATCCTGTAGTACAGGGGTGTCCAACCTGCGGCCCAGTGAAGTACCGTATTTTCACGCATATAACGCACGCGTTATACACGATTTTACAAACCGTGCATAACCATGCGCGTTATACGTGTGAGTGCGTTGTACACATGTTGTTTTTTTTTCATTCGAATCCGGCATTCCCCCTGCGAACCGGCATCCTCCCCCCCCCCGCTCGCGTCACCCCCCTCCCCCGCGATCCTACATTCCCCCCAGCACCGCAAAGACAACTCTTACCCGATTGGGCACTGGCACCGGCACCAGCACCAATGCACAGGATGTGCCAGTGCCCGAAGATCCTCCCTCGTTGGGTTGGGCTGGGCTGGGCGGTGCGAGAGAGATCCTCCTTCTTCCTGTGCCGGGCTGGACTAGGCTTTGAGCATTTGCGCATGCTCAAAACCTTCTGGTCTCGCTCTCTCAAAGCCTAGTCCAGCCCGGCACAGGAAGAAGGAGGATCTCTCTCGCACCACCCAGCCCAGCCCAACCCAACGAGGGAGGATCTTCTGGCACTGGCACATCCTGTGCATTGGTGCTGGTGCCGGTGCCCAATCGGGTAAGAGTTGTCTTTGCGGTGCTGGGGGGGGATGTAGGATCGCGGGGGGGGGGGGGGGGAGGATGCCGGATTCGAATGAAAAAAAAAAATGCTCTCTCGGGTAAGCGAGCGGGGGGGGGAGGATGCCGGTTTGGAGTAGGCGGGAGGAGGTTTTAGCATGCGCAGTATATGCGTGTGCGCGCTATATTAAATTTTTTTTACATAAATTTGTATTCCCCGCGCGCTATACCCGTGTGCGCGTTTTACACGGGTGCGCGGTATATGGGTGAAAATACGGTATTTTGTGTGGCCCCGGTCGAGGCGATGCAGTGTTTTCCTCTGCTGCCCCCGGGTGTTTACCGTCTTGCTGGCTCCTCCCTCCGTCTTGCTGCAGCGTTTGCGTGTTTGTGCGGCCCCAGAAACATTTTTTTCCGGCCAATGCGGCCCAGCGAAGCCAAAAGGTTGGACACCCCTGCTGTAGTGCAATAATTAGCTCTGGGTTACCCATAAACTATAACAAGACAGAAGTGCCCCGTTTCCCAAGATCCTGAGAGAAAGAATCTGGGATTGTTTGCAAAATCTGAAGTTAGCTCTCTTGGTGTACTCCTAGGTTAACGATTAACACTACTTTCTCACACTAGTGCACCACTTAAGACCTTTTCTAGAAGATAAGGAGTTCTGCGCAGTATTTCAGGCATTTATTAATCTGTGTTTTAGATTATTTTAACATCGTTTATCAGGCCTGCCTGCTTCTGTCCTGAGTGAAGAACATTCCAGCACAGCTGCTGCGGCTAAGGCGGCCTAACTGTGAACAAATACAGTAAATCCCCCCCACCCCAATCCTGGATTAGATGCACTGGCTCCAAATATAATTCAGGATTAAATACAAGACTTTGTTTATGACATTTAAACTCGCATATAGCTTATTTCCAGATTATCTGTCTTCATTATTACAATCATACACCTTTGTGCATTCAATAAGGTCCTAAGGCTCAGGGGGGATATGATAGAGACCTTCAAAATACTTAGGGGCATAGAGAGGGTGGACAGGGACAGGTTCTTCAGACTAAAAGGGATGACAGGTACGAGGGGGCACTCAGAGAAACTGAAGGGAGATAGGTTCAAATCAAATGCAAGGAAGTTTTTCTTCACCCAAAGGGTCGTGGACAAATGGAATGCGCTCCCGGAGGAAGTGATCCGGCAGAGTACAGTACAGGGATTCAAACAGGGATTGGACAGATTCCTGAGGGAAAAGGGGATCGTGGGGTACTGAGGGAGGTGCTGGGGTGTTGCATAAGTATAGACAGCTCACCAGGTCGTGCAGGTGCAAGGCCGGAGGGTTAGGACATTGATGGGAAGATAGGACTTCGATGAGAAACCTAGGGGGCAAGGGGGCCCCTTCTGGTGATTAAGGCAGGTCATGACCTGTTGGGCCGCCGCGGGGGCGGACTGCTGGGCGGGATGGACCTCTGGTCTGACCCAGCAGAGGCACTGCTTATGTTCTTATGTTCTTATGTACCCTACTGTATCTGAAAATACCTCACCTTGGAACAATTTTTGAAAACGGTTAAGAGATAATCTAAATAAATACACATTTGCAAAGCATATATGCTGCTAAATCTAAGCAAGAACCGGGCGACAAACAAGGGTGTTTTTGATTTATGCTATGAGAATATAGAAAACGTTTCCTATATATTTCTCAATTTCTTGAGCCGTCAAAAGACTATATAGCCAAGAGAGCAACATTATTAGTTACTTTTACGACTGAAATACAAAAACAAGATATTCTTAAACTGTATTTTTTGAACAAAAATGCCCTGTTTTGTGTCAACACAAACATTTTTCCAGATGTCTCTAGACCAGTGGTCTCAAACTCGCGGCCCAGGGGCCACATGCGAACCGCCAGGTACTATTTTGAGGCCCTCGGTATGTTTATCACAATCACAAAAGTAAAATAAAACAGTTTCTTGATCAAATGTCTCTTTAGCTATAAATTACAATATTATTATTAAGACTTAGCCAAAAGGAAAGATTTATAAACTATAAAGAGTTTTACCTCATGCAAAATTGTCATTTCTTTAATAAGACATTAGCTATTTTTTCTGAGGCCCTCCAAGAACCTACAAATCCAAAATGGGGCCCTGCAAAGGGTTTGAGTTTGAGACCATTGCTCGTCTAGACAAACGCAATACAGGAGGAAGCAATTCCTGCAACTCAAGGCTAGAACCTTGGGTGTGGGTGCCTCATTTTTTCTTAAGTTCCCCTGTAAATGTTTGGTGACATTTCAGAATACTAGATATATATTTTTAGATCCAACTCATTTAGAAAATTTTCTTTTAGATAACCCTAAATTGGATATATTACCTGTTACTGGTGCAGAAGCTGAGAAGGAATGAAATGATTATTATTGCCCGACTTCAGTTTATTAGAATACTGTTGTTCAGTTTCTTATTTCTTTGAATATAGAATCAGCGACAAGATTAGTCAGCCCTTAATAATGTGGACTTGTTAATATTAATATTTTAATTTTGAAGTATTTTCTTTATATTTTCTATATTGCCTAAATTTGTTATGTTGTAACAATTAATAAATTTATAAAAAAAAAAAATAAAAAAAAAAAAGTTTCCTACAGAATTACTGTTCCCCACCCCCCTTTTACAAAATCACAAAAGCAGTTTTTTAGTGCAGACCAGCGCACTGAATGCTTGGTGCTGCTCCCGATGCTCATACAACTCCATAAGTGTTGGGAGCAGCGCCGAGAATTCAGCACGCCGGCCTGCAATAAAAACCGCTTTCACAGTTTTGTAAAAAAAAAAGGGGGGGAGGAGAATGAGAGACAAATGGACTTTTTGGAAGAGTCTCAAGACACCTGTTTAGTCAGGCATATAGTTCTCAGAAGAGGTGGATATTTAGAGGGATTTCTAGAATGTTCTAGAAAGGCTGCTGGGCGCACCTATTTAACTAGGCATATAGGGCCTCTTCTATTAAACTGCTCTGGAAGGTTGTAACGCAGAGAGCTGCGCTGAATGGCCAGCGCTGCTCCCGATGCTCATAGAGTTCCATTCAGTGTGGCTTTCTGCACTACAAACTGCTAGTATGGTTTAATAGAAGAGGGGAATAGTTGAAGATATAGGAGGTAATTGCAGGGACAGGATACCTCGTTTCTACATTTGCTCAAGGTCTGTGTATTTCGAGGTATTTGTCTGCTATTGTCCTATTTACTAGGTGAATCACAAATCATTAAATAAATAACACATATGGTATTCACTTCTGTAACAGCTTCTGCGGCATGTACAAAGTGGCAAGAAAGGGCATGTGCAAAGCAATATTGACTCAAGAGCACCAAAAGCCCACCTCCCACCCCGGCACCTCCTGGCATTGTTTTGAGCCCTGGCACTCATAAGGTAGGAGCATCTGGAGATTGCTTCTGCCCCTACCACTAGCCACCAGGGAAACTTCTAGTAGATTCTGGGGGTAGAACTGAGGGGCGGAGAAAGGGGTTTCTTTGTGGCAGAAGCAGCAATTTTATAAAACTGCAACAAAGCACGTTGGGAAGAGGGAAGCACTGTTTCCCCGCACAGAGCTAATACCGTTTTGTTTAGCAATGACTTTCTAGCTTTTTCTTTTACAAAAGGTTTCATGACAGACTTCCAAAAAGGAAAATGTCCAAAAGTGGCATAAAGGGGCAGATGGCCATTTTTCAATCCAAATCCTATTTTCGAAACCTTTTTGATAGACGGATATCTATGCTGTTCATCCACAGTTTGTCTAAATCTCAAGAAGTCATGTTAAGAGGTGTGGGCATGACTACAGTAGGCTTATGACCTGGACGTTTTTCTGACATAATTGAACATTTTAGAAAATGTCCAGGGTACAATTTGGACATTTGGGACTAGATCTGTTTTAATAACTAATGCCAAAAAGGTGCTCAAACTGAACAGATGATCGCGGGAGGGATGTAAGCATGACCATCCCATACTCCTTCCTTCTCTCCTTAAAGAAGTAAATAGAAACATGATGGCAGATAAAGGCCAAATGGCCCATCTAGTCTGCCTATATGACAGCTTTAGATGTTCTGGGTAGTCTTAGTAGAGCAGTAAGCAGATCTCTAGCATAACCTGGTGGTCTGTGCAGTAGACAGCAGAGAAGCAGATCCATATCCTACTCTAACTACTACACTTGTGGTGGAACGTGAGCCCACTCAAACCTACTATACCAGGGGTCTGCAACCTTTAAGACATAAAGAGCCACTTGGACCCGTTTTCGAAAAGAAAAAAAAACTTGGAGCCGCAAAACCATTATAAAACAAATCTAACACTGCATATATTGTTTCTTATCTTAATGCTATATACAGGATCACTAAATTGAAAATAAAATCATTTTTCCTACCTTTGCTATTTGGTGATTTCTATGAGTCTCTGGTTGCACTTTCTTCTTCTGACTGTGCATCCAATCTTTCTTCCTTTCTTTCAGCCTCCTGTATGTTTCCTCTCCTCCAGACCTCATTCTCTCCCCCAACTTTTTCTTTCTGTCTCCCTGTTCCCCCTTCTTTCTGTCTCCGTGCCGTCCCCCAAGCCACTCGGTTTGTTGCCACCGCAATCGGGGAACAGCCCCCAAACCACCGCCGTCCCAAGCTTTCCCTGCAGAAGTGTTGCGCTGACCAGCATTCCGCTCCCTGACGTCAATTCTGACGTAGGAGAGGAAGTTCCGGGCCAACAAGGCATTTCTCCTCATTCCATCCAGCCTGAGCCCCATCTCTCCTTGATCCAGCATTTCCCTTCTGTGTCTGTCAGAATTACCATTCCACCTATTTTCCAGCATCACTCTTCTTTGTGTCCATCTCACTATATCCCTATCTCACCACTTTTTCAGAATCTTCACAGTCTCTGTCCTTGTCTTTCCATGTCTCTCCTTGATCCAGCATTTCCCTTCTGTGTCTGTCAGAATTACCATTCCACCTATTTTCCAGCATCACCCTTCTTTGTGTCCATCTCACCTATATCCCTATCTCACCACTTTTTCAGAATCTTCATTTGTCTCTGTCCTTATCTTTACGCCATGTTCACCATTTGCCCTTTCAATGTCTTTATCTCCCTCCAAACACTTTTTCAGCATTACTTCTATGTCTCTATTTCACCTCCTCTTCATGTCCCCTCTGTATCTCTATCCTTATTCAGTAGGTCCTGCTTACCCTTTCTCTTCTTTGTGTCACTATCTCCATTTTCAGCTTTCCCCCCTTTTCCTTTGTTACTGCACCCAGTAGCCAGAATCTTTCTACCCTCCCTCCACTCCGGCCCAGCCCAGTATGAAATATTTCCTTTTGTTTCCCTCCCCTCTCTCTTTCTCTCTCTCTTCTGCTCCCTCACCCACGAGTCCTGCATCTGGCCCTCTCCCTTCTACCTGCACCTGGCAACACCCCCCTGCTCCGCGGCTCTCTTCAGCAACTCGTCAGCAGCGGTGATCAAGACAAGCTGCCGACATCGAGGCCTTCCCTCTACGAGTCCCGCCTTTGTGGAAAAAGGAAGTTGAAACAAGCGGGACTCGCAGAGGGTAGGCCCCGACGTCAGAAGCTGCTGCTGAGTTGCCGAAGAGAGCCGCGGAGCAGGGGATGTGGCCTGAAGCAGGTAGAAGGGAGAGGGAGATAGGAAGGCTGTAGATCTCCGGAGCATGACACCGACCCCGGCCAGGATGATTTCTTTTTCAGGCACCTTACAAGTCCAGCGTCGCGGAGGAAATAGCCATGCTGAGCAGTGAGCTCAGCACTACACAGATGAAAGCCTTGCTTGCTGATTGGTCCGGCGGCACGGCGGGGCGGGGCCGCCGGACCAATCAGCAAGCAAGGCTTTCATCTGTGTGTGCTGAGCTCACTGCTCAGCATGGCTATTTCCCGCCGCGACGCCGGACTTGTAAGTGCCTGCGTGACACACTACCGGAGCCGCAGCAAAGGTGGAAAAGAGCCGCATGCGGCTCTGGAGCCGCAGGTTGCCGACCCCCGTACTATACCATCATATAGGTGCCATCTGCAAGCATAGGGAGAGGGGAAGGGAATGGGGACTTCTCCCTAAATTCCAGTATAGTCCTCTTAGTCTGTACTCTGATAAATTGTATCTAAACTCAAATAACTTGTATTTAAACTAAACTACTTATACTTAAACCCTGCTCTTAATTTGCTGTATACTCCCTGTATTTAAACTACTGCACAGTCTTGTATGTCCAAACATTTAAACCTATTGTATATCTTATATGTCTAATTACACTCCATTGTATATGTTCACTTGTAGACCGTTCTGAGCTACTGGGAGGATGGGATAAAAATCTAAATAAATAAATAAATAAATTGTATACCTCTGTTTGGCATTTCAAAGCTTACATTCAAAGTGGTGGGCACTGGAGGATTACGTGATTTGCCCAGGGTCACAAGGTGTAGCATTGGAATTTGATCTCACAAGCTCTGGATGCTGAGGTAGTAGCTCTACCAGTGCGCTATTGTTGTGGTATACAGTTGGGTCCAGTAGGATTTGGAGGGCTTACCATACAATTCAAGGGGTTATAGTGAGGTGTATACCTGGGACCTTTTATGTGAAGTTCTCTGCACTGGCCCCTGAAGTGCTCCACTGCTCTCCTGGGAGAGCAAATGCTGGCTCCTCTTACATCCCAATGGCTTGCTTTGTGCGTTTTTCTTTTGGACGCAGGTTGTTGGTTTGTTTTTTTAATGGGTCAAAAAAGATAGACGCACATCTGAAAAATGTCCATTAAAAAAAACAAAAAAAAACACCCCAACCAAACCCCCAAGATAGATGTTTTGCAGTTTGGAAAATGTGCATTTTTGGTCCCGGATTTTTGTGCGTCTTCCACAGAACAAAAAAACTCAGATTTGCCTTTTCCTGTGTTTAGATTTCCCCTCTTATATATTCTTTTTTTTTTTTCTTCTTTTCTTTCTTTTCTTCTTTTTCTCCCCTTCCTTTCATTCTTCGTCTTTTTCTTCTTTTCATATTCAACCAACCGCTTTTATAAAGCAATCCCACCCTATTTGTTTTATCCTCTTCCCTCTCTCTCCTTTCTTCTTTTAACATGTAACTTTCCCCCCATCCTTCCTACTCTCCCTCACATTCAAGTCTGTCTAGTTAATGTCTTTGATGTGCACTTTTATTATTTTTATATATATATATTTATCTTCTTTTTTAAAATTTTATTGTAAACCGGCCAGATACTTGTTGATGGTCGGTATATTAAAAGTCAATAAACTTGAAACTTGTCATATAGAAAATGGCCCTCCACATTTATTATACTGGATTTATATCCCACACAATCCAATGTTCTAGGCAGGTTATCAAAACACCAAAGTAGACAAGTCTAGACAAATGATAATATATACTGTCTCCCAACCTGAACAAGTTACCTATAGCAACAATACACAAATCATCTAATTTCTAATTCAGAGTCTCCATGTAGTACTCTCCTTCCCCCCCCCCCCCCCCCCCCACACACACTCCACACCTGGTCTCACTCTCGTGATCGCTTTCCAACCCTACCTTGTCTTCCCACTACATCTGCTAAATCTGTTATAGAGGTCCCACGCCCCCCTCTTCATTGCCTGTAATTTTGTTAAAATTTTGTAAATCCGTGTGTCACCGCGGACCTTAATTTAATGTATGTGAACCGCCTAGAACTTTTTGGGTATGGCGGTATACAAGAATAAAATTATTATTATTATTATTATTATTATTAATGCATTAATAATTGACACCCTATAACTGAATAAACAGACTAGTTTTCAGTTCTTTCCTAAATGCACTAAAGCTGGACAATGTATGAACATCCAATGATAAGCAGTTTCATAATTTGGGACTAGAGGTCTGCACGGGAACGGGGATCGCGGGAATCCTGCGGGTCCCGCGGGAATCCCTCCCCTAACCCACGGGACTCCCACGGGGACCCCCCCCCTTTAGCTAACGGGACTCCCACGGGGATGGAAGGCTTTGGAAGCAGGGTTCGTCCATATAATATAATGGACACGTCAGTCTTGGTAAAAGAGGGGGGTTTATAAGTTCATTACCTGAACAGAAAACAAAAAAGAGTTTCACCAAACAAGGAAAACAGCAGCGCAAACACAAAAGAAACTGGAATTGATGATCCTGTCAGAAGTAATTGCTGCTTTTTATGGGGACGGATGGGAATGGAGATAATTCCTTGTGGGGACGGGTGGGGACGGAGAGGATCCTGGCTGGGACGGGCGGGGATGGGTGGGATTTTTGTCCCCGTGCTTCTCTCTATTTGGGACCTGCCACTTAGACAGACGTTTTCTATACACTTCTAACCGTAGAAACCAGAAGGCTGGTAAGTGAACCTCTTCATAAAGGCAGGTAATCAATTCCAATTAAAAAAAAAAATGCACTAGTAGCTCACCAGTGGCTCTTTCACAAGTCACACCTGAAATAAATCAAGCCTCACTCCTTCCCCATATAGCACTCCTGGAGATAAATTGAAACTTGGACCATATATATCTTTTTAATCCATAAGAAGTCTGAATATATAAGTGATTTTATACACAGCCTCAGCCCTACCACTCCACCGCTTATTTAGAACTTGCAACAAACTTCCCACTCTAAGTTCTAATTAAGCGCTGGAGTGGTAGGGCTGAGGCTATGTAAAAAATCACTAATATATTCGGACTTCTTGTGGATTATAAGGGCATTAAAATATAGAGACATAAAAAACAAACATTTGAACATGATACATAGATCAAGACAGACTCACCAATACACAAGAGGAAATAATAATAATAACTTTATTCTTTTATACCGCCATAACCAAAAGAGCTGGACAATCAGCGAAATACAATAATACAGTAAAAAAAAATGCAAATATTTGTAAAATAGAATTTCAATAATAAAACTCACTAAGTAATAAACTTATCGAACAAAGTGGTCTTAATTAATTTCCGAAAACTGCAATAGGATAACATAGCTTGCTGAATACATTTACCTAACCAAGATTGTTGCCTACCAGCTTGAAATGCTAGGGTCCTATCTAAGAAGGTCTTATATCTACACCCATTAATTTTTGGATAAGCAAATAAGTAGAAGTTTCTAGTTTCTCTTGATGGTCTATGCAACACAAAATGAGGAAAAAGGTAAGCTGGAGACAATCCTGATATCAGCTTAAAGCAGATACAGGAAAATTTGAATAATATTCTTGCCTCCAAAGGCTGCCAATGAAGTAAACGATAATATGGACTAATATGGAAGGGGGAGGGGAGAAATTACAAAAATTTAGATAAAGTAAACATAAACTGGTTAAAACAACAGGGAGCGAGGAAGAAGAAGCTTGTTCTTACTCTTGGATTGAAAAGACGAGGAATTATGATGAATCGAAATTTTAAATTTATCTAAGTTGTTTTTCCTCCCTGAGGTGAGAGGGTAAAGAATTCCAAGTGAGAGGTCCTGTTATAGAGAATATTGTCGTACGTCGAGTATTAATAATCTTTGAGTGGTAGTCCTGAGTGATCTGGGGGGAGCATGGGGGATGAGAAATCTATCTGTAAAAGGCAGGAGCTTTAGTAATTTGGGTAATTTCACACATCTACCATCCTTTCTGTAAAGAAGTAATTTCTTACATTACTCCTGAGCCTATCACCTCTTAACTTCATCCTATCCCCTCTCCTTCTGGAATTTTTTTTCATTTTGAAAAAAACTCACCTCCTGTACATTAACATCACGGAGCTATTTAAACGTCTCTATCGTATCCCCTCTCTTCTGTCTTTCCTCCAGACAACTTTTACCTCCCTTCGATTTTTCAATAAAGCTAACTTAAAGTTCACATATATATAAGAAAAGTTTTTTGAATAATCATCCTAACAAAAGTTTGTCTTTGAACATTTGCACTTTATTTATAAACACCTTTATTTATTCAGTTCTACATCATATGAAACAACTTTATATAACTTCAAGATGGAGCAATGATAGACATTTTGAAACACTCTTCAAGGTTTTACCTTAGTTGTGATTTCTACATCACTGTTCTTCAACCGCCGGTCCGCGGACTGGTGCCGGTCCGCAGGAAATTTCTGCCAGTTCGCGCAGGGCCGGCAAGATTGCTGCTGCTACTAAAGCCAACAGGAAGTCTTCTTTCCGACGTCAGAGAAGACGTTCTGGGCCAGCCAATCGCTGCCTGGCTGGCCCAGAACATCCTCTTCGACGTCAGAATTGACGTCGGAAAGAAGACTTCCTGTTGGCTTTAGCAGCAGCAGGGCGGTAAGATAGCAGCCGACGCGGGGAAAGGAAGGAGGGAGGCTTTTTTTTGGACGCAGCAGGGAGGGAAGGAGGTAGGCAGGCAAGCAGGCTGGCTTTGGCCAGGGAGGGAGGGAGAGAGGTAGACAGGCAGGCAGGCTGGCTTCTGGGGTGGGGGTGGGACAAAGTATGGAAGGAGTGAGAGGGACATAGGAAGGAGGCACTGGGGGCACTAAAGACATGGGAAGGATGCACTGGGGCACTAAAGATAGGAAGGGGCACTAAGGACATGGGAAGAAGGAACCGGGGGCACTAAGGACATGGGAAGGAGGCAACGGGGGCACTAAGGACATAGGAAGGAAAGAGGGAGGGAATAGAAAGGGACAATTCTTGGGCCTGAGTGCAGAAAGAAAGAAATGAAAGAAAGGATACACAGACAGAAGGAAACACAACCAGAGACTCATGAAATCACCACACAACAAAGGTAGGAAAAATGGTTTCATTTTCAATTTAGTGATCAAAACGTGTCAGTTTTGAGAATTTATATCTGCTGTCTATATTTTGCATTATATTTGTCTATTTTTCTATATAGTTACTGAGGTGACCGAGCTTGCGGAGATGGGACGGAAACGGGGTTTTTAAATTTTAGTCCTAGTAGTTTGCCGGTCCACAAAATAATTATTTTATTTCTGCCGGTCCACAGGTGTAAAAAGGTTGAAAAACACTGTTCTACACCACCTGAGCTCCTTGGAAATTTATAAAGTATTCTTACGATTATAGTGCTCCTACTTTTTGCTATTGTTGAGCGTTTCATCATTCTGGGACACTAGCTTTAAAATTTATCACCCAACAGTGGTTTAAAGGGTTTCCTCCAGAGTATACATATTAAGGTCTCCAAGTCTGGCCCCATACGATTTATGACAAAGACTACTAACTAATTTTGTAGCAATAATGTCCTACAGAACAGCATGGAATCTCCCTAAACAAAGATCAAGCAATACTTTTCAGAAATAAGTTACTGGGTGGGGGGCCAGCAAGGTGGAGGCAGTGAAAGGTGAAGTGGTTTCTACTTTACATTCCAGCTGCAATGGAAAAAAAAAAAAAAAGGAAGAAAGTTCAAAAAGTTTCTGGACTGGTGACAAAAAGCGCTCCAAGTCAGTGACCCGGTGGAAAACAAACAGTCACTGCCTAGATCTGAGGTGCAGAAATACTGTACTACTCTTAACAATTTATCACAAAGTATGCATTACAAAAGATAATCGTCAAATGTACGAACAAAAATTTTATGTGAAGTGCTCAGACCAACCACCTACGTGCTCAATGGGTTCAAGCCACAGTGGCTCACGGGGACCATCACAGCACTCAAAAAGTCCCATACCGCCCCCAAACCCTCAAATAAAGCTAAGATACTTATTTTTGCCTTATCGGCAGTGTAGCACAGTTACTTACCGTAACAGGTGTTATCCAGGGACAGCAGGCAGATATTCTTTACGCATGGGTGACGTCACCGACGGAGCCCCCGGTACGGACCTTTTTACTAGAAAGTTCTAGTTGGCCGCACCGCGCGTGCGCGAGTGCCTTCCCGCCCGACGGAGGAGTGCGTGGTCCCCAGTTAGTATAAGCCAGCTAAGAAGCCAACCCGGGGAGGTGGGTGGGACGTAAGAATATCTGCCTGCTGTCCCTGGATAACACCTGTTACGGTAAGTAACTGTGCTTTATCCCAAGACAAGCAGGCAGCATATTCTTTACGCATGGGTGACCTCCAAGCTAACAAAGAGGGAGGAGGGATGGTTGGCCATTAGGAAAATAAATTCTGAAGTACAGATTGGCCGAAGTGCCCATCCCGTCTGGAGAAAGCATCCAGACAGTAGTGAGTAGTGAATGTGTGAACTGAGGACCAGGTGGCCGCCTTGCAGATTTCCTCTATGGGTGTGGAACGGAGGAAAGCAACAGAAGCGGCCATAGCTCTCACCCTGTGGGCCGTGACAGCACCGTCCAGTGACAGACCGGCCCGAGCATAACAGAACGCGATGCAAGCTGCAAGCCAGTTGGATAGCGTCCGTTTAGAGACTGGTCGACCCAAACGATTTGGGTCGAAGGTCAGGAAGAGCTGAGGGGACAAGCGGTGAGCCCTTGTACGATCAAGATAGTAAGCCAGGGCACGCTTGCAATCAAGACTGTGCAATGCCTGTTCCCCGGGATGTGAATGAGGTTTCGGGAAGAAAACAGGCAACACAATGGACTGGTTGAGGTGAAAAGCTGAGACCACCTTGGGGAGGAACTTTGGATGGGTGCGCAGAACCACCTTGTCATGATGAAAAATAGTGAACGGTGGATCGGCAACTAGTGCATGAAGCTCACTAACCCTCCTGGCAGAGGTGATGGCAATGAGGAAAAGCACCTTCCATGTCAGAAATTTGAGTGAAGTTGTGGCAAGTGGCTCAAAAGGAGGTTTCATGAGGGCAGACAACACCACATTCAGGTCCCAGACGACCGGAGGAGGCTTCAGAGGTGGTTTGATGTTGAAGAGGCCCCTCATGAATCGGGAAACCAGAGGGTGAGCCGTGAGAGGTTTTCCGAGGACAGGCTCATGAAATGCCGTGATGGCACTGAGATGGACTCTGATTGAGGTAGACTTGAGGCCTGCGTTGGACAGGGAGAACAAGTAGTCCAGAACAGTTTCCACCGCTAAAGAGGTGGGATTGTGATGATGACGGAGGCACCAAGAGGAGAACCTGGTCCACTTCTGATGGTAACATTGGAGAGTGGCCGGTTTCCTGGAGGCGTCCAAAATGAGACGGACAGGCTGAGATAGATTTCCTGGAGAGGTCAGCCCGAGAGAAACCAAGCTGTCAGGTGGAGCGAAGACAGATTGGGATGTAGTAGAGACTGATGCTGCTGTGTAAGTAGAGTAGGAAACACAGGTAGAGGAATGGGCTCCCTGGAGCTGAGTTGAAGCAGGAGGGAGAACCAGTGTTGACGAGGCCACCGGGGAGCTATGAGGATCATGGTGGCTCCGTCCCTGCGGAGTTTGGATAAAGTCCGCAACATCAGAGGTAGAGGAGGAAAGGCATAGAGGAACCGATCCGTCCAATCGAGAAGGAATGCATCCGGGGCCAGACGGTGAGGAGAGAAGAGTCTGGAGCAGAACTGGGGCAACTGATGGTTGTGAGGGGCTGCAAATAGGTCCACTTGCGGAGTGCCCCAGCGAGCAAAAATGGAGAGGAGCGTGGGAGGATCCAAAGTCCACTCGTGAGGTTGCAGGATGCGACTGAGATTGTCGGCCAGGGAGTTCTGTTCGCCCTGGATATAGACAGCCTTGAGGAAGAGACTGCGGGCCGTGGCCCAGGTCCAAATGCGAAGAGCCTCCTGACAAAGGAGGCGAGATCCGGTGCCGCCCTGTTTGTTTATGTAGTACATGGCGACTTGGTTGTCCGTGCACAGGAGCAGAACCTGAGGACAAAGAAGGTGCTGGAAGGCCTTGAGAGCGTAGAACATGGCTCGTAGTTCTAGGAAGTTGATATGATGTAGACGCTCCTGTGGGGTCCAAAGACCTTGGGTGCGTAGGTCTCCCAGGTGAGCTCCCCATGCATAAGGGGAGGCATCCGTGGTGATGATCATGGAATGCGGGGGCAGATGAAAAAGAAGGCCCCTGGAAAGATTTGAGGAGTTCAACCACCATTGTAGAGATCGCTGAAGAGACGATGTCACAGAGATGGGATGAGAAAGAAGGTTCGAGGTCTGTGACCACTGGTTGGCCAGAGTCCATTGAGGTGTCCTGAGGTGGAGTCGTGCCAGGGGAAGCACATGCACCGTCGAGGCCATGTGGCCCAGGAAGACCATCATCTGTCTGGCAGGAATGGAGTAATGAAGGAGCACCTGACGACACAGGCGGAGCAGATTCCGCTGACGGTCGGAGGGGAGAAACGCCCTCATTAGTGTGGTGTCGAGAACTGCTCCAATGAATTGAAGGCGCTGTGTGGGAAACAGGTGCGACTTGGGGTAGTTGATCTCGAACCCCAGAAGGTGGAGGAGAGAGATGGTATGATGAGTGGCTTGTAGCACAAGCGGAGACGTAGGTGCTTTCACCAACCAATCGTCCAAGTAGGGAAACACCTGAAGGTTGTGAGACCTGAGGAAGGCCGCCGCCACAATGAGGCATTTGGTGAACACCCTGGGTGATGAAGCGAGGCCAAAAGGTAGCACTTTGTACTGATAATGGCGATGGTGCACCTGGAATCGGAGGTAGCGCCGTGAAGTTGGATTGATTGGGATGTGAGTGTAGGCCTCTTTGAGGTCCAGGGAACATAGCCAGTCGTTTTGAGAGAGATGAGGGTAAAGCGTGGCAAGGGAGAGCATTCTGAACTTCTCCTTGACTAGACACTTGTTGAGGTCCCTGAGATCGAGAATGGGACGTAGGTCTCCTGTCTTCTTTGGAACTAGAAAGTAACGGGAGTAGAATCCCCGGCCTCTTTGTTCCGGAGGTACTTCTTCGATGGCATTGAGAAGAAGGAGGGATTGGACCTCCCTCAGAAGGAGGGGGGTTTGAGTTGAAAGAGAAGCAGACTCTACGGGAGGATTGTCTGGTGGAAGAGTCTGGAAGTTGAGAGAGTAGCCGTGGCGGATGATGTTGAGGACCCACTGGTCCGATGTGATGACCTCCCAACGGCTGATGAAAATGTGTAGCCTGCCTCCGATTGGCTGAGGAAGAGGCAATGAGGGTGGAAGACTGGCTAAGCCCTGGAGAGAGAAGTCAAAAGGGCTGAGAAGGTTTGGCAGGAGGAAGAGGCTTGGCAGGTTGATTAGACTGTGCACGAGCCTGGGTGTGTTGGTGTTGGCGGGCCCGCCTAGGTTGCTGCGAAGGTGGGTTGAGCGGCCTAGCGGAGAACCTGCGCTGATAAGAAGTCTGTGGTCGGTAAGGACGAGCAGGAGGCGCCTTCTTTTTTGGTTTAATGAGAGTATCCCATCTGGTCTCATGGGCGGAGAGTTTCTGTGTGGTGGTATCCAGGGACTCTCCGAATAATTCATCTCCCAGACATGGGGCGTTGGCTAGTCTGTCCTGATGGTTGACGTCCAGATCAGAGACCCTGAGCCAGGCCAGGCGGCGCATAGCCACAGCGATGGCAGATGCACGGGAGGTGAGCTCAAAAGAGTCATAGATAGAGCGCACCATAAATTTTCTCAGTTGAAGCAGGCTGGAGATGTGCTGCTGGAATAGTGGAACCTTGTGCTCCGGCATGTACTTTTGCATGGCGGAGAGTTGCATTACCAGATGTTTCAGGTAGAAAGAAAAATGGAAAGAGTAGTTGTTTGCCCTGTTGGCAAGCATGGCATTCTGGTAGAGCCGCTTGCCAAACTTGTCCATAGTTTTGCCCTCTCTGCCAGGAGGGGTGGAGGCATAAACACTAGAGCCCTGAGTCTTTTTTAAGGTGGACTCTACCAGGAGAGACTCATGGGGCAGCTGGGGTTTATCAAATCCCGGGATTGGAATAACCCTGTAAAGGCTATCCAGTTTACGGGGCGCCCCAGGGACAGTCAGTGGATTCTCCCAATTTTTATAAAAAGTTTCCCGTAGAATGTCATGCACGGGCAACTTTAGGAACTCTTTAGGGGGTTGATCGAAATCTAATGCCTCCAGGAAAGCCTGTGACTTCTTAGAGTCAGATTCCAGAGGCAAGGATAAGGCCCCCGATAACTCCCTGAGAAATTTAGAAAAGGAAGATTGCTCAGGTTTAGATGTGGTATCGGGGGCCGAAGGCTCTTCGTCCGACGACGATGCCTCCTCCTCGGTACCGAGGGGGGATTCTTCCCAGAGGTCCGGGTCTCTGACATCGGTGTGCGTGTGTCGAGAGACTGGAGTGGAAGGCTCGGTATGGTGAGTTTTAGACCGAGACTTGCCTGAGCGTACCGAGACGGTACCGGGGGATGAAGACCTGTGTCTGTCTCGGTCCCGGGAAGAACGGTGCCGGTCAGGTTCGCGGGAAGACCGGTGTTCCGTTCGGTCCCGAGGAGGATCGGTCGTCGTCAAGGCGACAGCCTCGGCATGGGCCTGGAGATGTGGCGCCGAGAGAATGGGCATGGAGGAGTCCATAGGTACCGATGGCGTGGATACCGGTTGGACGGTGCGGGGCTCGGGCCGGTCTGGTACCGAAAGTAGCGGTGCCAGGATAGAGGGCAAGAGCTGTTTAAGTTGCTGTTGGAGTTGTTCCTGCAACTTATCCTGGAGGATGGCCGCAATGCGGTCATCCAGGGGTGGCATCGGAACCACTTTTTTCTGCTTTGGTTCCATGGGTGCCGCTCTACGCTCCGGCGATGAGGAGGCCGATGACGAGGCACTCACCGATATCGGAGCGGAGCGCTTTTTGGTTCGGCGTGGAGCCGAAAGAGCTGGTGTCGCCACCGAGGTGGGAGGGCGCTCAAGGGTGGAAGGCTTCTTAGCCGGCTTACCTGGCGCCGGTGGCGCCGATGTAGTTTCAGGCGGTGTCGAAGTGGTCGGTGCCGATTTCGACGGTGCCGCAGTTGAAGAAGTCGAGTCCATAGTCGGGCCGGTGCCGAACAGTAGACTTTGCTGGATTTGACGATTCTTCAAAGTGCGTTTTTTAAGAGTGGCACAGCGGGTGCAGGAGTCCGCCCGATGCTCAGGTCCCAAGCACTGTAAACACCAACTGTGTGGGTCAGTGAGGGAGATCGGGCGTGCACACCGCTGGCACTTCTTAAAACCGGGCTGCGGGGGCATGAATGGAAACACGGCCTCCGCAAAATCAAACCCCGAGGCCTGGATCGTGACAACAGGCCCCGCCGGGGCAAGAACGAAAAACGAAGTCAAAAGAAAATATTTTTTTTTTTTTTAAATGAAAGAAAAAAGCACCCGAAGGTGAATAAAAATGAAAAAGAACGCGAGCGGGAAGGCAAAAAGAGGATTTCAATCGGAGTTGAAAAACGCACGTCTTCTTCGCTCCGCGGAAACGAAGAAAACTGGGGACCACGCACTCCTCCGTCGGGCGGGAAGGCACTCGCGCACGCGCGGTGCGGCCAACTAGAACTTTCTAGTAAAAAGGTCCGTACCGGGGGCTCCGTCGGTGACGTCACCCATGCGTAAAGAATATGCTGCCTGCTTGTCCTGGGATAATATTCCATTTCGGCCACTACTTGCTACCCCTTGTATGCTACACTCCCCTGTGATGTGACCGCCCCCCCTCCCCCCACGCTGTAATCACACCACTACGCTGGGTCAAGGAAGGTGGCGTATAAGAATATACCATAATGTAGACAGAGCTGTGAAGTACTGGTGAACTGCATCATATGGCCCTCTTCATCACAGTGTAAAACAGTGGGTGTACCACTACCCGGGAATGATAATCACCAAGCTATCTCCTTCCACTCTGTCATGAGGGTTTAGCCGGTTCCCTAGTCATAACCAGCGTGGAGGTGGGGGAAGCTGCTCTTTACTGCATCATTTATGGGGGGGGAGGTGGCTCAGGAAATGACCGCTTCCTCTTTTCACTTTACTTTAAACAGGAGAATTTCCCCTCCAGTTCCTGCAGGAAGTGGAGGTGAGGGAGTATGGAAAAAGTAAAGTGTGCTCAAGATCAGTGAGCCATTACCGGTTTCGTATCAAGGGGCTGTGTGTACAGTAACTCTCCTCTCTGGGTTTTCTTGAAATTATTTAAGACCAAGTCCACTCACACACACTCTTCAGGACAGATGAAAGAACCGCTAGGGCTAAGCCAGAGACTGTTTTCCAGCAAGCACAGATTTCACCGCATGTTAAATAACCTCTCTGCAATTAGGACCTGCCTGAGAGGCACGATACACAGCCAGTCAGGTTTTCAGGATATCCACAATAAATATGCATGAGACAGATTTACATACCAAGGAGGCAGTGCACTCATATTACTCATTATGGATATCCTGAAAACCCAACTTGCTTGATATGCCTTTAGGACTGGGTTGAGAAGCACTGACCTAATTTAACAGCTCGTGGTTCCCCCGAGACATCTTGCAAAACACTTTTTAGGCCATATGATGATTAAAGCCAATAAGAGGAAATCAGAGAATAGCTAAGCTCTGTAATGCAGTACCAAAGGATGTGGTAAGAGTGATTAACGTAGACGGTTAAAAAAAAAAAAAGATTTGGACAAGTTCCTGGAGGAAAAGTCCATACTCTGCTATTGAGATAGATAGGGGGAAGCCACTGCTTGCTCTGGAACAGTAACACAGAATGTTGCTACTATTTGGGGTTTTACCAGGTACTTGTGACCTGGATTGGCCACCATGAAGATGAGATATTGGGCTAGATCAGAGGTTCCCAACCCTGTCCTGAAGGACTACCAGGCCAATCAGGTTTTCAGGCTAGCCCTAATGAATATGCATGAGAGAGATTTTCATATAAAGGAAGTGACAGGCAAGCAAATCTGCTCCATGCATATTCATTAGAGCTAGCCTGAAAACCCAATTGGCCTGGTGGTCCTCCAGGACAGAGTTGGGAACCACTGGGCTAGATGGACCACTGGTCTGACCCAGTAAGGCTATTCTTATGTTCAAAGCATAGCAGTGGCATAGCCCCAAGTTGGCTTGGGGGAGCCCAAATCAGTAATCCATTGGTGTGGCTGGCGGAAATTCATAAGCCCTGCCAGCCAAAGACCTTCACCCTATGTTGCTGGTGGCAGTGTGTGTCCCCAAAACGCCGACACCCTACCCCCTCTTGCATGCTCAGTTTGTGCACGTGTGGAGGCTAGTTGTGCCAGTGATTTGGAGACACTTGTCGCAAGCCACATACGATATAAATGTTCTTTCTTCCAGAAAGTTGTCTTCAGCTGGCAGGACTTGCAAATCCCTGCCAGCTCAGGTATTCTTTTTTGGGTTGGAAGAGGAGCATGGAAGTCAGGGGAAGAGATGAATTTTGGGGCCCAAATCAGTCATCTGGCTAGGTCACGGAAGCACAGGTAAAGCCCATTCTAGGGCTCTCGTCACGAGAGTCGTTAACTTTTTGAGAGTCAGAGATGCTACGTTACTCAGTTCCAGAAGGGAGGCTTTTTTGGCCAGTCTTGCTTTTGAACATACATCTCAAAGCAACAAGGGATTTCTAGGGCCTGATTCTGCCCATTGAAATCAGGGCTGTAGGTCATATAATGCACCAAGATGGAGTGTTCAAAGAAATCTAAGACTGTCCAAAAATCTTCAGCCTGGAATTGGGTAACCTGGCATCACTGGAGAGGGCCTCCCCAAACTTTAACTCAACCCTGCCCATGACAGATTTTTGCCCTGGTAGGTAGGCTGCTGGCAGAAAGAAGAATGGGGAAGGGACACCATAGCCAGTGCTACCCACAGTTCTGCCTGTTCTCCCACGCTCTGGTGCATTGTCAAGCAGCGTGCCGGATTTTAAGAAAAGATGGGATTGGCATGTGGGATCTCTTCATGGGGGTGGGCCATTAGTGTGGGCAGACTAGATGGGCCGTGGCCCTTTTCTGCCGTCATGTTCTATGTTTGTATTGTCCTTCTTACCTACTGTTTCCCCCTCCTCCTCCACAATCAGAATCATGTGAGGTTTTATGTACTGTATATTATTTTGTAACCTGTCTTGAAACATACGTAAGCATGGGATAAAAAAAATAAATTGTAAATAAAGTCCTAGCAGAAACACTGGGTTTGGCTGCTCAGAGGACCTAATAGGCCAAATGTTTGGACAAGAGCTTTGTGGTTAGGCATGGAAAAAGGTGCTGGATGTGACGCACAGAGATATTGTATCTATTCAAAACAATAAAATACCATGAAAACGCTGCCAAACTGTCCTGCAAGAGGCGGGATATCTTCCGAGCCTTGGGCTCTTTGGCTAATCGGAACGTAGTGTGAACAAAAATAGCTGGGAAGATTGAAAGGGCTGCTCGGTCTTTTACTGTCATCATTTATTTTCCAATAAAGTGGGAGCTAGAAAACACGAGTCCAAATCCTGATGCGGCTCTTTGAGCCCTGTGCAATTCACCTTGCTTGAATCTAATCGTTTATATTTAAAATGTCCTGAACGTCTTCAACCTCCCTCTTACTAAACTTGCAACAAACTGCCAGCCATACTTTTAAATTGGAAACGTTACTTCCTCAACCCATTCCCAAAGCAAACTCGGCAAGTTCTTCCTGCAATCCCAAGGCTAGACACATTCTATTCTCTGATCTCAAAGAACGAGATTGGTCTACAAGGTTACAGCATGAGAAAGATACCAATTAGCCAATAACTGAACCAGTTAAGCAATTAAGTTGAGATCCATGCATGTGCAAATTTTGGCACTGATCTTTCAGCATCATATACCCCCTCCCCCCCTTTTACAAAACAGTGAAAGAAGTTTTTAACGCAGGCCAGCGTGCTGAATGCTCATAGAGTTCCTATGAGTGTCGGGAGCAGCGCAGAGCATTCAACACGCCGGTCTGCGCTAAAAAACACTTTCAGGGGTTTGTAAAAGGGGGGAGGAGGGGGGAATTCCAGTGATGACTTTTTTTCCTCCTCATTTCCTGACCCTTCCATACTCCGACACCGAACCCTATAACGGATTGTTTCACCCTATAGGCACTCAAAGGACATGAATATTAGGTGGCAAAATTCTTGTGCGCTAAGATCGTATTCTATCATAGCATCTGGGTGCCCAGATTCTGTTATGCAGTAGAGTAGTTTATAAGTTGGCATTAGCATCAGTGGTGTGTAGCGAGGTGAGTGACGCATGTCCCTCTTTCCCGGTACTTTATTAATTTTCCAAGCACGAGGAACATTACGAACTTGCTGCCCGCATCATTATCGGCTATCCCTCTGATGTCATTTCCTAGGTGCGAGGCCCGGAACCAATGTCGGAGAGAGGCGACACCGACACGGGCAGCAAATTTGCAACGCTGTTCGTGCAGGGAAAATGAAAGAGGTACGAGGTTAGGGAAGGGGCACACACATGCACGGGGGGCCAGGACGGGTGCCTGCTCCCCTTACAAAGACCGCACCTGGGTCGGACCACCCCTGCCACCCTTACTACACCACTGAGTAGCATGCTATTATTTAGGTGCCATCATCCTATATAATAAAAGGTTAGTGGTGCATGCGCTTTTAAAAAAGCGTGATTACTGTGGCCTTGGTGTGTGATCCGTGGCCGTGTTCCATTTTAGAACCCAGCCAATGATCACTCTGGCCACTCCCCTCCTCCTGCCCTCACCAACCCGAAGGAAGCTCAACAGACCTCCCGCCCTCACCTCACTAACCCGAAGCAAGCTGGGCCATACCTCCTGCCCTCACTCACCGCTGCTGTTGCTGCCGCTGATCCTCCTCTTCAGGGCAGCCTGCGATCGTGGCCGGCTTTGGCGGGCCTCGCAGGCAGCTTTCCGGCCTCGGTGGCACGTTCCCTCTGACGCACGGGATCACGTCGGGGGGGGGGGGGAGCGTGCTTCCGGGTTGGGGAGTGGCCTGCGAAGTTCGCTGGGGCCGGCCACCACGATTGCGGCTTGCTTTGAAGAGGAGCAGGCCAGAAGACGCCGGGATGGAGGGAGGGTAAGCAGGGGGATTAATTCAGGGGGCCAGAGGGAGAGGGTCCATGGAGAGATAGGGAGAGGGAAAGGGGGCTGCTTTGGGGGGGAGGTGTGCTGGGGACAGACAGTTTTACTCTGGGGGGAAGACAGAAAGAGCCATGGAGAGACAGGGAGAAGGAAAGGGGGCTGCTTTGGGGGAGGGGTGTGCTGGGGGGAGACAGAAGGGGCCATGGAGAGATAGGGAGAGGGAAAAGGGGCTGCTTTGGGTGGGAGGTGTGTGCTGGGGGCAGACAGCTTTGCTCAGGGTGGAAGGGAGGCAGAAGGACACAGACAGCGGCCAAGGAGAGAGAGATAAAGAAACATAGACAGATAGACACTCTATTCTAGCACCCGTTAATGTAACGGGCTTAAAGACTAGTGCCATATAATGGGCAAGTGCAAATGTAAGCAACTTGTCTGTACAACTCATAGTGTTCTATTAATTTTGTGTGTAAGGCAAGCACCCCCCCCCCCCTTGGAGTTATCTGGTAAAGCGCTTGGGCCCAGATTTTCTAACCAACACTGAATTTTTTAGGCGCAGGTGATTTTCTACCATCGCCGGGCGATTCCCTAAACTTGTTGTTCCACATTTGCGGGCAAAATTTTCTGGCAGGGACTGAGCTGTCATAGCCTTACTTTCTGGTCAGTGCCTGATGTTATATTAAGACTCTTCAAAATTTGAGAGAGAGAAGGCAGAAATTAGATAAGCGATTAAATCAAATTTTAATAAAACCTTCAAACCTTGAGAAAATGAGGAAAACAGAAACTAGATAATAAAGGTAGAAAAAAAAAAATTTCTATTTCTATTTTGTTTCTTTTTTTTTTTGCTTTAGGATAAAGTAGTATATTAATTGTGTTGATAACATTTATAAACAAAACCCTTTCTCTAGTTCGGCAGCCAGAACTTTGATTTATAAAATGACAATTGTACAGAATATTGTTTCTTTTTACACTTTAATAAAATAAGTTCAGTATAAAACTATTTGAGGCTTGTGTCGATGGGATCAGATAGTTGACGGGGACAATCCCCCCCCCTCCCGTGTCATTCTCTACTTCAAATGTAATAAGCAAGGGATCATTTGCTGCTGGTATAAGAGGCATTGTAAAGTGCAGTGGTCATTAATTTTAGACCCTTCCGGTATATTGAAAGAAGCAGTTATTTTAATTCTGCACGTTTTCCCTAGATTACAAATTTATTTTTTACTCACTTTTTTTCTGTGTAAAGCTGCACATCGTATTTATTTAATTTCTTAAAATACTGCCTGCAAATCTGAAAGCTATTGAAGATAAGGACTAGAGAATGACACGGTGACAAAATTCATCACCATTACCGTCCCCGCGGATAACCGCGGGAAACCATCTTCATGTCATTCTTTAAAGAGAGAGGGAAGAATCAGAGTATGAATGGCCACAACAACTGACCCGCAAGCTTTGCTTTGAAGAATGCTGGTGTAGAAGGACCGAGGTTGAAACAGACACTACAGAATGACAGTCTCTGGTATCCAGAGCAGATATTGTGATGTCATAATGCCTCATTCCACCAGTGCCTAAGAGCCAATCACATCAGTGATGTCACAATGGCTTCATTATCCTTGGCTCCCATAAGAATCAGAGTATGAATGGCCACAACCACTGACCCGCAAGCTTTGCTTTGAAGAATGCTGGTGTAGAAGGACTGAGGTTGAAATAGACACTAAAGAATGACAGTCTCTGGTATCCAGAGCAGATATTGTGATGTCATAATGCCTCATTCCACAAGTGCCTAAGAGCCAATCACATCAGTGATGTCACAATGGCTTCATTATCCTTGGCTCCCATAAGAATCAGAGTATGAATGGCCATAACCACTGACCCGCAAGCTTTGCTTTGAAGAATGCTGGTGTAGAAGGACTGAGGTTGAAATAGACACTAAAGAATGACAGTCTCTGGTATCCAGAGCAGATATTGTGATGTCATAATGCCTCATTCCACAAGTGCCTAAGAGCCAATCACATCAGTGATGTCACAATGGCTTCATTATCCTTGGCTCCCATAAGAATCAGAGTATGAATGGCCACAACCACTGACCCGCAGGCTTTGCTTTGAAGAATGCTGGTGTAGAAGGACCGAGGCTGAAATAGACACTAGAAAATGACATGGGATTACTTCCCGCGGTTATCCGCGGGGACGGGAACGGTGATGAATTTTGTCATCGTGTCATTCTCTAATAAGGACTACCATACTGGGACAGAGTATAGCCCATCAAACCCAGAATCCTGTTTCCAACAGTGGCCAACCCAAGTCCCTAGCTAGATCCCCAAGTAGTCAAAACAGATTCTATGCTGCTTATCCAAGAAATAAGCAGTGGATTTCCCCAAGCCATCTCAAGTTTCAAGTTTATTTACATTTGATGTATCGCTTATTACAATATCTAAGCGATGTACAATTTAAAAACCAACAGATTGTGGTAATACATATAGTTTATATGAATTAGACAATAGACAAAACAATTTGGACAAACATGAATAAGTAGGAAGGAGGGGGAAAGTTACAATTACATTGTTTGTTAAAATTTACATAAAACGGGTAATACATTAGGTATAAATGGGGTGAGGCGAAGAGAAAATATTGTTGATTATTAGATGAATATAAAAAATCTAGAATAGGTCATATCATAAATCAAATGCATCTTGAAATAAATAAGTTTTTAGAAATTTTTTAAAAGAGATAAGATCTTTTTCATTTTTAATAAAATTTGGGAGGGAATTCCACAATGAAGGGGCCACCACTGAGAACATATCATTTCGTCTAGTGCCGATTATTCTTAACGATGGGACTGAAAGCAGATTTGACGAAGATGATCTTAAAGAGCGAGAAGGACTGTATGGGACAATCATTTTTGATATAAATTGGGGTTCATTAAGGATTAATGTTTTATAAACCAAAAATATGGTTTTGAAAGTGATTCGGTGAGAGATGGGGAGCCAGTGTGATTTGATAAATAAAGGGGTAACATGATCGTATTTTTTTGCTTTGTGAATTAATTTAATTGCAGTGTTTTGGATAATTTGAAGCCGTCTCTTTTCTTTCTGGGTTATGTTGATTAAAAGGGAAATACAGTAGTCTAATTTTGAGATAATTAGAGAATGAACTAGAATATTAATTGATTTGGGGTCTAAAAAGGTGGAAATTGAACGCAGAAGCCGTAGTCTGAAAAAACAGGATTTAACTGTTTCGCTAATATGGCTATGAAATGAGAGATCCACGTCTATTATTATCTCAATAATGGCCCTCGGCCTTCGCTTTTAGGAAAATATCCAAACCTTTTTTAAACCCGGCTAAGCCAACTGATTTCACTACATTCTCTGGCAACGAATTCCAGAGTTTAATTGCACTTTGTGTGAATATTTTACAAAGGCGTGCTAAATCAATGCATGCGCTAACCGCTAATGCGTCCATGGGATAACATGTACACATTAGCATTTAGCGTGTGTTTAGCGCATGCGCTAAAAAGCTTAGCGCACCTTTGTAAAAGAGGGGGGGCTAGTATTTTTGGAAAGAGTAAACAAGCGATTCGCATCTACCCTTTCCACTCCACTCAGTATTTTACAAACCTCGATCATATCTTCCCTGAGCCGTCTCTTCTCCAAACTGAAGAGCCCTAGCCCAGGGGTGTCCAACCTGCGGCCCAAGGGCCGCATGCGGCCCCGTGAAGTATTTTGTGCAGCCCCGGTCGAGGGCGATACAGTGTTTTCCTCTGCTGCCCCCGGGTGTTTACCGTCTTGCCGGCTCCCTCCTCTGTCTTGCTGCAGCGTTTGTGCGGCCCCAGAAACATTTTTTTCGGTCAATGGGGCCCAGGGAAGCCAAAAGGTTGGACACCCCTGCCCTAGCCACTTTAGCTTCTCTTCACAGTGAAGTCGTTCCAAACATTTTATCATTGTCATCGCCCTTCTCCGCACCTTTTCTAATTCCGCTATATCTTTTTTGAGATACGACAACCAGAAATGCACACAGCATTCACCATAGAGCAATTCAAGTATTGAAATAGTGCACATTTAGGTATATTGGGTATTTTATGTGTCATAGTATTTGGGGTATTATCACAAGACAGCAGTGCCTGAGATGCTCGATCCGGGATGGCCCTCCTCTGCAACTGAAAAGCCAAACAGGGCTCCATAGGCCCTCTCCCTATGACTCTTACATTGTAGCACTAAGATTAAAAACAAGCCCTAGTAAATGTGTCTAGCCTGGGAAGAGGAGCAGCAGACAGGCACGCAGGAGTCTGTAAAGTCTCCCTGGATGGCTGCTAAAAGTCCCTTAGAATGGATCCTTTGCAAACCAGGGGATGAAGTCACAAAATCCTGTCCACACTTGCATGCAGGAATTTGCATTCATCTGCTAAGCCTGATCCCAGCTCTAAGTCAGGACCCTCCCCCAGCAGGGTGGAAAAATAGTCCTTGCTTTTGAAGTGGTGCTTCATTCGCTGCTCTGCATTCCCAGGCCAAGTGCAGTTCTGTTCATGGCACAAAGAGGTAGAGCAGGGCAGGATTGTCTCTCAAGCAGGCAAACGTCATAATTTTTACCTGGCTGGAACTAAGTTCTGACCCTGCTATTAACAGTGCTCTTTATTTAAAATATTTTTATCCCAAATTATCTACTGTTTCAAGTTTATTGACTTTTAATATACCGACCATCAACTAGTATCTGGCCGGTTTACAATAAAAATTTTAAAAAAGAGGAGATATATATATGTATTTAAAAAAATAATACAAAAGTGCACACCAAAGACATTAACTAGACAAACTTGAATGTGAGGGAGAGTAGGAAGGATGGGAGAAAGTTACATGTTGAAAGAAGAAAGGAGAAAGAGGGAAGAGGGTAAAACAAATAGGGTGGGATCGCTTTGAGAAAGCAGTTGGTTGAATATGAAAAGAAGAAAAAAGGAGAAGAATGAAAGGAAGGGGAGAAAAGGAAGAAAGAAAGAAAAAAAAAAAAAGTCTAAGGAGCCCTTGTACTAAGGCATACTAATATATTTAACACATGTTAATGAATTAGAGGGGCATTTTCAATAGGGCGTCTAAGTCTAATTTGGACATTTTGAGAAAATATGTCCAGAAATCCAGTAGAGAAAATGTCCATTTTCAAAACAGCCAGACGTTAATCTTTTATCTCCTTGCCAGTTCAGCTGACTGTGGCATGGGGAATCCCCATCAGCTGATGGCAAGCCCTCAATGTAATGTTTCCCCCGCTCCCCCCCCATCTTTGTGTGGTGGGAGGGGGGGAGATCATGCCTTAATCCCACCAGTGGCCATCTGGTCAGTTTGGACAGCTTTGGGGCAGACGCAACTAAAACAGGCTTAACTGCAGGCATCTAAGTTCCGTCTAGGATGTCCTGGGAAGAGGACAAATTGAGCAAGGGCGCTGGGGTGCCGACAGCCAGAGGGGGCTCAACCGCTGCTGCCAGGAGACGGGGGACATCAACATCCCCTTCAAATACTGAATCATTCATGCTAGACCTAGACTCAGAATGCGATGATTCATCGCGGCCAGTTCATCGTGCTGAAACAGTCGCGATGAAATCATCCTAGACCTGTTTGGGGATGGAGTATGAGCAGCCCTGGAAGGTTTGCAGGCACCAGCAGTATTCACTGTCAGTACTTGCTTAGCTAATCAACCCACAGACATAAACTATCCTTCCCCTCTCTACACAGCGTATTCCACGCAGGCAAACTGGGAAGATCTCTCCTCTCCAAAATCACGGGCCTCTGGAACTATCTCACTGTCCCACTGCGGAACCTGGGCTCCCTTCAACTTTTCCGAAAACAACTGAAAACCTGGCTATTCTCTAACATATAACCTCTCTTCTCTTGCTCACATCCCCTCTGTTTATATGCTCTTGTAAATTTGCTTATACGCTCTTGTAAATTTTCCTTTTTAAGCTTTGTAAACCGTGTCGAGCTCCACTTCCATGGAGATGATGCGGTATATAAACTTAAGGCTTAGTTTAGTTTAGTAGGACCTAATTCTTCTGGTTAGCTACGCAAGTAGGGCACTGAATATCTGAGTATAGCCTTACCTGCGTTCGTTCTGGTTCAGTAGGAATTTATCTAACCCTTTCTTGAATCCCTGGAGGGTGCTTTCCCCTATAACAGCCTCTGGACGAGCGTTCCAGATTTCTACCACTCTCTGGATGAAGAAGAACTTCCTTGCATTTGTACGAAATCTATCCCCTTTTAATTTTAGAGAGTGCCCTCTCGTTCTCATCACCTTGGAGAGGGTGAACAATCTCTCTTTCTCTACTAAGTCAATTCCCTTCAATATCTTGAATGTTTCGATCATGTCCCCTCTCAGTCTCCTCTTTCCAAGGGAGAAGAGACCTAGTTTCTCCAGCCTCTCATTGTACGTCAACTGCTCCAGGCCCTTAACCATTTTTGTCGCTCTTCTCTGGACCCTGAGTGTAAGCTATCCAGTGGTAAGCAGTTTTTATAGAAATGCTCAATATTGACCTAACAATAAATAAAAAACAGAGTTCAAACAAGAATGGGATGAACACAGAGGATCTCTAATCAGAAAATAATGGGTATACTGTACAGTATATTGAAAGAACTAAGGCCAGTTTTGGGCAGACTTGCATGGTCTGTGTCCCGTACATAGACATTCAGTTGAGGACGGGCTGGGGAGGGCTTCGATGGCTGGGATGGTTATGACGGGCTGGAATGGGCCAAATATCTTTGAACAATAAGCGCGCTGGACAAACGGGCGCCGACAAATTGGAGCGGACAATTGAGCGCAAGACATCAGCGCGCCACAGAAAAACCTTATTTTAAAGGGCTCCAAAGGGGATGTGTGTGGGGGGAACCCTCCCAGTTTACTAAATACTGTTCGCGCTACCGTTGGGGGTGGTTTTGGGGGTTTGTAACCCCCCCCCCCATTATAGAGGAAACAACTTTTTCCCTATTTTTTAGGGGAAAAGTTAAGTATTATCTTTTTCAGGTCTATTTTACCGAAAAACCGCAAATAACATGCAAAAAGTTATTCACGATTTTTCGGTATTCACGGCTATGATCTGCCCGCATCCCCCACGAATATGGAGGGAGAAGTGTACATAATTTGTGTACAAGTTTATGATACAAGTTTTTATCCTAACTTGATACATGGCTAGGGGCTAAAAATAATATACAGTTTACTGGTTACAATTTGCTATGGTTGTCCTTTACGATGCAAGGTTTCCAGTACAAGCTACACACAGACAGTTAGTGTATGATACAAGATTCTTTATGTTGCACATACTGGTTCTGGTACCAATATAGTTTTGTTAGCCGGAAGCTGGAGGTCATAATGCCATTGTACAAAACCATGGCGAGACCTCATCTGGAGTACTGTGTGCAATTCTGGAGGCCGCACTACCGTAAAGATGTGCTGAGAGTTGAGTCGGTTCAGCGAATGGCCACCAGGATGATCTTGGGGCTCAAGGATTTCTCGTATGAGGACAGGCTGCACAAATTGCGGCTAGACTCTCTCGAAGAACGTAGGGAGAGGGGAGACATGATAGAGACATTTAAGTACATCACTGGTCGCATAGAGGTGGAAGACAACATTTTCTTTCTCAAAGGACCCTCGGCCAAAAGAGGACATCCAATGAAAATCAGGGGCGGGAAATTTCATAGGGATACCAGAAAGTACTGCTTCACAGAAAGAGTGGTAGACCATTGGAACGAGCTTCCGGACCAGGTGATCGTAGCCAGCAGAATAAATGATTTTAAGACAAAATGGGATGCCCACGTCGGATCTCTACGGGGGTAGTGTAGAGGTGATGCCACCTACGGGTGACCCTTGGACGGCAGTTTGGGGAGGGTTTATAGAGTGGGCAGACTTGATGGGCTATGGCCCTTTTTTGCTGTCATTTTTCTATGTTTCTAATATACATCTCTTTGCAGTCTTATCGGTGAAGAGGTCTGTTTTTATTGCTTTTCTTTTTTTACCTTCTTTATTCATTTTTAAAACTACAATTGTGCACAAGAGATGATGCAATTACATTTCAGCACAATATACTTATTAGAAACAAAGACAAGACTTATTTTCCCCCGCCCCTTTATCCAATTGAACAACAAATCATAAAAATACCCGTAAACAACCTATCTATACCTCCTAATCAGTGCCAAAACATACCCCCCCTCATGTATGTTTTCCTCATTTATATAAATCAATCAATCCTTACAATATTTAGTTAATGGTTCCCAAACTTCCATAGATTTTTTTTATAATATCCCTTCTGAATGGCCATGAACCTTTCCATTTTAAAGACATAACATAGGGATTCCCACCAGAATGAATAATTTAATCTATCCCAATTTTTCCAATTCTTTAAAATAAGCTGCATGGCAACCCCCGTCATTCTAAACAAACATTTGTTATTTTTGGCCGAAATTTGACCTTTTGCCCTCATGGATGTTCCAAATAAAATGGTATCATATGATAGTGCCACTGGGTTTTCTAATAAATGGGGTGGATTTATTGCTTTTCTAAAGCTGAGGAGTCCTTCAAGGGATCCTGATTCGCAGCTATTCAATTATATGGTCCAAGGCACGCAACAGAGGATTTTAGATCAAGGCAGATTGTAACTATGAGTTATGCATCTAGGGCTACGAGCTTTGCTTGTTCACAGAAGGGAGCCCTCCTTCGCCCCCCCCCCCCCCAAATACACACACAACCGTTAGCAGGCAACGGGGAAAGGAAGGTTGCAGAACCCTCAAGTTTTCATGTAAGTGCATCTGGGTCAGCTGCACCTGTTGATAAGACTCCCTTGTTTAAGGAAGGGTGGCCAGCGATGGTACCTGAGAGATCGTCAGCCTCGCTGGTCCCACAGAGGGCTGGGGAGTTATTACAATTACACTGTATTGTTTAGTAGCTCAGGTATGGTTGCATATTGGTGCACACATTGAGTTTAAATGTTGCTGCCTACGTGTTTTACAAAATAAAGCTGTGGTCAAGTGCTGCCACCGACATCAGGTGTGATGTGTAGTCTATTGATATCCTTATGTCAGACTAGCACCTCATACCATTTCTGCACAGTGGGAACAGGGTGCTGCACAGACAAGGGCTGGCAGAGCAGGGCGTCAGTATTATTGCTATTGTTCAGAAAGTCCGCAGCAGGCTTCCTCCACTACAAACTAGAGAATTGACACGGGGACAAATTTTTCCCCATCCCTGTGGTAACTCATTTTCCCATCCCATCGAGTTCTTTTCCTGCCCCTGCCCCATTCCTGCAAGCTCTGTCCTCATCTGCACAAGCCTCTAACCCTTTAAAATCCTAAGTAGCAACATTCTAGAGCTCAGATTGTGATGTCATAATGCCTCATTCCACCAATGCCTAAGCTCCATCCTCATCTACACAAGTCTCAAACACTTTAAAATCCTAAGTAGCAACATTCTAGAGCTCAGATTATGATGTCATAATGCCTCATTCCACCAATGCCTAATCTCCATCCTCATCTGCACAAGCCTCACTTTAAAATCCTAAGTAGCAACATTCTAGAGCTCAGATTGTGATGTCATAATGCCTCATTCCACCAATGCCTAAGCTCCGTCCTCATCTGCACAAGTCTCAAACACTTTAAAATCATAAGTAGCAACATTCTAAAGCTCAGACTGTGATGTCATAATGCCTCATTCCACCAATGCCTAAGCTCCGTCCTCATCTGCACAAGCCTCACTTTAAAATCCTAAGTAGCAACATTCTAGAGCTCAGATTGTGATGTCATAATGCCTCATTCCACCAATGCCTAAGCTCCGTCCTCATCTGCACAAGCCTCACTTTAAAATCCTAAGTAGCAACATTCTAGAGCTCAGATTGTGATGTCATAATGCCTCATTCCACCAATGCCTAAGCTCCGTCCTCATCTGCACAAGTCTCAAACACTTTAAAATCATAAGTAGCAAAATTCTAGAGCTCAGATTGTGATGTCATAATGCCTCATTCCACCAATGCCTAAGCTCCGTCCTCATCTGCACAAGCCTCACTTTAAAATCCTAAGTAGCAACATTCTAGAGCTCAGATTGTGATGTCATAATGCCTCATTCCACCAATGCCTAATCTCCATCCTCATCTGCACAAGCCTCACTTTAAAATCCTAAGTAGCAACATTCTAGAGCTCAGATTGTGATGTCATAATGCCTCATTCCACCAATGCCTAAGCTCCGTCCTCATCTGCACAAGTCTCAAACACTTTAAAATCATAAGTAGCAACATTCTAAAGCTCAGACTGTGATGTCATAATGCCTCATTCCACCAATGCCTAAGCTCCGTCCTCATCTGCACAAGCCTCACTTTAAAATCCTAAGTAGCAACATTCTAGAGCTCAGATTGTGATGTCATAATGCCTCATTCCACCAATGCCTAAGCTCCGTCCTCATCTGCACAAGCCTCACTTTAAAATCCTAAGTAGCAACATTCTAGAGCTCAGATTGTGATGTCATAATGCCTCATTCCACCAATGCCTAAGCTCCGTCCTCATCTGCACAAGTCTCAAACACTTTAAAATCATAAGTAGCAACATTCTAGAGCTCAGACTGTGATGTCATAATGCCTCATTCCACCAATGCCTAAGCTCCGTCCTCATCTGCACAAGCCTCACTTTAAAATCCTAAGTAGCAAAATTCTAGAGCTCAGATTGTGATGTCATAATGCCTCATTCCACCAATGCCTAAGCTCCGTCCTCATCTGCACAAGCCTCACTTTAAAATCCTAAGTAGCAACATTCTAGAGCTCAGATTGTGATGTCATAATGCCTCATTCCACCAATGCCTAAGCTCCGTCCTCATCTGCACAAGTCTCAAACACTTTAAAATCATAAGTAGCAACATTCTAGAGCTCAGACTGTGATGTCATAATGCCTCATTCCACCAATGCCTAAGCTCCGTCCTCATCTGCACAAGCCTCAAACACTTTAAAATCATAAGTGCTCGAGGCTTGTGCGGTTAAGGCAGAGCTTACAGGAATGGGGCAGGGGCAAGGACAGCGACAAAGCTCGCGAGGACAGAATGGGGAAACTGAGTTCCTGCGGGGACAGGGAAAAATATGTCCCCGTGCCATTCTCTACTTCAAACCTCCAAGACCCGACAGCTGCATATCTCAAGGAATTATAGTTCTGTATGTGAAATGTGCACTAGGGATTTCTTCCCTTCAGTTTCATATTAATTTTAATTTCCTTCATTGTCCCCACTTGAAAGAAATAAAAACTGACCACCAGGAAATACATTTTGGACCTCTGTGTGTGAACTCTTGAAACCTAATAAAGAAAGGTATTAATTTTAAGTTAGTACAAATAAAAAGGCATCACCTTTGATTATTTTTCATTTGGTAGCCTTTATTTTTATCCACATAAACAATGACCTGGCATTTCTTGTTTTTCAGATGACGTAAAACTATCTTTTTTTTTTTTTTTGCATTTGTATTATTACTGATTATCTGCTCAACAAAAAAAATTATGTAAGGGACTTCCAATGGGTCCTCCCAGTCAGTGATGTAGCCAAGGATAGGTCTGGGTCCACCCAGCAGCAGTAACATAGAAAACATAGAAATAGACGGCAGATAAGGGCCACGGCCCATCAAGTCTGCCCACTCCAGTGACCCTCCCTATCTATCTTTGCGGATAGATCCCATATGTCTATCCCATCTGGCCTTAAAATCTGGCACACTGCTGGCCTCAATAACCTGAAGTGGAAGACTATTCCAGCGATCAACCATTCTTTCAGTGAAGAAGTGTAGTGAAGCAGTGTATTCCTGATTTGGGGAGTCTTTTACTAAGGCGTGCTAGCCGATTTAGCACGTGCTAAATGCCAAAAACATCCATAGACTATAAAGGGCACATTAGTATTTAGAGTACGCTAAATCGGCTAGCATGCCTTTGTAAAAGACCCCCTTAGTTAGCTGGAATGCTCAAGCTCTGCCATTATATTGTAAATGCTTTCTGTCTTTATCTGTTTTTTAAGTCCATTATTCTAATTTGTATTTTATCTGTATCCCATGTATTAGCTCCTTGTTGCGAACCGCCTAGAACTTTTTCAGTATGGTGGTACATAAGAATAAAATTATTATTTGAAGACCTCTTTAAAAGCACCTTTGAACTCCCTCCAGCACAGCTCAGCAGTTGGAGACAGCTTTCTGCGCCAATGACGACGCTCTGCGCATGCTGTTTTCACACATGCGTGAAAACTGAGCGTTCACCGGTGTGAGGCGGCTCACTACAGCTGCTACCAACTGCCGAGCTGCACTGGAGGAATTCGGCAGCTTTGAGGAGGTCTTCGGCTGCTGGGGCTTGTGGGCTCCCTGCCTGTTCAGGTATTTGAGTTAGAGAGCGCTGAACAGGGAGGAGGAAGAGGACATTGTGCCCACCCCTTTTGATCAAAGGCCCACCCAAAATTTGAGGTCCGACACCACCACTGATTCCAACATATCCTTTCTTAAAATCGGAACCATTCTGACACACTTTCCTGAAATGCAGATATGCCACAGGACGGAGAGAAATGGGACAGCCACTAGGGTTAAACTAGAATATCGAACACCAAACCTGATCTCGCAGCACAATTTAAAGAAAGATTATTTTGAAAGTTAAAACTACTTAATTTATGGTCGCCATCATCAAAGACACCACAGCCAGAGAGAAGCCCAGGGTTAATAAATCAAGATTAAAGAGAACTGTAGACTGCCAGTATTGGAACGGGAAGGGATGCTACAAGGCAGGAGTGAGGGGGGAAGGGGTAAAACGCAGACCTCACAGATCTTAACTGCACGTCCTTAAAAATCTGAGGTCCGTGCCATTACCCCTTTCCAAAGTATAGATACCAAGAATCACACGCTTAGGTGGCAGGACCGGGTTTTGCACGTGTAATCATCGACATCTTATACTCTACTTATAGATCCTCGGTTCATAACTTTATGTGTACAATCACCTGCACTAAAGAGGAATTTTAAAAAAATAATTTTGCATGCCGAAAACAATTTCAGGGGCTTAGCACAGTTCCCTCTTGATCAATCCTGGCTAGCCCTGTTGACTTGGGCAGGTCGTCCGAGTCACTGAGACATGTATGTGGGCCTTGGAGAACATGCAAGAAGGGATGGCTGGTTTTATTATTTGCATGTGTAACACACATGGGAGCTACACCTATACATTTCGGTCCGCACAGATCAGCACCCAAAGTACCACTTTTAGTCTCAGCATAGGTTATGGCTCCGACAGGCCTCTATGACACTTTAGCTCTGACGGATCCTAATGCTTTTCCCTCCCTATGCCGAGACTAAAAGTGGCACGGACCTCAGGGTAAAAGTTTTGCCACTTTTAGTCTCGGTTAGGATTAGGATCCGTCAGAGCTAAAGTGTCACAGAGGTCTGTCAGAGCCATAACCTATGCCGAGACTAAAAGTGGCACGGACCTCAGATTTTTAAGGACCGTGCAGTTTAAGATCCGCGAGGTCCGCGCTTTACCGCTTCCCGGAATGAGGTGCATTTGTAGAGTTACCTGTACTCCTTTCCTCAATACTGGACTATGAAGGGGTGTTATTCTGCAAACCCACTGCCCCTAATTCCAACTAAGCTCCCCAGTCTTTTGAGCTAAAAGGTAGCAATTATAAGAGCATAAGCACTGCCATATTGAATCAGACCAGAGATCTATCAAGCTCCGTATCCTGTTTCCAACAGTGGCCAACCCAGATCACAAGCTGCTGGCAGGATACCAAAAAGTAGACCAAGAGATTCTATTCTAGCTATTTCCAGAGAGAAACAAGGGGGCTTCTCTTTAAGACAAACCAAGAGCCTAGAGCAGTGGTCTCAAACTTGCGGCCCGGGGGCCACATGCGACCTACCAGGTACTATTTTGAAGCCCTCGGTATGTTTATCATAATCACAAAAGTAAAATAAAACAGTTTCTTGATGTCTCTTTAGCTATAAATGACAATATTATTATTAAGACTTAGCCAAAAGGAAATATTTATAAACTATAAAGAGTTTTACCTCATGCAAAATTGTCCTTTCTTTAATAAGACGTTAACTATTTTTTTCTGAGACCCATCAAATCCAAAATGTGGCCCTGCAAAAGATTGAAGTTTGAGACCACTGGCCTAGTCAATAATTTTGCGATCTAAACCTTGACCCATATGATAAAACTACCAGGCCACCATAACATCTTGCAACAGCAACCAGAGAAAGCAGTAACCAGGGAGTCTGCCCGGACAAAGTTTCCCCTACAAGAGCAAAGAGCATCGATTCTTACTGTACCAGGGTACATTATGCATCAAACCAACCCACCCAAGCAGTTTGTTCTTGTTCACTGCTACAATATACCTTATAGAAAATATAAAAAATGTCTTTGTTTTTTTAATTCTACCCGGACGTACACTGGATCTAGAAATTAAACAAATGCAAAAATCAATAGGTAGCAGCATGCACGTCTAACTGCCAAAGATTTTAAAAGCACACTTTGCAACTAGCCCCTGCCAGAGAAAACATGGGCTTCATGGCAACAGCAGCATACCTCCTGTTTCCTTCTATTGTTTTAACAAGGCAACCCAAGAACAATAACTTCAGCTCATTAAAAGCTGTCGGACGAGCCTCGTGCAATCACCCCCCCCCCCTTCCCAGCGAACTTCTCCGGAGTGCTGCACACAGTCCACGTTACTCTGCACAAATTCGGATCGAAGGGCTGCAGCTCCTAGCAGAAAATTCCAAGCACAGCATTATCGAAATAACACAGACGGAACCATCGAGCAGGGAAAAGCCCCTCGAAGACTTTTAGCCTCGAGTTTCTCCTGCCGCGATGCATCTGCAGCAACTCTGAGGAAGAACGGACACGGCTCAGGATCCGCGATTTCCCAACCGGCCCTTACCTGCGGGACGCCATGCCGCCGCCAGCAGCCCCCTACCCGGCAACTCCACCAGGGCACCAGCCTTAACGCTCACCAGGCACCCGGCATCCGCGGCCACGCCCCCCTTCCCCGAGGCTGCCCGCAATACGTCTCCCTCACGCATGGGCCACGCCTCTTCTGAACTCCTCCCAGCGCGTCACCGTCGCCCTGCTCTTCACGGAGGCCATTCCGCATCTGTTCCAGCGATAGCTACCAAGCCACGCCCTTTCAAAAGTTGTTAGACTCCGCCCACCAAGTCTTTAAAGGGCCACGCCAAGCATATTACTTTCTAGTGCTTCTGTAGGGCGCCTGAGGAGGGGGAGATAGTCGCAGCTGGGAAAGGTTAAAATTTATTTTATTCCATAAAAAAAAGCATCATTAATCGGACAACAAACTTTTAAACAGTTTTCGAACTTTATTTTGTTGTGATGATTGGACGAAGGACACACGTCATAAAGTTAGTCATGGTTATAATAACATGCCTCTTGTATAATCTGCAGCATCCTTCAGAACTTGTACAGCAGTTCACACTGTTGAATTTAAATCTAATGTCAAAAGACACATGGACAGACATAAATACAAAAAATAAAGTAATATTTTGTACATACTAGTTATAAATGCTAGTAAAAATACAACTGAAATTAAGTGCACATGGTAAGTGTGCTAAATTGAATCTTGGGTTCAAGATACTAAAAGACAAAGAGGGTGAATGGGAAGGAGATAAAGTCAGTTAAGGCATTCAAAGCCCCAGCAACATAAACATTTTTAATGTATTTACAGTAAACGTTGTGGCCAAGCCTGCTTCACTAACAAGACCTTTCTAGCGAAGCTGCCGCCTCTCTCAGTGGCTCTGAACAGTCTTTTTTAAAATGAAAGGTCCAGAAGGGCAGTTTTGCTGAAGAAGCAGCATTAAATTTGTAGCTCTGGTGCTGCATGCTTTTCATATATTTATTTGTATGCACTTTACATTATAAAGTTCCCCTGGAAGCAACTGATCTTTCCGACCCCCCCCCCCCCCCCCAACACATATGCAGTGTGCTTGCACTTTCAGGAATCAACACAAGGTAAGGGCTGACAATAGATCAGTGCCTTTCAAAGTGCGTTAAAAGACCCCATATTTGTGGAAAATCAAACCCTTCCACATTAAGAATGTATACAAAGGCTCCCAGTGAAACTGCAATGCTGGGGACCTTCTTCTCCTCTCAGGACTAGAGCTGTGCAACCATTCCCTTCCCGCTATGATTTAGCTGCACAGTGGTCAAGGCCCTTCAGCCCATAACTGTTTATTAACTTCAGCCCAGCCACCACGTGCAGTAAGAATGAATTTGAAAAAGCTTGATTTTAAAATCAAGTTGAAAGTAGTATACAAATGTACAAAGTTAGTCTCCTCTAACATTTCTACCTAGCTCCAGATTCCATGCTGCAACCTAACTGACTAGCTGGCAAAGCAAGAATACCAGAGCAGCATTTTTCTTAACAGTTAAAATAGAAATAAGAAACAAAGTAATACTTTTTTTTTCCCCAAATGCAGATGGCTTCTGTTACATTATGTTGCACCATGACAGAAAAACATTGCAGCCACCATCAAGCTAGTTGGAGAACATTGGAAAAGGCTTTCCCCATACAAAATGAAAACACCAAAGGGCACCCCGTCACACAGGGAAATGAAAGAAATTCATGATAGCTTTTTAAAGGTTCTTTGCATATTTTGTCCTGAATAGAGTGTGTGTGAATATTACACGCACATGAACAGAAGCTAGTTATGGAAGCCTTTTCAATCCAGTAAAGAATTATTTGCTGAAAAGAGCATTTTGTAAAAAAAATGTTACTTACATAAAATATTTTTTTTAAAAAGAAAAAAGTATAGAACTATTCTGAAGTTCAGGGTGAGTCATAGGTAGCAGAATGTCAGTCACCCAAACTATTTTCAGTTCAGTTTTGGACTTCTTCTTTTTCAGTTTGTTTCAGAAATTAATGCATGTAAAACTTGATAAATTTGTATACTGTAAAAATGGTATATGTATAAATTAACTTTACATACATTAGAAATATTGTATGGATAAATTAAATTGAGTATATGCTATATGCATAAATGTTCCCAGAATAAAACCAGAAATTGAAAGCAAATCCCTAATATACAGATGAGTGTTGGGTACATACAAGAGAGTGCTGAAAAGTTCTCAGCCCAACCAACCAACTCCCTAAATTCTGAGCGTTATTTTGCCACTGTAGTTGGAAAGAGTTCTATGTTTTTGACATTGTTTCAGACCATTGATTGAACCATATCCATGTCATTCTCTTCTGGGTTGGGCTGAGAACTTTTCAGCACCCCCTTGTAAAGTCAGCTCCCTAAAGAAAAGCCTTATCTTCTCATGTTTCCTGAAAATAAATAAGCCTACAAATCCCAGCATGCCTTGGGATGTGTGGCACTTTGCTGCTCCTTAGTACTAGGTGCTCAAGAGTCCCCAGAGGCGAAAGACTGGGGGCAGGAAGAAAGTTCAACTGTGATTTTGGGTTGGCTTCTGGAATCAAGGCATTGTCCAACTTAGGCTCCTCCCACCTTGCAAAGATGGTATGAACCAGGATTCTGAAAGTAGGTGTTTAAAACATTAGGGAGCTTCTGAGGTTGCAAGAGAGAATGGGCAGTAAGAGAAGAGGAAGGAACAGTTTCCAGCCTTGCTCTCTAACCATAATTCATTTATTACCTGGGGAGTTCAGAAACACTGCTAAGGTTATCCTGGGATTTGGGGTTCCTCTTCATGTTAAAATTAGGTGCACAGATGGACTTCAGCAGTATGTTAAAAGCCAAAATTCTGCAACTGACCTGGGTTCCAGCTGTCTTACAGATGTGTGATCCTGAGAAGTTTTTGGGCTACCTCCTAGCACTCAGAACACTAAATATCAGCCCCACTCACATGAAAATTATAACCAAATCCAAGGTACAGAAAGGGTGGTGGATAGGTTGGGAAGAGGACAGGATCCAAACGGAAATACCTTGATCAACACACTGAAGATTTTTCAAGGTTCTAAGGGACATTCAGACTACCTGTACAGTTTGTCATGGCCTGTGGAATGGCTCTGGGTATATGGGATCCCTCACCTGACAGTGCAACGTGCCAGGACAGGAAGGGGAGGGTTTACAGAAGGCCACAGATAAAACATCAGCACCTCATATTTGTCTTGCTCAATGCTAAAACAAAAACAAAAATGAAAAATAAAATCTAAACAAAACAATTATAACAATAAAAAAACCTAAAAAAAAAAATAACAAAGCCCCCCCAATCAAAAAGACAGGAAAAACTTCAAGTATGCACAGTAGTTCTGATTGGCAGGCCTGGCTTCTCAGCACCTCCTCCACCATCTCCTGAAGCCTGAACATCACCAGCCTTCTCTCATTAAACAGTATGTAAGATCAGCATCTGATCAACCTGCAACCCAAAACCCCCCCAGATAATTTCCTCCCCTTCATTTCCCCCCCCCCCCCCCCACAAAATATAAAAAGTAATAAGTTTACAAAAATAGAAATTAATTACAGCAGTGGGGGGAGAGGTAAGAGGAGGAGGAGGGTAAGGTGTGATGAGGACCCCAGGGACTATTTGGCTGAGCAGTATAATATAGTGGGATGATTTAAGGCATCTTCCACCAGGTGCAGCTCCAGCTGGTCCACCAGCACGTCCTTTATACAACCTATGAACCCTGTGCTGTATGCCTTGGGAAGCTTATAGGAGACACTCAACTTCTCCACTCCACCTGGAAAAAAGCAAAAGGAGATGCCATGTTTGGTCAGTCACAGAAGACGGTACTAGTCCGAGCAGAGTTATTCTCAAGAAGTAAAGACAGATCATAACAGTGACTCCCATCAGAGGGAGGGACACATTGAATCACATAATACTACTTGGTGAGGGAGGAATCGTATATGAAAAATGCTTGTAGGAAGGGTGATGTCCAGCAGAGTGCAACAACCTTTACAATACAATGCCAAACCAGGTGAAACTCCTTCTTAACTGCACTTAAACACACAGAGATCAACACTCCCGCTGAGCCCTCCCACCGGTCCCCCTTCCTGCTGAGTCCAAAATATTGTGAGCCTGGTGATCTAGTAGATTGGACCAGACCCCCCCCCTACCTGGCCATAGGGACCGAGACCCCCTCCCGATGCCAGGACCCTCCACAATGCCAGGACCACCCCCTGACATCCCCGTACCTTCTAGTGAAGATTGTCAGGAGGGCTCGTCTCTTTAAAATGGTGGCCCAGCCCTGTGCATCCCAGGATGCACTGGGAGAGTCCTTAGGTGCATGAGCCACTCAGGGACTTAGGCCCCTCCCAGTGCATCCCAGGATGCACCGGGCAAGAACTGGGCCATCATTTTGACGAGGCAGGCCCAGAAGCAGGATGGAGTGGGCATCCATCCTGCCAGTCTTCAATAGAAGGATGTATAATCAGCAGCGGCACTGACCCCCCTCAGCGCTTTTCAATACTGACTTTTATAGATCATAAGGACTCTAACTGAATTTGGATTGGAGATTTAACTACTTGCTTCCTCCCAATCTGATTTCAAAGTAAGTTACAAGTAAATGCACAAGCCAGGGCCTACCCAACCATTAGGCATAACTACTGGCCTAGTGGTTAAAGCTGCTGCTTCAGGATTGCGGGTTTGATCCCAGTGCTACTTCTTGTGTCACCTAACTCTCCATTGCTCCAGATACCATAAAGCACAGTTACTTACCGTAACAGGTGTTATCCAGGGACAGCAGGCATATATTCTCACATGTGGGTGACGTCATCTACGGAGCCCCGGCGCGGACAGCTTTTCAAGCAAACTTGCTAGAAGTTTCAAGTTTGCACACTGCACCACGCATGTGCGTGCCTTCTGCCCACTAGAGGGCGCATCCCACCTCGTGGTCCTCAGTTCCATAACTAGCTTAGAAGCCATCCCCGGGGAGGTGGGCGGGTTGTGAGAATATATGCCTGCTGTCCCTGGATAACACCTGTTACGGTAAGTAACTGTGCTTTATCCCAGGACAAGCAGGCATGATATTCTCACATGTGGGTGACCTCCAAGCCAAACCAAAAAGGGCAGGTGGGAGGATGGCAAATTTAAGAAAACAGATTTTGTAAAACTGACTGGCCAAACCGGCCGTCATTCCTGGACAGAGTGTCCAGACAGTAGTGAGAGGTGAATGTATGAACCGAAGACCAAGTGGCAGCCTTACATATGTCTTCCATCGGGGTGGAACGGAGGAAGGCTATCGAAGCTGCCATTGCTCGGACCTTGTGCCCCGTGACTCGACCCGGGGGAGGAAGGCCAGCCTGAGTATAGCAAAGGGAAATGCACGCCGCCAACCAGTTAGACAGAGTGCGCTTGGAAACTGGGTGCCCTAATCGATTGGGATCGAAGGACAAGAATAATTGCGGGACCTTCCGATGGGACTTGGTGCGTTGAAGGTAAAATGCCAACGCCCTCTTACAGTCAAGCGTGTGAAGCGCCGTCTCGCCAGGATGGGAGTGGGGCTTAGGGAAGAACACAGGAAGGACAATGGACTGATTGAGGTGGAAATCAGAAACAACCTTCGGGACGAACTTAGGATGGGTGCGGAGGACCACCTTGTCATGATGGAATACGGTGAAGGGTGGGTCCGCAACCAAGGCTTGTAGTTCCCCAATCCGCCTAGCGGAGGTGAGGGCAATCAGAAACACCACCTTCCAAGTCAGAAATTTCAAGAGGGACTTGTTGAGTGGCTCAAAGGGTGGTTTCATCAGTTGAGCTAAAACCACATTCAAATTCCATACGACTGGGGGAGGTTTGAGCGGGGGACAAACCCTGAGTAATCCTTTCATGAAGCGTGTCACCAAGGGATGGAGAGACAGAGGGCGTCCATCCAGGTGTTGGTGGAAGGCGGAAATCGCACTAAGATGGACACGCACCGAAGTGGTTTTCAGGCCAGAGCGCGACAAATGGAATAAGTAGTCCAGAACCGAGGGTACCGGGGCCGATACCGGGTCCAGGAGGAAAGATGAGCACCAGGTGGAAAACCTGGTCCATTTCTGCGAATAGCAAAGCCTCGTCGAGATCTTGCGGGAGGCTTCCAGCACTTCCCTCACTGATTGAGACAGGTCCGGAGGGGTCAGGGAACAAGAAACCAAGCTGTCAGGTGCAATGACTGCAGATTGGGATGTAACATGGATCCTTGATTCTGAGATAGCAGAGAAGGACAGACAGGCAGAAGAAGGGGTTCCCTGGCGCTGAGTTGGAGCAGTAGGGAGAACCAGTTCTGACGCGGCCACCGAGGAGCTATGAGAATCATCGTGGCCGTGGACGATCTGAGATGTACCAACGTTCGCATGATCAGAGGGAAAGGAGGGAATGCATAGAGGAACTTCCCGTCCCAATCGAGAAGGAAGGCATCCGCCTCCAGACGATCCCGCGAGTACATCCGAGAGCAATACAGTGGTAGTTTGTGTGTCTCCGGAGAGGCGAACAGATCTACCTGTGGCGTTCCCCAGCGAGCGAAGACCTCGTGCAGAACTGCTGAGTGTAGAGTCCACTCGTGGGGTTGCAGGAGTCGACTGAGTTTGTCCGCCAGACAATTCAGTTCCCCCTGGATGTAGACCGCCCGGAGGAAGATGTTCCGGGAGGCCGCCCACTCCCAGAGGCGAAGGGCCTCGGAGCAGAGGGGCCACGACCCCGTTCCCCCCTGTTTGTTCACATAGTACATTGCTACTTGGTTGTCCGTGCGGACGAGGACCACCTGGTCCTGTACTACGTGAACGAAGGCTCGAAGTGCTAGGAAGATGGCCCGAAGCTCTAGCACGTTGATGTGACAGCGACGGTCCTCTGCCGACCACAGGCCCTGTGTGCGAAGACCGTCGAGGTGGGCTCCCCACGCGTAGTCCGAGGAGTCCGTGGTCAGAACCTTGCGAAATGGGGGAGTGCGAAACATTAGTCCCGTGGACAGATTTGAAGAGTCTGTCCACCAACTTAGCGATTTCCGCAAAAGCGGAGTCACCGAAATGAGGCGCGACTCCGGATCGCACTCCTGGCGCCATTGTGATGCGAGTGTATACTGAGGGATCCTCAGATGCAGCCTCGCAAATGGCGTGACGTGTACCGTCGAGGCCATATGGCCGAGCAGCATCATCATGCGCTTGGCCGACACCCTTGGTAGTTGAGAGACCTGGCGGCTCATCCGTACCAAGACTTCCAACCGTTGGGTCGGAAGGTAGGAGCGCAGGCGCACCGTGTCCAGCACCGCACCTATGAATTGAAGAGACTGAGCCGGCCTCAACTGAGACTTTGGAAAGTTTATCTCGAATCCGAGGGTTTGCAGGAAGGCAATAGACTGTCGGGTCGCTGAGATAACATCCTCCCTGGTCGGGGCTTTGATGAGCCAGTCGTCCAGGTAAGGGAACACATGGAGCCCGCGAGACCTCAGGGCTGCCGCCACTACTACCATGCACTTCGTGAATACTCGTGGGGACGCGGCCAGGCCGAAGGGCAGGACTCTGTACTGGAGGTGTAGGTCTCCCACCTGGAATCGTAAGAATTTTCGGCAGGTGGGGTGCACCGGGACATGGGTATATGCTTCCTTCAAGTCGAGGGAGCACATCCAGTCCCCTTCCTCCAAAAGAGGATACAAGACCGGGAGAGATAGCATTCGAAATTTCTCCCTGGCCAGGCATTTGTTGAGCTTCCTGAGGTCGAGTATGGGGCGCATGTCCCCGGTCTTTTTTGGGACCAAAAAGTAACGGGAGTAAAATCCCGTCCCCCACTGGTCCTTGGGGACCGGCTCGACCGCCCGAAGCTTCAGGAGAGCTTTGGCTTCGGTCAGAAGGGTCGGTAGTTGCGACCGGTTGCACAAGGCTAAATTTGGGGGACTGTCCGGTGGCGAGGACACAAAATTGAGCGAGTAGCCTTCGGAGACGATCCGGAGCACCCAAGCGTCTGAGGTAATCGCGGTCCATGCCTTCCGGAAGGACCGAAGACGCCCCCCGATGGGAAGGGGTTCTGGTGAAGGTGCGGAGGGGAACCCGCCCCGTCCGCTCAGCCCGTCAAAAGGAAGGCGCGGGCTTAGAAGGGCCCTGCGCCGGGGCTTGGGTTTGTCCCCCTCTGCCTCGTTGAGACGGACGTCTCGGAGGCGGTCTTGAGAAAGACGGGGTCGACTTCTGGGGGTACCGGCGCGGCGGAGGCCGGAAAGGTTTCTGCGGCGGGGGCCTAGGTTTGGGGCGGACCAGGGATGCTAAAGAGCGTTCCTGTTCCGACAACCGCTTGGTCGCCGCCTCCAAAGACTCGTCAAATAACTCGGACCCCACACAGGGCAGGTCTGCAAGACGTTCCTGCAGGTTTGGGTCCATGTCGAGGGTGCGAAGCCAGGCCAAGCGGCGCATGGCCACTGCGAGGGCCGACACCCTCGAAACCAGCTCAAAGGTGTCGTACACTGAATGGAATAGGTACAACCGCAATTGAGACAGGTTGGACATAAACTTATCGAATCCTGCTCTTTGGGAGTCCGGTAACGAGTTCCGATATTGAGGAAGGTCCTTCACCATCCCACGCAAGTAGGAGGAAAAGGTGAAGGAGTAATTTAGAACTCTGGTGGCCATCAGAGTGTTTGAATAGAGGCGACGGCCAAACTTGTCCAGGGTCCGCCCCTCCCTGCCGGGTGGAACCGCCGCAGAAACCCGTGAGGGCTGTGATTTTTTAAGGGCAGATTCCACCAGGAGGGACTGGTGGGAGAGCTGCGCCTTATCAAACCCTTTCGGGGGAATCGTCCTATACTTTGATTCCATTTTTGACGGGACAGACGTGCCTGTAAGAGGGCTCGACAAGTTCTTCAGCCAGGTCTGCAGGAGGACACTGTTGAGAGGGAGTCTAGGTACCTCTCTAGGGGGAGTGGGAAGGTCCTGTTCCTCTAGAAATTCCTTGGAATATTTGGAACCTACCATCAGGTCAATCCCCAGGGCTTGGGCCATGTCCTGGACAAAAGATGAGAAGGAGGACGGCCTAGCCTGGGGGGACGGGGTTCTCGACCGTCCCGCCGAGGAGCGGGGGGAGGCCTCATGGGAATACTGAGGATTCCTAACCGATCCTGAATCCCAGGATCCTCTCTCCACGGCCCTCGAGGGGGAGGGTGAAATCATCCTCCTAGGGGAGTCCCTGGGGGAGGATCCCGGGGTCCGTGGGGTCCTCTCCCGTTTCCTCGGCGAGGCGGCACGGGAAGACTTTCCCCGGGGTGAGCGGAGGAGCCTCGGATTATCGAGGCGCAACTCCGACACCTGCAGCGCCTCGCCCCCGAACGACGAGGAACGATCGCGCCGAGGCGAGCCTCGGGGTCGCTTAGGCTTTCTCGATCGGCGCCTCGTCCGAGGTCGCCTCGAGGGCGAGGCGTCCGGGGAAGATCCCGAAGCCGAGGAGGAAAGTCGGCGCACTCTGCGGAACTTTTCTTTTGGGCGGACACTGCGCTCAGGAGGCTCCCCCGAGGTCGAGGTCCGGGGCGGGGCCGAGGCCGAGGTGGACGGGGCCGCAATACCCGAGACCGAGGTCGCCGAGGCCGGGGCTCCCGAGGTCGAGGGAGCTGAGACCGGGGCCTCCGAGGCCGGGGGCGCCCCGGCCGAGGTCGACGCCGCCGGGCCCGCAGCACGCTGCAGCACTTCCAGGGCTCCCGACAGCTCCGATGAGATCAAGGCTCGAAGGAGATCCTGGAAGGCCGGAATCCCCACGAAGGTGGGGAGTTCCGAGTCCGGGGCACACTCCCTGGAGGGCGACCTCGGTCTCGAGTATTCCCTCGGGGTGTGCGGAGTCGAGGTCCGATGCGGGGTCGGGGTCGACCCACCCGCTTTGGCCTGACTCGAGGATGGCTTCTTTGCTGAAGGGGATGGAACAGAGGACTTACCCGAAGTTGGCTTCGATGACGACGGCTTCGAAGATGAGGGCCGAGGCGACGCCGAGGCCCCCGAGGACGCCGAGGCCGAGGTCAAGGCCGGGGCCGAAGCCGAGGCCGACGTCGAGGCCTTGGGCGGCGCGTCGACGGCGAACAATTCCGCCATTCTGGCCTTACGGCGACGGAGGGCCCTGTTCTGGAAGGTAGCACAGCGATCACACGAGGCTGTTGGATGTTCGGGCCCAAGGCAGACAATGCACCACCGGTGAGGGTCGGTGATGGAGAGTAGTCTCTCACACCGGCTGCATTTCTTGAATCCCGTAACAGGACGGGACATCGACGAGAAAAAGAAGAAGGCCGGGAACGACCGACGTTCCCCGGCTCAGGCTTCCGGGAGCCCCCGGAGCCCAACGAAAAACAATTATTATTATTTTTTTTTTTTTTTTTTTTTTGTAAAACGGACGAAAAATAAAGCAGCACCGCGATTAATCCGATCAATAAACAAACTAAACGCGGCAGCTAGAAGGCAAAAACACTGGAGCTCAGATCCACAGGGCTTTCTTGCTCCGCGGAAAAATTTGAACTGAGGACCACGAGGTGGGATGCGCCCTCTAGTGGGCAGAAGGCACGCACATGCGTGGTGCAGTGTGCAAACTTGAAACTTCTAGCAAGTTTGCTTGAAAAGCTGTCCGCGCCGGGGCTCCGTAGATGACGTCACCCACATGTGAGAATATCATGCCTGCTTGTCCTGGGATAATTAGATTGCAAGCCCACTGGGACACAGGGAAAATACTTATGAGTACCTGATATATACCAAGATAGGATGGTATATCAAATGCCAATAAAATGTTAGGCAGTTGCCTAGGGCAACATCTCTTGGGGGGAGGCAAAAAGCAGCCACATTCAAAGCAAAACAATGGGTCCTGACAGCCACAAAAAAAATCAAAGAACCTTAATCTGTTTTTTTTTATAGGATTTTTTTTTATCATGATTTTTTAGTTCAATTATCAAACTCAGGGGGTGTCCAGGGAGGCTGCAGGCTAAAGGCGTGAAAGTCAGTTGGGGGCAGGGCTTTAGGCTGAAAGTTTGCCAACAGTGCTCACTGTCCTTGCAGCAACTCCGACATAAGCTAGTTTTCTGCCCCACTACACTTTCAATCCAAGTTGTAACTGAAGCCATAAAGGGCCAAGTGACTTACTCAAGGTCATACAGCAAAAAGAGCCAGAAGGAGATTGTCAGCTGCTGTTATTTCCACTAACCCTTATTTTTACAAGAGTTTATAAACCAATAGAGACTGGAGTTAATTTCCTAGAAGGAATGCAGGGTCTATAATCAGATCACCACCATCATGTGACATTAACCCACCGGTTAAGAGGTGCTGCAAACCAGTACTGACTCCAGTGTTCAGAGGAAATCGGAAACTGGTACCCAATCCACCTTCCACATCTCTAACTGGAGGATGCTGTAACCAGTGGTGTAGTAAGGGAGGGGAGGGGCGAACTACCCTGGCTGCCGGCACCTTCCTTCCTCTCTATCCCCCTGCATACTTCTTTAAATGTTCGCTGGCTTGAGCAGCATCTTCTAATTGCTGCTCATGCTAGCATCAACTCCCTTCTGACATCATTTTCTGGTCATGATTTCCAGGATGTGATTTCGGGAGGGAGCCAACGCTGGCATGTGCAGCGGGTGGAAGATGGTGCTTTCGGCGGTGAACATTTTAAGTACGCAGGGGGCGGCGCTCAAGTAGTGGGATGGGTGCCCATGCAGTAGGGAAGAGCAGGGGCACAGGAACGAGTGGGGGAGCACACGGCACAGCAATGCTGGGTGCCACTGCCCCGGGTGCCTCTCTACACCACTGGCTGTAACTTCTATAAACTCTGCCATCTCCTTCCTCCTGCCATTAAAAATTTTTTTAAAATAAAAAAACCCTTCAGTTTATTGCTGCGTCGCTATTTACCAAGCCAGAGGGCCCCGTCAGTGTCCAACTGTTTTGCCCCCAGAGGAGAGGTGCCATACACTGGCGCTTCATTCCCGACCTGAAGAGAGCCATCTCGGTATTTCCTGCAATGAGAATTAGGGTAATTGAGGAGATGCAGCAGACCTTGAAACAACAAGGAAATGCTATGGCTAAGGGTAAAGGAAAATCTAGACATAATAGAAGACTGGACAACATTGCATACATAGAAATTGAATCAAAATAAAACAAAATTCTTATTGATTGGAAGTTCAGAGACAGGAAGTTCAGAAAATATTTGGTCCTCTCAATCTTTCAATATTAATATTGTTAATTATAAGATGGAGTCTTGTACAAGAATTCTAGGTGTCCAAGTAGACAATAATCCCCCTGATATTCAGCGGGACTTAGCTGGCCTGAAAAGACTCCCAGTCAGCTAGGTCTCATTTGGCCAGTATTCCATCGATATTCAGTGGGAGATAGCCAGCTATCTTCCGCTAATATCTGGCTCACTGACTATGTCACTGCCGATTTTTAGCGGCTGGCCAGTTAAGGCACATGGCCAGATAGACCAGCCTAAAAAGCAGGTCTTTCTTTGGCCATTAGCCTTAGCCAGCCAGCCAATGAAAATTGGCTTTGCTGGCTAAGTGTGAACCATTGAACTTTGACCCGGATATTCAATGTTGGTGACTCCAACAATGAATATCCAGGATCCCGCCGACTGCAGGAGGCAGCTGGGCTGTCTCCCATAGTTTCAATATCGGGCCCTAATATATCTCTGATTCTGCAAGTAAATAAAGTGGTAAAAATCATCACCCCCCCCCTCCCCCCCGTTATACGAAGCCGCGTTAGGTTATTTTTATTGTCGGCTGTGGCGGTATTAGCTACAATGCTCAGAGGAATTCTATGAGTGTCGGAGTTAATACCGTCACGACTGGTGATAAAAAAAAGCCTAGCGTGGCTTTGTAAAAGGGGGGGGGGAGGGGTTGCTATATTGTTAAGAAAAGTTAAAGCAATTAGAAAATATTTTGATACTTTCAGGATTATAGTCCAATTACTTTTGCTTTCACAGTTCGATGTAATCCATTCTGGATGTTCAAAATCTATTTTCAAGAAATTCTACAGGTAACACAAAATATAGCCACTAGACTAATATGTTTTAGACTATGGATATAATAATAATATTAGTCCTCTTTTGATTAGGATGTACTGGCTGCCAGTTGCGGCATGGGTAATTTTAAAATCTGTGTGACTGTATTTAAAATTCTATATGGTATTTCCCCAGATTATATGACACCTATGATACAGGGGACAATAAATATAGGCTTGGAAATCAAATGATATTACATTTTTCTAATTCACCAAAAATGAAGGGCATCTTCTACTAAACCGTGCTAGTGGTTTTAGCGCAGGGAGCTGCGCTGAATGACCTGCTCATAGAGTTCTTATGAGCGTCGGGAGCAGAGCGGGCCATTCAGCGTGGCTCCCCGTGCTAAAACCGCTAACGCGGTTTAGTAGAAGAGGAGGTAAATCTGAGATATCTTTCTTTGCATCTATATCATTTCAAGGGTCCAGGATTTAGAACGCACTGCCATTGTTTTTAGAAAGGCGTTAAAGACGTTTTTATTCCATAAGTTTTTGGTTAACAAAGGTTAGGGTTTTTTTTGGCCCTGATAATGTCCGTGGGCACTGAGGATAAAGGATCAATGTATGTATTATTGTATGTCCCTTGGAATTGTTATTGTACCTCTCTGGGATTGTCCAGGTTTTCTTGTGTGTAAGCCACAAGGAACCTGACTAAGTACAGTACACCCACGGATTTCGAAAAACTGCAAATGCGGTTTTGAGTCTGTAAAAAATCAGGACAGGGCAGCTGGGGCGCTGGTGGGTTCAGTAAATGATACCTGGTATACTCCGGGTGGGGGGGGGGGGGGGGGGGGGGAGGAGGAGGAGGAAGCGGCTGTGCAGAAGGCTGATTGACTGACCAGGGGGGGAGAGGAGGAGGAATCGGCTGTGCAGAAGGCTGATTGGCTGACCAGGGGGGAAGAGGAAGAGGAATCAGCTGTGGACTCATTCCCTGTATTTTCTGACCGGAAGAGGCAGTCAGAAAATACCGCGAATAACTGAGTTCACGAATTCACGGGGGAACACTGTAGTGTGTTACAATCGTTGTCACATAACAGAATAGAATAGAACTGGATTCTGCTTCCAATGGCTAGGCTGCAATCTGCACCTCTTTGGCCCTTCTTGTTCCCTGCATAGATCTGCCAAAGCATCATAACCTCACCCTTGCTAACTAGAGGGAAATTACACTTCACCAGGGAACCTTGATGTGACCTTCAAAAATCAGAGAAAGAACAGAAGGGAGTGAAACTCTGCCAGCAGAGAGAAAGACTTCTGAACTAGGAGACCCTGAATTCTCTCATTATAAAACTCCAGAAAAGCAAGGCACAAGGCAAAGGTGTAGAAAAAGTAGCAATTAAAATACCTTGGTTAGGCAGACGAGACAGGCCATGTGGTCTTTATCAGCCTTCATTTTACTATGTTTCTATCACAGCATGATCATATTGTTGAGGTCTCAAGTTAAACTGCCCCCAATTTATTTGCTTCCACTGGAAGTCACCACAGACTAATTCTGAGATGATTATTCCAATTTCTAATCACTATCAGTCTGACAGTGATATAATCAGATGTGGGAGCAGCGAAGGGGAAATTAGATCTAATTTTCTTTCCTTGAGTCTCTCCAGAGTATTCCCGACGATGCAGATAGGGAGGTCATCTAGATTTTACCATGTACAGGAACTCAGAATAAGAAGATAATATGCAAATGTGATCTAACCTCTATAATGTTAAACACAAGAGAACTAGATCAGTCAGATTTGCTCTCTGCATTTCTGCTCTCAAGTTCCTAGTACTAAAGGCTGTCTTCTTGGACTATCTGAGGCAGAGAATGGGCCTCACAGGCAGAAATCACTGATTCAGGACAGTCAGGGCTAGATTCACTAAAGATAGCGACTCAATCGCTGTTGGCCGACTCTGGCCGATTTTCAAACTGCAATTGATTCACTATCAAGTTTGCATGGAGGTGTAAATCATTTGCATAAAACCCCACTGGCTCAGTCGCTCAGTGAGCGATTGAGACATGCACAGAGCTCTGACAGTAGTGACAGGAGATGCATCCTCCTGTCACTGCTGTCAGGGCTTCTGCTTTTTAAAAAATGGGACAGATATTCTGCGCGACTTAAACGTGCACCCTCTGTCCCATTAAAAAAGCTGACAATCGCGCACCCCAAGCCACCGTTCCCCCGCCTGCCCCCCTGAGCCAACTTTCCCCCGCCCACCTGTCCTCTCCCCTGGAAAAAATGGTAGGAGGGATGCTAACTCCCCTGCCCCCATACCTGTGACACTGGGAGGAGGTACTGAAAACACCTCCTGCTCTGGCAGGAGGGAGTGGGCAACCTTCCTGCCTTATTCTTTGGGGGGAATGGGAGGTATTTGTGGGAATGTGGGAGTGGGCATCCTTCCTGATGTTTTTTTTTCAGGGAACAGGGGCACCTTTGGGGCAGGAGGGAGTGGGCCTCCCTCCTGCTGTTTTTTTTGGGGGGGAGCGGGCAGGCGCCTTCGGGGGTAGGAGTGAGTAGGCATCCCTCCTGCCTTTTTCTTCAGGGAGAGGGCCTTCATGGCAGGAGTGAGTGGGCATCCCTCCTGCCATCTTTTTGGGGTTCAGGTGGGTCGCCGCAATTGTCAGGGAGAGGTGGCATGTGATTTTTGGCAGGTCATTGGGGAGGGCCTGCGGCAGCGGTGGATAATTTTTTTCATTTTTTTAAAAATAGGACAGATATTTGAGTGTGTAATACACGCAAAATATCAGTACCATTAAAAAAAATGGAAACCCCCACCCCACCCCGGCAGACCTATCGGTATCACAGTTATCGACAGATTTACAGCAGTCGGGTTTTAGAATTATAAAACCCGATGCAAAATAGCCAAGCAATCGCTTGGCTATTTTGCATGGGGTTTTACTAATTTGCATGGCCGGATTGGAAAATGGGCGATTGAGGGGGAAATCACATGGTGGGCCGTTTTGTGAATTGGGTCGGTTAGCAGTGATTGTTGCTGAACCTGTGAAAACAGGTTTAGTGACGATCGCTGACTTTAGTGAATCGGGGCCTTACTATTCACAAGGTGGCTGTACTAACTGATCCCTGTGCTTATCACCTTTACCTCTAGACAAAGCCACACTACTGGTTTCACTGATTCTAGGGAATTTGTCTCTCATGGAAACCTGAAAACTGCATCCCACTCTCGCTGCCAGGTCCCATCATTAACAGACCAGAATGTATCTGTGGCATCCTGTCTACACCAGAAATTCACATCTCCTTCTTAACCAGTGATTGCAATAAGCCCAAATTACTGAGTAACTGGCTCAGAATAAGAGTCCCAACTTCTTCCACTCCAAAGGAAAGATACCAGGAAGAAGCTTCCAGCAGGACAGGCCCTCCCCTGAGCTTTAGGGCAGGTACAGGACATGACCAGACTTTCTGCTCACGTAATGGAGCCTCTGAGCACAGATGAACACAAACTCCTGCCCTGCTCACAGTTGGTCATTTTATATTCCTGTCAGCATCTTCAGGGTGCCAACTGTTGCTCACCTTTGTGCTTTAATTCGAATCCACTGGTTTGTGTTCACAGGCACCGTGGATTGCAGGACGACTGGCTTGGAGCCAAGGTCATAGGTCATCTGCACAAAGCCGTTGACCACAGCCAGGGCAATGTAATCTGAGCGCTCCAGCCCCTTCCCGCTCCAAAGAATTAGTCCCTGCGTGGCCTCTGTCCTCAGGCTCAGCTCGAACCGGTTAATGTGGGATGCCTTCTCACTGCAAAATGGAAAACATGACATCAGGTCTTGAGGCCTGTGCAGAGAGACAGCAATTGCCATTCTGTACAACCCTTTTAGGAGTGTGGAGACACCGCAGTAACAAGACACCCTCTTCTCTCCCCTACCATCACCACGCTTACAGATGCTCTGTGCTTTTTGGAGGTAATTCTGTAAGTGGGCACCTCCTTTCAGGTGTCCCGATGCTGCGTGGTGAAAGCCTATTCTGCATCAGCACCTGTTTTAACTAGACTACCTGATGGAATACTAAAATAACCCGGTATCAGGGCACCTAAAATCTAGGTGCCTGTGTTACCCCAGTCATAACCCTGGTGTAACTGCGTGTCTTAATGTGGCAAGCCCTGGGACAGAGAGGGAAATTCAAAGTACCTGATTAGGTTTTTGGCCATTACTTAAGTCAATATAATTGTTTTGTAAACCGCTTAGAATCATTTGGGAGATTTGGTGGTATATAAAACACCAAATTCAATTAAATTAAGTGCGTGCATAGTTATAGTACAAGTTTTAAGTTTCAAGTTTAATAATAATTTGATTAATCGCTTAATCTAAATTCTAAGCGATGTACATGTTAAAAAAATTACAAAGTAAGGGGGATAATACAATAAATAAAATAAAATAAAAACTAAGACTAACAAGACTATTGACAAATTTGACAAAACTAGGAACATAAGGGAGGAGATGGGTAAGAATTACAATTTGTATAAAAGTTGAAGAAACAAATAAGGGGGATACATAAGGAAAGGGAAGATAAAAAAAATTACTTCAATAAAATTGTAGAAAGAAAGATAAAATTAGTTCAAAGTATAAGTGTCGTGCTTAAGTGGCAGCCCCAACCATGCCCCTCCCATATCCACCATGTGATTGCCCCCTATACCATCTATGTGTGCCCTTACAGAACAGCACTTACTGTAACTGTATTCCCGCCACTTTCACAAGCAGATAGCTGTACGCTTACTTACAAGTGGGCAAATATTCTGTACATTCATATGTGCACGTGGCATGAAGTGTGGGAACCCAGTTATAGAATTGTCTTTTTACGTATGGAATATTTTCACATTACCCCTCTCCTCAAGTCACTTCATTGGCTCCCTATCCAATTCCACATTCAGTTCAAACTCCTCTTCTTTACCTGCAAGTGCATTCACTATGCAGTTCCTCGATAGCTCTCCTCTTACTCCTCCCCAGGAACTCTGTTCATTGGGTAAGTTTCTCTTATCTGTACCCTTCTCTTCTACTACCAACTCCAGACTCCGTCCCTTCTATCTTGCTCCGCCATATGCCTGGAACAGACTGTCTGAGTCAGTACGTCAAGCTCCGTCTCTAGCAGTATTCAAATCTAGGCTAAAAGCCCACTTTTTTTGAAGGTTGCTTTTAACTCCTGACTCTTACTAATGTCTGTTTCATCATTCCCTCTGTAAGAAATTCTCGTTTGTCTGTTTTAATTAGATTGTAAGCTCTATTGAGCAGGGATTGTCTCATACATGTTTATTGTACAGAGCTGTGTATGTAGAAATGATAGTAGTTTCCCCTCTAGGGACTACTCTCTGTCACTCTCTAGAAGAGATGCCAAGTTATCCAGTTCCAAACTGAAGATTTTTGGTCAGTCCTGGAAATCTGATCATCTTATCCTGCCACATTATGGGACTTGCAGGACTGATTTCAATGGGCAGGATTAGGCACTACAAATCCCATAATGCTTTGGGGTGTAAGGTCAAAACCGGCACTGACCAACAATCTCCAGCCTAGAAGTGGGCAACTTGGCATCTCTACTCTAGCTATAGGTGACCCACCACTCTTTAAGATTTCCCACTTTGTTTCAGTAGCTGGGCTAAGCCCAGCTATGGCTGAAAAGTATAAAGCTCGTTCAAAAGCCGATTCCAGGGCTGCTCTTAGATTGATCAAAGAAGTGTTCCAGCCACTCTCCTCTGCCAGGAGTCACAATCCAAGCAGAGAATGTCACTAAAGCAAATGGGTGCTTTGGGATGCCTTTAACCCTTAGGTGCTTGGAGCTGGCATCTGCTGTCTGGCAAAATGCAGGAAAATGAAATGGCACCAGCTAAGAGGCTGCAGACTCCAAACAGTTAATATGAAAAGCCATAAAATATAGCAACTCAACATCATTATGAAGAGTGCCCCCTCCTTCTGCATACTGTGGAGAGGACTAGAGAGGTGCTGGGCTGAGAACATCCTTTATCATTTGATCCTATTAGAGCAGTTACAAGGGGTGTATCTTATGGGCAGGAAACGAGAAAGATGATAAATGGGGAGCCCTTAGCTCAGGGAAGAATTCATATGTGCAGCTAAGGTTGTGCTTGGTCAGAAGCAACAGGCGTTGAACTGAAAAGCGTAGCCAGGAGTTCCAGTTAGAGATGCACACAGAGAAAGAGACCCATGAACAGCAGAGAAAAACTGCTCTGAATCAGGTAGTGCTAATACCACAGCAGAGGAAGGGACATTTAAGGTTATAAACTGTGCTCTTCCTGACAGCTAGCCACAAGGAAGATAATGCATGGACCTTTAAGCATGAAACTAAACAGGTAACATATATATTTAACAAAGCTGGAACATGAAGTACATCGGTTAAAGGGTTTCCTTTAAAACAGTAACAGAGAGACACACACGAGAAGGCACAAGGAAAAGGCTTGACCACGACTCACCCAGGATCCATAGAATAGTCCAAAGAGTCCGAACTTAGAAGCAGGGGGTGGAAAAAAAAAAAAGGGAAGGCATGCAGTCAACAGTGCGTCCAGTTTTTCAGCTGTGCCCAACCCAAAGAGCTGTGGTCTTCAGTCCTAGTCCTCGAGGCCCATCAACAAGTCAGGCTTTTCAGGGTACTCCTAACGTATAGGCATGAGAGATTTATATACAACAAGGTATAAAGCATGTCTCACGCCTACCCAATAAGGATATCCTAAATGGTACACTGTCGAAAGCGCGCCGACATTTGCATGCAGGACAAATGCGCGCAGCTGCTTCTGCCAGTTTGAGGCCTTCCCGTTAGCGTTCTGAGGGGGGGGGGTTGGGGGGTAAGCCCCCCCCCAATACACTTAGAACTCCTCGGGCTTCCGTTGGGGGGATCTCCCCAGTACACTGAAAACTCCCGTTCTCCTTCCCATTTTTGCTCTTTGGGAGTTTTCAGTGTAGTGGGAGGGTTCCCCCCTCCCCTCCCCCCCCCCCAGCGGGAGCGCAAAAAGTTGTTAGTGTAGCGAGGGGTTCCCTCCCACCCCCCTCAGAGCGCAAAGAGAAGGCCTGAAAGCGGCGGAAGTGGCAGCACGCATTTGTCCTGTGCGAAAAATGTCAGGGCGCAAATGTCAGTGCGCTTTTGACGGGTCACCCCTCCTAAATATGTGATCTGGTGACAGCCCTAGAGGACTGGAGTGACGACATGCACAGCAACAGAACAGGAGACATTAGAACGGTGAGGTCTGGGGAGGCAGGAAATGTCTATGGCTCCCTGATCCTCTTCTCAAGAGGGTCAGGTTTCACCTTTCCAGAGTAACTTATAAACTAGTAGCCCCTCTGGGGTACAGCACCCATGTAATGTAATGTAATCACCAGTGGCTCTTCCTGCACTCGTTGTCTGAGGTGCCACGTGAGCACCGCATGCTCAGATAAACTTACAAACCAAGGCACAACGTTTTGCACATTCTGAAGGATTGCAATTTTCATGCTGCACAAGACGAATTTCGCCTCACGTCACAGGAACCAAAGTATGATCAAAAAGCACTTGCTACCCAGAGAGCTCCACTGAAAACTGGGGTCACTTCTATAATCCTGTGCACGAAACTTCTTTGTAATAAAGCTAGAACATGGAGTCTGTGCTAGAGGTCTCTTTCTCTGGAATGGTTTAATGGTTGCTTTAGACACATGAAGGAATAAAGCTTTCTTGGCTATGGACTGGTCTGCATTAGTTATGGAGCAGGAGGTGGAGAGTTCTGGTTGGGATATGGGCTGATCGGTGTTAGAAATGGAGTTGGAGGCGGAGGGTTGTGGCTGGAATATGGACTGGTCTGCATTAGATATGAAGTAGATATGACGCCAAGTGTTATGAGTGGTGCAGGATCCCAGAACTAGGGGGCCTTTTGGGCCTGGGATAGGAGTGGAGCTGATAATGGAACAAGGTACTTACTCAGGAATCTCATTAGTTAGATGGCTTGAAAACAAGGAAACAAGAAAAGACATTAAGACACGAGACAGTGACAAAGAGACAGAAATGAAGAGACCAACTAGTGCATGTCTCTATCATTGATGTGGCTAGAGTTATCATATGGCTCCAGATAAAGGAGGATGGATTGACACACCCGGGTTTTACTTCCTTTGAAAGCAATGGAAGTAAGGAGGACGGATTGAGACATCTGGGTTTTACTTCCACTGAATGTAATGGAAGTAAAACCCGGATGTATCAATCTGTCCTCCTTTTCCTGGAGCCATATGGTAAACCTAGTCTCCATGTTTTCAGCAAACAGAGAACGTACAGGTAAGGCAGCCAGGCAGGCCACCTGGTACCCTGCCAAGGGTTGGTTTCTCTTCCTGCCACGTTTTTCCTTCATAGAAAGCTGGAGCTGGTTTTAAAGGTCACCAGTGAGAACCTGTTTACAGCCAGAAGATTTTCAACAGAAAACTGTCCAGGAAGGGGGTGTCAGCTCTGCTTTAGTGGCTTATAAGTGGAAAACCAAATCAACCTTCAGACATAAGTCAGAAGAGCAACAAGAGAACAGACACAAGAGGCACAAGACACACTATGTAAGAGCAAAGAGAAGGCCTTCTAGCTGGAGGGGTCGAGCAATACATACATGTGTCACATATGAGAATACCTGTGTACAGTCGCAATGCAAACTAAAGTGTCACTACACTTGTAAATCGGATGACTGGGGCTTACCAATGCCACCCCGCTGTGCTATATGTGACTGTTACAAGAGAGAGAGAGCTGGACAGAACAGATACAAGGAGACCAGCAATGGGGGTCACAGGGCTTTGGGGACAGACCGAGGGAGGGGCCACTTCAGCATTCAGAGTTCCTGGACCCTCATTCTCTGCCTATATTACCTTTTGGTCACAGCGTTGTGATACTCCATGTATGTTTTCCCATCAAACGCAATGGCTTCTGAATCGCCTGCCGACTTCTCAATGATTGCTGTGGAAGACGGCAAAAAGAATCTCAAGGAATCAAGGCTGTCGACAGGTTCTAAGTTAACTTCTAAGTTCCTTTTTTGTCAGTCCAATGCACAGACAAAGAAATGCGGCGTAGGGTGGAGGAAGACTCCAGCAGGTTCACTGAATTAATCAATGCTGCTTTTATGAAATACATCCCTCACTTCCAACAGAAGTGTGAGCTTCAAATAAATATACAATAATATAATACAAAGAGATTTTCATTACAATTAGATTCAACAATAATAATATTTCCATACATATTTCTATCATTCCTCCAAAATATATTTCCATATGACCTAATCCATTCCTTTCTACCCCCCTTTTGATCCCTTCCCCTTCTCCCTACCCTTCCCCCCTCATTCTTTTTATTTCAATTTATAACATTGTATTGAAGGAATTAAACAAATAAACAATTTAAATTTCCATACATATTACTATCATCCCTCCCCCCCAATTCCCCCTGAATGAAAGGTGACACAAATTATCAGGTATTGGAATGCAATGAAAGTTTCCAAAACTTCAATGTAAAACATTAAGAATCATACTGCGTCCTCTAGAGAAGTGTTTTTCAATCTTTTTACACCTATGGACCGGCAGAAATAAAATAAATATTCTGTGGACCGGCATCGGTCCGTGGGCCAGACCCTGCCCATCTCTACCCAATCTCCACCCCAGACCCCGCCCCCATAATAGTACTAATTGCACCTTGCACGTCCCGTGCCTCATCTGGAAGCCTTCCCTCTGACATTGCAACGTCAGAGAGAAGGCTTCCGGTTCAGGCGCAGGATGCCCGTAGGAGCCACTGCCCGTGGCTTTGTGCACTGAATCAGTTAGGAAGAGGGAGCTGGCTCGAAGATAACTGCATTGATCGCAGCGTGGACCGGCGGTTGAAGAACACTGTTTTGGGCCTGATGCATGTGCTGGCCCTTTGGACCAGCAGGAAATTTCTGTGGACCGGTACTGGTCCATGGATCGGTGGTTGAAGAACACTGCTCTAGAGGAAAGATTTTGAATATAGGGGTCCCAGATTTTCAAAAAGAGACGAATTCGTCTAGGAAATCTACGAACCTCCCACACCTCAAATAAAAGTAACCGATGGAGCTTCAATACAAACATCAAAATCACTTCAGCAATGTACATAAATTAAAAAAAAAAAATCTCTATGGATGTCGAAACAAGCAGCAGCTGCTACCACAGCTTTGTAAAAAGAACCTTAAGTCTTTGACTATTTTTTAAATATATATTCCTCTGGACATGTATGTAAAATGAATTTGCATGAACTCTTTTTCCTCTTAGAGATTGAGGGCCTCTTATCAAGCCGCAGGAGCGAGTACCATACAACAAATGCACCAAAGCCTGTTCAGTCCTTACGGGCCTCGGTACATTTCCTGCACCAGCCCATGCTATTTGGTTCATAAAAGAGGCCTTGAGTCTCTGGACGTAGAACTTTTCCTGACACAGAGTTACAGCTCGAAACAGGATCATGTTGGCAATTTGCTTTGTGCTCTTATTTAATGGAGCAGCAGCTGATAGATAAGGGCTTTTTTGGGAATTAAAATATATTTTGAAGAAATACAGTAAAACCTTGGATTGCAAGTGTTTTGCAAGACAAGCAAAACATTTTATTAAATTTTAACTTGATATACAAGCAAAGTCTTGCAATACGAGTACAAACAGTATACACGCATCACATCATCACAACTGAGCCAATGGCTCTTCTCTCTCTGACGCTGCGGGAGTCTAGTGACTGTTCTAAATGAGCGAGGTCTTGCGGAGAAATGGCAAATGAGGTTCAACGTGGAGAAATGCAAGGTAATGCATTTAGGCAGTAAGAATAAGGAATACGAGTACAAAATGACAGGTGCAACTCTGGGAAAAAGTGAACAAGAAAGAGACCTGGGTGTACTGATAGATAGGACCCTGAAGTCGTCGGCACAATGCGCGGCAGCGGCAAAGAAGGCAAATAGAATGTTGGGCATGATAAAGAAAGGAATCTCGAGTAGATCGGAGAAAGTTATAATGCCGCTTTATAGGGCAATGGTCAGACCCCACTTGGAATACTGTGTCCAACATTGGTCTCCCTACCTAAAGAAGGATATAAAACTGCTGGAGAGGGTGCAGAGACGAGCAACAAAACTGGTGAAGGGTATGGAGAAACTGGAATACGAGGATAGACTTATAACACTAGGATTGTTCTCCCTAGAGAAAAGGAGACTGCGTGGGGATATGATCGAGACCTTCAAAATACTGAAAGGAATCGACAAAATAGAGCAGAGAAAGATTATTTACATTGTCCAATTTGACACGGACAAGAGGACATGAAATGAAGCTAAGGGGGGACAAGTTCAGGACTAATGTCAGGAAGTTCTGCTTCACACAGAGAGTGGTGGACACCTGGAATACTCTCCCAGGGGAGATTATTGCGGAATCGACAGTCCTAGGCTTCAAAAGCAAACTAGATGCATATCTCCTTGAGAAAGGCATATAAAGATATGGTTGGCTATAAAATAAGCCAGGTGTATACCTGGCGGGGCCTCCGCGTGTGCGGATCGCCGGACTTGATGGACCGAAGGTCTGATCCGGAGATGGCGCTTCTTATGTTCTTATGCGATACAAGTACGTATAGTATTTTGTATTCAAGTTTTTGGGTTGTGGAACGAATCGTCTGAGTTTCCATGATTTCTTATGGGGGAACTTCGTTTTGATAGATGAGTGTTTTGGATTACAAGCATGTTTTCGGAACGAATTATGTTCGTAAACCAAGGTTTTACTGTGGTTTGAACTGAAAAAATGTTCACTTATTTAAACAAGAAGCATATTTAAAAGGGGCTTAATGATTACAACAGTGTAAAAGCCTTAGGCTAAACGTCTGCATTAAGGGACCCTTTAACAAAGCTCTGGTAGCGAATTCCAGTGCAGCAAATGCGACACAGCCCACAGGAATTGAATGTTCTTAAATTCTTCCATAGATGACTAGATTTTGCAAGAATGCCTTTAGTGCAATGGTCCCATAACATTAAAAAAAAAAAAAAAAAAACCAACCCTGTAAAAACTCCCTTTATTTTTTGACATTCTATAAGTTTATATATATTTCTCCCTCCATATTCACGGGTTTGGCACTCGCAACTTCGGTTATTCACAATTTTCATCTCGCTGGCTCCGCCCCCTGAAGGATATCATTTTGGAGTGCAAAGAGAAATGTTCAGCACTTGCTCCAGCATAGTGGGGCAAACGGCAGCATTTTTTAAAAAACAATCACGAATACTAACGATAAGCTTTATTTGTGCGTTCACAGTATTCGCGAGCGCGATACCACAAACCCCACGAAAAGTTATTTGCGTTGTTTTTTTTTTTTTAGTATTGACGGGCCGTCTTTGACCCTAACCCTCGCGAATATGGAGGGAGAAGTGTATTTCTGAAATGGTTTTGGATGTTTGCCTTTATAAAAATAATAAAACACTCCAGCCACCTCATAAGTCCAAATAAATTTGCGCAATTCATAAGAAGCCTCACAATGATGATAATTCCTATGAATAGTTTTTCATCAGTTTTCAGTACAGTGGGACTACTAAAAAAAGATGACAAAATATTCATAGGAATTATCATCATTATGGGCCTCTTTTACAGAGCCACGGTAGCGATGCTACTACGGTACATGCACCATAGCCCATAGGCTCGCGCCGTCGGCTCTTCCTCTGACGTCACTTCCTGGACCCATGCCTAGAAAGTGACATCAGAGGAAGAGCCTATGCTGGCGTGAAAAGCAGGTTGGGGTTGCTGCTCACGCCCGGAATGCTGAAGAGGGACGGGGAAGGAGCGTGCGTGCGGCAGGAGGGAGCGGGTGGGAGTGGGGTGGAGAAGAGGGTGGGGGAGGGGCGCCTCTCACCCTCGTTACACCGCTGGCCGCCTAACTAGCCCACTTGCTGGATAAAGAAACAGGGCTAGGGACTGGTCCCCACAAAATCTCTTCAAAATTTCAGCTGTCTCTCTGGCTCATTGTGACTTAGAATTCACATCTTAAAAATAAAACAAATAAAACCCAATACAAAGGGCTCTTTTAACTAAGGTGCGCTAGCGTTTTAGCGCTCGCTAAACCCACGCTACACTGCTAGAACTAACACCAGCGCAACGCCGGCATTAAGGTCTAGCGCTCACCGCAATTCAGCCCTAACGCACCTTTGTAAAAGGAGCCCACAGTGATGTAATCTTCCACGTGACTGAAGTACGCCACTCCCAGGTCTTACCTTTGTCACACTGTGCACCGGAGAAGCTTCGCGGGCACACACATTCATAGCTCTCAAACTTCGGGGTGCAGATGCCATTGTTCTGACAGGGGCTGGGCTTCCGCATGCACGGGTGGTGGGTATAGGCTGAAATCTCAATGGCGCGCTTGATGTTCTCCTCTTTCAGGATGACGATACCTCCAACAGTGATCTGAGGAGAGCAAAGTGCAGTGCTTGGGACAAGCATGATCATTTGTGCAGCTACAAAGCCACCGGTAGTCCAGAGGGGTACACCGCGGAGAGACAGGAGCCCCACCGAATCCAGCATGAGAACAAGCCCCCTCGCCTTGAACTCAGTGGCTAGGAACAGCTAAAACCACAAGAGTTTTCAGTGCCCACAGCAATGTGGGCATACAAAGGAAGGGCAGAGAGAGACTTCATTTCTTTCCATTGACCAAACGCAGAACCCAGGAGGGCTGCAGGCCAGAATGGACAACCTCCCAGAGAAGGCGGTGGAGACCAAGAAGAGTAAGAAAGTGAGGGAAAAGCCTAGAAGCAGTGAAGTAGTAAGGGTAGGAGGTGCCTGTGGAAGTGGTGCCCTCCTCTCCATGCCCCCAATTCCTTCCGTGCCCCCCCTCCACTCCTTCCCCTCTCCTCCTCTCCCATATCTCTAAATCTTTGCCAGCACAAGTGGCTTCTCCAGCATGCTCCTCATTCCAGCATTGGATTTCCCTCTGATGTCACTTCCTGCCCCGTGACCCGGAAGTGATTAAGAGGGGAACCAGGCTGGCACGAGCAACAGGCAGAAGTTGCTGGCGCTGGCAAAGATCTACAGAGGTACGGGGTGAGGGGGAGGGATGGTGCGAGCGTGGTGTGGCAGGGCGGAGACGTGTTGCGCCCCCAACCGACATGGTGCCTGGGGCAGTGTGCACCTCCCACCCACCCCCCTTATTACGCCTCTGTCTGAAAGAAAAAGCCAGGGAAAGGGGCTGAGGCCCCGATGCTCAAAGCTCTGGCAATCTGGTACAAAATACCAGGCTGAGAGCGATTTTAATTTAGTGGGTGATGCTCAGCACTAATAGCATGCAAATCATACGCATGCTATTGGTGCAGAGTAAGGGGGTGGAACTGTGCCTGGACCCTGCTCAGAAGAGTTAATCAGTAGGCACAGCCCTTCTGAGCAAGCCCAGTAGTTCTCATTCCCAGGCCATCGCGGCTCCACGCTCCCTCTGCCAGTTCAACTGATGGTGGATCTGGTGAGTCCTGCTGGCTCAGCTAATTGCAAGGGCGGGGGAAGTGTGTTGTGTATGTGATGTGTGTGTGTGTCCCGTGCATACATACATCCACACTACACACATAGAAACAGCTACCAGCACCTCCGGACCTGCCAGCAAATTTTTTGCAGTAAGAGGTGGGTGTTCTCTTTTAAGCATTACAAGGAGAGCTCATTAAAATACTAATGACCTCTTGTTATGCATTTGTATACAGTTCTCTGTGGCTGCAATTGTGATTGGTAAAAAGCCCCTGAGAACCCTTTTGAGCATCAGGGGCTGAGCTACTTTGCAAGCAAGTCTGGTTACAACCAGTCTTGCTTGCATGGCAGACTTTTGAGCATCGGGGCCAGAGCGTCAGATCCTCTCGCCTACCCAAGATGGTAGAAAACCAAATGAGGAAGAGAACATAACTGACTCGGACAAAGAACGAATATCTTAAAGTGGTCACACTGAAAGGATGGCAGCTGGGAGATATCCTCACAGTGTGGGCAGGAAAAATACCTGGGCCAATTCATCTTTTTTATTCCAATACCCTAATTTACTATTTTATACCACATGCTGATAGGAGAAGCACCAGCAGTCATTGAGGGGCTGCCAAAGTCCGACATGGCAGAACTCCCTCACTGGACAGCTAAGTTTGCTTGGTATTCTTTACCAAAGGAGTTGAGGACCATGAGCTGCTACTCCTCTTTAAAAATTCTCTGAAAACATATTTAAAAAAAATATTTACTGTAACTTTTGTATCTTCTTACATTCTAGTGAAATTTCCTGAATGTAATCCGCTTTGGGTTATATGGGAGTTGGTGGACTGTAAATGACATATTACGCTACGTTACATAACATTACACGGATTCTGGGCTCAGACAGAAGTGACAAATCCTGATCCCAGGACGCAAGTTTGAGAATCTCTTCAGCTTTTGGTACCTCCAGCTGCCTTCCCAGCAGCCCTGGGGTGATTCACTTTTAAAAGGAATATATCATAAGGACTTGAAACGTTTGCAGTTAATTCAAATACGGCCATTAAGTTAATTTCAAGAGCATCAAAGTACGATCATGTTACCCCTCTGCTAAAAGATGCCCACTGGTTGCCAATTTCACATAGGATAACTTATAAAATAGCCCTTTTGACATTTAAAACCATGCAAACTAATTCTCCAGTTTTTATTGACAGATTATTGATCCCTTATGACCCACCAAGATCTTTGAGATCCACAACCCAATTTAATCTTAATATCCCTTCATTAAAAATAATTGGCACACACCGTACTACCATTTTTTCTGTAACAGCCCCAACGATTTGGAACTCTCTTCCGCTTTATTTAAAAATGGAAAATAATTTAAAAACATTCAAAAGCAACTTAAAATGCTTCCTTTTTAAGGATGCTTTTAACTGAAGTTTTATTTTATTTCAAAGTTGATTTTAACTGATGTTTTATTTAAATTTTTTATTTATTTTTTTTTTTTTAAACTCCCTGCCCTTTTGTACTTGCCATTAATGTTTCTTCCATTTACTATAGCTATTGTATTTCCTCCCTCTTCACCTTGTGTGTCTTTTGTTCGTTCGTCCACAATAACTTTGCATGTATTATTGTTCCCCTTGTAGTTTTTAGAAAGTATGTATTAATTGTAATATTGTTTGTCTAAAGGAAAAATTTTTTACTCTGTACAACGCTTTGTAGAATCGATAAAGCGTTTAATCAAATAACTAAATAAACAATAAACAATCAACCTCCCGGGCAGCAGACGTCCTCGGGTAACCCCGGTCAGACTCTCATGGGGCAGCAGGTGGCACATAAGCCAGAATCACTGTAGTAGCTTTGCAACAGTTCTCTTACCTTCTGGATTGCACCATCAAAGCTGACAGAGAGCGCGGCAGAGCGAGCGAGTTTGCTAAAATCCGGAGCTCCTCCCACATACAGTGGTTCCTTGAGATTCAGAGCAGTGTGCGGAGCCTGTGAATAGATCAAGAGACCTTAGCAAAAATCCAGGTGGGAACAGACCTATAACCCCACTGATACACTACACTAGGGAACCACACTGAATGGTGAACTTGTGACAGGCGACCTGTTACACATGAAGGGGGGAGGAATTTTTATCTCTTAGACCCAAACTGTGATTAATTACGTCCTTTCTGTAATATGTAACCGTAGTAAACTTTTGTTTATGACGTTGTAAATTGTTAAGGTAACTGCGCGGACAGGTTTCACCTTGTCCGTCACTGTCCATCGTGATAGTGGCGCATTAGCACCAATCAGGCCCCGATTAACTTCTATCTCATCACTTGCATTTCTAAATGTTCTTAAGTTTAAAAAAAAAAAAATAAAAAATCCTCCTACACGCTGCTATGTGAAGACAAAGAAGCCACACATGATGGGGTCAATTTTATCAATGGTGCCTGCTGAGTACGAACTGAATAATGGTGGTTCAGTGTGGAACTGCCGTTACAGATGAGTTCACAGTTTCAAGCCTAATTTTAGGCGCGAGCACTTCAGTGAATGCAGCTAGCTGTGAGGCACTTAACCTCTACGATTCTATAACATGTGCATGTAACTCATAGGCGTGCCCCAACCCACCCATGCCCTCACATAGTCATGCCCCCTAGAAGTTGCATCCAGCAGAAAATGAGCATGCAGCTTCTAGAATAGAGACTAAGGTTAATTGTGTGCACAACTTCAAATTGGCGTTAATTAATGCCTATTAACACTAATTTAAGTCATTAATTGGCTGTTAATTCCAATCAACAGCCAATTATGAAATGAAGTTGCACACTTTTTGTTCTATAAATTGGGCACCCAACTTTGCGCACTAAATGTAAAGTTGGGTGTCCAAGTTTATAGGATTAGGGGGATGATGTAAATAAATCACTGCAATGCACTGAATATATACAGTACCAATGACAACAGCAGGCAGTGCCCTCATTTTCTAGCCTATAGCAGCAGTGGGCATGAAAGGTCTGCGTTGCATGCAGCCACCTAACTGTGTCCCATCATCATGCAGCACTTGTGCACTCTGGTGGCTGCACCTAGTTCTGCAGCTTCTTGCATTAATTCTCTCTATGAGGCCTGCTGTAGCATTGAATTCTTCACCTACTCCATCCCGAGACACACACAGACAGTTTGACATGCATGCACACAAGTGGTTATGCTAACCACCTTAACCTCAGGCTCACCCGATGTGGTAATCTTATTGAAAAACAGAAAAAAAAAAAAAGCGGCAGAAATACTCCACCATCAACTTTCCTCAAATGGGAAATGTACACTAAGTAGAGTTTTATGGCCTTCGTGCTATTCTAATCTAATCTAATCTAAACCTTAAGTTTATATACCGCATCATCTCCGTGAGAATGGAGCTCGACACGGTTTACAAGAACTTAAAATAGTGGGTAGAGAAGAAGAAAAAGGATTACATCAACTGAACAAATTTCTGCATCACACCAAAACTCACAAGAGACATCCTCTTGCAAGTAAGAAATGATGCTAGGCGTAAACAGTACAGGTTAGATATATACATCTGTGGCTCACCAAGTTAAGGCACCTCTTCCATCGTCTCAAGGTCACTGGTTCAAATCCCACCCTCACCTCCAGTAATTTTATGGGCAGACTAGATGGGTCATTTGGCCTTTATCTGCTGTCATGTTTCTATAAGTACATTGTTCCCACATCCCTTAAGTTAACTCAACTTGTACGTCAACTCAACTTGTACTCCACTAATCTTCTGTAAACCGCATAGAACTTAACGGTATTGCGGTATATAAACTGTTATTATCATTATTATTATCATTCAGCAGACAGAACATACAGAGTGAACTCAGACTTAACCCAGAATGTGCAAAATCCCAGGCATCAGAGCCCAAAGTTGGTCACTGCTGCTACTGGACAAGTTAAGATGGCCACAGAGTTGCCAGCCAGCCTAGTGAAACATGTCTGTGGCCAAGTCACTGGGGAATGGGTCCAGAGATTGTGTGAAGGAAGATCCTGAGATCTTGACAATGTGTCTGCAGTTTCCTGTCACAGTGATGCTTTTTACCCAAAATTTTTTACCCAAAATTTTTACCCAAAATTTTTTACCCAAAATTTGGGTAAGGAAAAGTGCGCGATGTGCTTAGCGGGACATGTTATCTCTCATCTTCTATCTCAGTATTCAGGTGCGGCCTTAATACATTTCAACCAAATGCAGGTCTCAGTGATGGGCTGAGGCATCCTTTTCCACCTATCAGAGTAACTTTACAGAAATCGTATCAGAACCAAAGTGTGTAGCTCTGAGATATGAAAGAACACACGCAACATACTCATAATTTGACAGGACTGCTTAAGATGGCTCTTTGATATTCAGAAATTTAAGGGCGTGTTGAAGACAACTTTATTTTCAGAGGCTTTTTCTTGAAATTTTTTTTGTATTATGCATTTGCTTTTGATGAATTTTGTACGAATTTAAGTTACTTATTGTTGTATTGTTATTACGATTATGCGTATATTCTGTGAACCACTTAGGTTTAAGCGGAGTACAAGTTTTTTAAATAAACCACAGGTCTTGTTTAGCACAATTTGAGGGTGATTTTATAACAGAGCACCTGGGTTAACAGGGCAGGAAGCTCTTTTTTAGCTGACTTTATAGACACATGGAAATCTTTATAAAATACTGGAAGGGCAATTGTGTAAGCTGTGTCCAGAGTTAGGCACTAAATATACTCATAGGTTATAGAATACTATTACTTGCTCAATGACGCTGCACGCTTAACTGCCAGACTCTCTTCTATAAAGTACACGCCAGAACTGTGAGGCGTAGCATGGGCAGGTCATGAGCATGTTGCCAAGTGATGTGTGGAGCTTACAGAATATTACCAGTTGTGTGCGTTACGTGGTGCACTCAAGTGTCTCAATTCGCACCAGCCCCTGGTGGAATGTCTAAATGTCGGTGTGCCACTGTAGCTTTGAACTAGTATTCTACTATGGCTTAGGTATGCCCTAAAGTCATTACAGAACTGGAGCTAGTGCGCCCCCCTGTGGTCCCTACATTTTGATGCCTAGTGTAGGATTGCCCTATAGATGTCTATATGAAATATTAGCACAAATCTTGCAGAAATAGCATCTAGACTGTGGACAATGATGTTTTTTTGTCTGCTCGGGCACAGGCCTAAATGCCAGTGCATCAGATAAGTGCATATTTTATAAAATGCATGTGTTAAATCGTGATCCTACCCAAACTCCTCCCCTGACCACGTCAATTCTACAAGTACAAGCTGGCTTGTACTTATCTTTAGACAGGGACTAACTGTATAAGAGACTTTTTACACACAAACATAAAATCACCAGGGTCAATATTCAAAGCGATTTAACTGGGTAGAAATGGCTCCTGGCCGGTTAAATCGCCTGTTCGGGACTAACCGCTCATTTTCAGCATCACTTAATTGGTTAAGGCTGCTGAACACAACCAGTGAGCCCTGAACTCAAAATTGGCTATTCTGAAGGATTTCCAGGGATGGAGTCAGCACTTGGCCAACACCGATTAAGCGTAGAATAGCACACGTAACTGGCTACGTGTTAGCCGACTCTGCAAACCCAGAAATTCAATGGTGAAGCCCAGACATGGCCCAGCATTGAATTTTGAGGCATATTATAACGCCGGCGGTGGTTGGTTGCATATTGACCCCCCCCCACTCTCTGACCCCACCCCTCATTCTGGCCAGTTTAAAATAAATAGCCATAAACTTCTCATAACCTGGAAAAAAAAAATAGTTCTTTCCGTTTCTCTGGATGCCAGAGGTTACCACATCACAAGTTTGCATGAGAGACTCATACAGAAACAAAAGGATTTAACACACAAGGAGATGGAAGCTACTAATTAGTTAATAGGAGCATATCCACTACACATGAGCAGCAAATGAGGTGCTATGAGACATCTCATAGTAAACCCACAAACAAGAGTAATTACTATCTAATGAGCAAAGATGAGGGAATCATTGGAGCAGCAAGAGTTTAGTAGCTGGAATAAGATGTGAAACAGAATGTAATTGTCTAGTCTCTATCTGAAGATGGAGTCAGTTGGTAAGTGACGTGGTGACCCTTCTGCTTACATGGAGGAAACGGAGAGATGGACATGGAAGATGGGATGAGAGTTTAGAAGCAAAATTGGATCTTTACCTTACGGGATTTCTGAAATCCGGAAAGCACATAAGAGAGGAGGGAGCCAGAGAGAGAGGAGAGGCAAGAGACCAAGAGAGAAAAATGTGCAAATCAGTGAAACTATTCACATGCAAAGTGCAAAGCATTCTGCGACAATTAAAATAACCATATTAACAATGCATTGAGGCGGAAAGGAAGGGTAATGGGGTCCAGGGGAGGGATAAGCAACACAAGTGGAGAGCTGGGGGTTCTGCTAGTGGCAGTTCAGAGCACATCAGTACCAGGAAGGTAAAGGAACTCAAATGTGTGAACTCTGCTAGGCATAAAATTGCTCTGGGATGAGGCAGCTGCCTTGTTCACAGGGGTCAGAGCTTGGGCTTGGTAGAGTCCAGAGAAAGGACAGAGGAGGACGCAGAGCAGTCAAGGATATTTGATTTGAAACTAGTCTGATGTTGCCTTCCCTGGTCTATTGCAGAATATCACGCAGGAACAATGTGTGTATTACACAGCCTTCCCCACCCCCCGTCCCGCAGGGTACAGCCATTCTGTGCCACTCTCTTTGCCACTCTCTCTCATAGGCTGCGGAACAGACACATTAGTGGACTTTCTCTAACACTGTGTCTACATTTAGGCATTTATTCTATAAAAGAAAATAGCTGCTTGCTTCCTTTATAGTTTACGAGTGCAACTGGGTATACAGTATATGTGTGTATGACGTTAGGCACAAGCCCTAAGATTAGGGTTACCCTATGGCTCCAGAAAAAAGATGGATGGATGGAGATATCCGTGTGTTACTTCCATTGAAAGCAATGGAAGTAAAACCCGGATGTCTCAATCCATCCTCCTTTTCCTGGAGCCTTATGGCCTAGCTTAGGCCAGCCACAAAACTGAAATAAATGCTTCGGCCTAAAGGCTGGAGATATGCAAATAACTTATAGTGTCCTATAAGTTACGCGCATAAATGTGAGGCCTGCCCCTGTGCTCTGCCCAGACGCTGCCTATGTATGCGCCCATCTGTCAAATATGTGCTATGTAAGATAGACGCATATTTACAAGATGCTAACGCAGAATTTTGACATTTTAAATGCATATGTGCGCACATATATACGTATACACTATTACTCAAGTTACTTGTGAGAATAGGTAAGTTAACACCTGCTTTACAGGTTACCCCCATGGAAAGGGATGACTGCCACTTTACATCCACAATGGCCTTCCATGGACTTTGGCTGCATGTGCCAATGCCACTTTCACAGCACAGACAGAGGGGAGGGGTACCCATTGAAGGTCTGCATTGCTGTGCTCCTCTAATAGATGTTTAAGTCGTGGTAGGGCAGGAATGCCCTCAAAACTCACAGGTGACTCTCCTGTGATCTGCTCTCCGTTGCTGATGCTCATGAGGCCCTTCCGGCCACTGCGTTCCAGGGACACGCTGACCCAGGTGTCCAGTGCGATTCGCTCTTTGCTCCTGGAGAAAGGAACAATGAAATAAGAGATCAGTGCACGATTCTGGGGGTACCTGAGCCCAGTGGTCTCATTCCCACCTACTCTGCTGCATCCGGTGAGAATGAGTTGCAGAAACCTGCACCAGCAACACCGTCACATAAGATCACTGAGGCCTTCACGGTGTTCCGACGGCTACTGCGATTCTCTTTCACGTGATGGCAAAGGATATAAGAGAGACCAGGCTGGAAATATGTCTATCACATCAGGTAGCAACATTCAGCAGGTCATGAGGAATGAACAGCTGGGCAGGAGCAATGGAATGCCTTTTTGGTTAGAAGGGCTCAAGCTCCATCCCAGCTCTGCTCAAAACTTCAGCATCTCCTCTTCCCTTATCTATTATCCCATTGATCTTTCCCCCCCTTTCCCTTACCTTTAAATTCCCCAGCAGTTCTCTCCTTCCATACCTCTTAAAGCCCTCTACTCACCCCCCCCCCCCCCCGTGCAGCATTTCTCTCCTTCCCGTTCAACCATACCAAGGCCCTCTTCCCATGGTGTCCAACATCTCTCTCCTTCCCTATCTTCTCCTCTTTTCATCATCTCTCTTCTTCTGTCCCCCCCCTAGTGTCCAGCATCTTTATTCTTCCCTTTGACTGCACCTCCCCCCCAAGTTATTTTTTTACCTCCCTTCCCTGGGATGGCAACACTACAGTTGGTATAACAGAATACACAGGAGCCAGCTCTGTGGGTGCTTGATCACCCCCACTATTGAACAAACTCTTTAACTGTGTCCAGGGAGGAGTCATTTTGGTTAGGATTAGCAACCCCAATCGTTCTGAAAAGTTGGCTCCTCTGACAGGACCGACATTGTGTTGACTGGGGTGGGGCCTTGAGCAAGACCTGCCACCTTACACTCCCTTGCTCAAACATTCCACACACTCACAAATTATTTTGAGCGGGTGGAAGCTGGCAGATCTTGATCATGCACCAGTCAGCCGCAATGCTTTTGCAGTTATGTTGTTTGTTGTAGCCCTGGGGAGGTAGGTATGGAAATATATAACTCACGGTAGGATGGGAAGAATTTTTGTTGATGCCATGGCACCTGTGGATCCCTCTTTTCCGAAGCCTAGGAAACTAGGCACCAGGCATTGCAACGAATTGGCCGAAAAAGTTAGTCTTTATGAATTAAAGTCAATGGAAACCAGGCACAGGGGAGAAAGGTCATTTAGTATTCAAGACCCTCCCCTCCAATGTATGACCTTTTAAGGCATTGATACCTAGCAAAGGCACTTTGTAAGCAAAAAGATAGGCCCCAAGTCTAGGAAAACCACCAAAGCCCTGAGCATTGAAAAGCAGATGACCTCCCTACACATTCAACACACAGACTCAAATGGGAAGTCACATGAAAAGACCTGGTCCGGACCGTGGAGGGCTTCTGCTAGCCCATCTCCAGGAGGTTCTTACTTGATGACTGCAGCTCCCTTCCCCAGGTCATATCTGTACTCCAGATGCCCATTGTGCAGAGCCAGAGAAACAAAGTCCCCTCTGCCATCCGTTTTTTGTCCGTTGTAGAAGATGAGTCCACTCGGATTCCTGGTCAGGAACACGACTTCCATAGACAATTTGTCCCTGGAACAAAGAGCCCATTGCACTAGTCACACTGGTGCCACTTTTGCTCCCAGTCCTACCTACTCAACTCCCAGCCGGCACTGAAAACCTAGAGACTGAAATATCTCACCCTTACCCCCTAATCAAATAAATGTGACAAAACTGCAGTGTGGGAATATGACCAGAAGAATTGTCTTTCTACTGGATTTAACTAGGCATTAGAAAGCACAAGCCTCTTCACCAGCTTTTGGATTATTTATTTATTTGGTTTTGGTTCACGCCTTTTTCTTTCAATTTTTGTCTGACAGAGCAAATCTCTCACCAGGGTTGTTGGGTTTTTTTTTTAAATTGAGCTGAAAGGGCAAACCCTGGTTTTTGTTTTTTTTTTTTAAAAAAGGGCAGGTCTCAATTTGTCACCATCCCTGTTCCCGCGGGTAACCATGGGAAAACATCCCCTTGTCATTCTTTAAGGAGAGAGGGAAGAATCAGAGTATGAATGGCACTGATCCTCAAACCTTGCATTGAAGAATGCTGGTGTTCAAGCACTGAGGTTGAGATAGACACTGAAGAATGACATTGGATGGTTAGAACATAAGCCCATAAGCGTTGCCATACTGGGACAGACCAAAGGCCCATCAAACCCAGTTTCCAACAGTGACCAATTCAGATCACAAGTACCTGCCAGAAACCCAAAGAGTAGCAACATTCCAGGGCTGAGATTGTGATGTCATAAAGCCTCACTCCATCAATGCCTACGAGCCAACCTCAACAGTGATGTCACAATGGCTTCATTATCCTGTGCTTGGCTCACATAAGAACCAGAGTATGAATGGGCACAGCCACTGACCCTCAAGCCTTGCATTGAAGAATGCTAATGTAGAAAGACTGAAGTTGAGATAGACACTAAATAATGACATGGAATGGTTTTCTGCAGTTATCTGCAGGGACGGGGATGGTGACAAATTCTGTCAATGTGTTATTCTCTATGCACTATTCACCTACCATCTGCTGAGGAGACTGAGAAATACTGAGTGGCTTAGGGCTGCACAGGACCTAATAAGGTGATGTCATTTGCTAGATCTCAGTGTCCCCATCTGCTGGTAGGAGGGCATAAACCCACTCATCGGGAATGGTCTGGAGATGATGATAAGGAAGGTGAGTTGTACTCAGGTACAATAGGCATCATAAATATCATATGACTGAAGAGATAACTGGGACAGTTTTTGCCACACTAAAATTCATGTCTGACTAAAAAAAAAAAAACCCCTCTTCTCCTTCCACAGCAATACGGTGGAATGACCCAGAGCAGGAAGAAGCAAGAGAAAAGGATGTGGCACGATGGTACTGTAAATTTGTTACAAATGGAGTAGACAGAGGAGTCAAAATGCTTCAGTAAGAAAACTCCCCACAAGAGCTAAGTCTGAAAAACCCACCCTTACCCTCGCCTCCAAATGTTCCTTTCCTGTTCTTTCCCGATGGGAGCCCTCATACTTACTGGAGATCGGTCACAAAGGTCTGAAGCCCCTTCAGTTCTAAGTGAGAGAATCCATTGAATTCTGGCAGAAAGGGTAGAGTCTGGTCCTGCTCAATCACTGTGAAAGGAAACCAAGAAAGGCACAAACATTAGCATCTTCAGATTCAGCCCTCCCAATACTGTAATCTACTTGCCCACAGGAGCAGCTCTGTTGAGAGGAGACTCTTCACTAGGAGATTCCTCACTCTGATGTGGTTGCTACAAGAGGCCAGCTAACCTCGACACCATCAACCACTGACTGGCCTGATTAACCCAAAGCCCAACCGCATCCTCATTCACCCTGCCTGTTCACCTTGCCTCAGCCCCACTGGCCAGCCTGTACACCCCTTCCTCGCCCCATCAGCCAGCTTACCCATTTAACCTACTCTAAGACCCCCACCCACTGGGTTCAATTAATGCCAAAGGTCACATTTGCTTCTTATCCCCTGATCTGTGGAAAGAAAAGGGGGTTCTGTTTCCCCACAGATACCTTTCTCACAAAGTCTTCCTTCCCTTCCCATGGGGCATTCACACTTGGCTCCTCCCTCTGGCAGCACCAGGCAGGTGGCAGAGACATGGCACGGGTTGGGTTCGCAGGGGTTTTTCTCATCAGCGCAGGTGGCTCCTGAAAAGAAGGAAGCAGGAATCTTATCCCCCATATGTCCTTATAATCTTCAGTTCACAAAATGCTCAGGATTTACCACTAGTCTTCACCAATAAAAGCGATGCAGACAAATTTGTAAATCCGTATAACACACAGTGGAGAATTGTGGTGCGGACCCGATACGACCCCTGTTTCGGTAATGGATAACCCTCTTCTGGGATCCTCGCCAGAATAGAAAATAGCCACCAGTCCCAGAGACAAGCAACAGAACACGATGCTGAAAACTGACCATCACTTGTAACTGGGAACTTTGGGGTTAGGGAAGTCCAGAAGGGCTTAAGGCACTGACGAGGAAGCCTTGTCTCCCGTAGGCTTTTATTTGTTAAAACTTTTACATCAAGTCCATCGTCTCCACAGTTTCCCTTGTTCTTGGTTTCCACTTTTTCCTGTGGACCAATTTGGTGACTTTTTTGGCTTGTTTTCAGAATTTATTACTCCCAGCTATCCACAAATAGTACTTTTCGGGAAGAGGAAATCACAGAAATGCAGTCTGGACAGAACAATATACATGTATTTTCATTTCCCTAATTTTCTCTCTTCCTTTTTTTTATGATACAATTGTAAACCTCTAAGAAGCACCATTTTGCAATGGGCAGTATATAAAATTTGTACAAATAAATAAGTTTACTGTCTGTCACAAAGTAATTTATTTGTTTTTAGTATTTATCTACACTTATAGCTTAAGGGGTTCCTAATCGAAAGAGAAAAACGTCCAAAAACTGGCCTAAGTCGGCACTTGGACGATCATAAACGAAAGACGTCCACGTGCCGATAATCGAAACGGGTTTTGGACGTGTTTATAGATGACCTAGGCCTTCCCAGTGCCGCTGAACGACTAGAGCTAAAAGGGGCGTTTCAGGAGGAGTGTCAAGGGCGGGATTTGGGCGGGCCGTGCTAGACTTAGACATACTGAATGTATAACCAAAACTTTCACACCGCCTAGATGGAACTTGGACGTTGTGACTTAGACCATGTTTTAAATGGCCTAAGTCACAAAAAATTATATAAAGTGACCAGATAAGCACTGCAAACACATAGTACAAACCTCCACACATTACCCCAGTGATCACCGACCTCCCCCACCCCCATAAAAATCGTAATCACAACTTTAAATATCTGCCTCCAGAACATCAGCACCTGGCAGCCTGTCATAGGAAAGCCTAGTAGAGCTGCACAGAGGTGACTTAAGTCATCTTGGGGGTGGGTTAGGGACCCATGGAGAGGAGGACCCAGGCCCATAAGCCACTGTAATCACTGCATTCATGGTGAAACATGTGCATTCCCCAAAAAACCCCCAAACCCTTTTGTACTGCTATATAAGTGGCTCCTGCAGCCATAAGGGCTATTGGGGTTGTAGACAGGTGGGTATAGTATATTTTGGGGGGGCTCTTCATGACCTATAAGGGAGCTGTAGTGAGATGTTTATGGGGCACCCTTTTTGTGAAGTTCACAGCAGTGCCCTGTAAGTTACCCCACTATTCAGGTGCCATGTCTGGGTGTCCATCACTTTGCTGACCCCTCCCACGTCCAACAGGGCTTATTCTAGGTGTTTTTGACTTGGATGAATATTTGGATGAAAATGTGGTATAAAGATGGACGATTTAGCAGCTTGGATGATCAGACGGCTGGACGTATAGTTAGATGATTTTCGGGGAAAAAAAAAAATTTTGGGCGTATTTTTTAAAAATGTGTCCTAAGTTGTATCTGACTTTGGACAACTTGCGACTTAGGCGAAAACGGGCTTAGATGTTTCTTTTGATTATGCCCCTCCACGTGGTTTACATTCATGTACTCAAGCATTTTTTCCTTCTGTCCCAGTGGGCTCATACTCTATCTAATGTACCTGGGGCAATGGAGGGATTAAGTGACTTGCCCAGGGTCACAAGGAACAGCGTGGGATTTGAACCCACAGGGGCAGGGTGCTGAGGCTGTAGTTCTAACCGCTGCACCACACACTCCCCATTTCCTGCTGATAAAATACCTCAGGGCTTCTCGGCTAACAGCAATGAATCTTTGTTATTACAGCAAGCACAACAAAGCCCCTCCAATGAAGCATCACGTGGTCACGGCTTTTACCTGCCCTCCAAAGAGCATTATGTGGCCATGGTTCTCGGCTTTCCACAGAGAAATGCCTGGCTGTGGCTCTTGCTCCCTTCTCTCACAAAAGTTTTAAGAAAGGTTTGGACAATTTCCTGAAGGAAAAGTCCATAGTATGTTATTGAGAAAGGCATGGGGAAGCCACTGCTTGCCCTGGATCGGTAGAATGGAATGTTGCTACTTTTTGGGGTTCCGGAATTTTTTGTTACTCTTTGGGATTCTGGAATTTTGCTATTCTTTAGGATTCTGAATGGAATGTTGTTACCCCTTGGGTTTTGGCCAGGTACTAGGAACCTGGATTGGCCACCGTGAGAACGGGCTACTGGGCTTGATTGGTCCGACCCAGTACGGCTATTCTTATTGTGTGGCTGTGGCTCTCACCTGTGAATCCATTCAGGCACTCGCAATGGAACATCTCTGCCTCCTTGATGTGACACACGCCACCGTTGTGGCAGGGGTGAGGGTGGCAGGGATTGTTACCACACTCACCCACCCCTCTGCCATACATTACATCTGCCCCTTTCTCCTGCAGGTCATACACTTGGTTGTTGACATCTAGAAGCCGGATGCAGCCCTTCAGGCCGGAGGTCACAGAAGTGCGTTCTGCCACACTGTGGAAGAAAAGTATGAGCATGTAAAAACTAATACTAAGTATAATCCAGCCCTAAGTACTGGTCAGCTTTCTTAGTCAGTACAAGTATATTGATAAGAATTGTTAAAACAGCAGCAGCCAATGGCCACCTCAGGTCAGCACAGCTTTCAGATTAAAGAAAACCTGATGATATTTTCTGAGCACCAGATTTCCTCATGGTTAGTAAATACACATCATCTGTTTCAGCTTTGAAAACTCTACACAGTTTCTCAGGTTACAGCAATTAGCACTGCATGCACGTAATCTCAATTATAATAATTTTGTTTTATTGATGCTGCCAGATTAATGCAATATATTTAGGGCTTCTGGTTGTCAGTTACAACGGGAAAACCCCAATAAAACACCCCAATAGGGAAGTTGGGTTTTCTGTGTACATCCGAAAAACATTGAAAATCATTCTTCCTGCTGTGACCTGGATGACATCATCAACGTTACACATCACAGCAGAATCTGCTTTTCTTGCTGCAACAGAGTTGAGGGGGTCACAGATGGAGGATTTAAAAGTACTCGAGAGGGTGCAGAGACGAGCAACGAAGCTAATAAAGGGCATGGAGAACTTGGAATATGAGGAACGACTTAAGAGACTGGGATTGTTCTCCCTTGAGAAGAGAAGACTGCGAGGGGATATGATCGAGACTTTCAAAATACTGAAAGAAATCGACCAAATAGAGCAGGATAAAAAACTATTTACAATGTCCAATGTGACAAGGACAAGAGGACATGGACTAAAGGTAAGGGGGGGACAGGTTCAGGACAAATATCAGGAAGTTCTGCTTCACGCAACGAGTGGTGGAAACCTGGAATGCTCTCCCAGAAGAGGTAATTGCGGAATCCACCGTTCTAGGGTTTAAGGGTAAGTTAGAGGTACACTTCCTTATGAGTGGCTTAAGGTGACATAGGTAAGGGTAAGCTAGATAAGCATCTCTTATGAGAAGCTTAGAGTGATATGGGAACTAATACTTTGCCAGGGTACACCTGCCGGGGCCTCCATGTGTGCGGATCGCCGGACTTGATGGACCTAGGGTCTGTTCCGGAGATGGCACTTCTTATGTTCTTCTGCAATGCCAGTTTTGACAGGATAAGGAGGTGGCTGCGGCAGTGGTCACGGTCATACTGTCTTCTTCTGTTGGCAGGCCTCAGGAGGCGGCAGCCATGGTGCTGTGTGCATCTCTTTTTTTCTGGGACAGAAGGAGTGGGAGCCAGCAAGGTGTGAGGCCTAACTGGCTGCCACTGAGAAATCAGAATCAAAGGACAGGGAAAGAAAAGCCTGCCTATAAGGAGCAATGAGTCCAGGTATCTTACTTTATAAGGACATAGAAACATGATGGCAGATAAAGGCCAAATAGCCCATCCAGTCTGCCCATCCAATCGCAGTAAAAATGATCTCTTCCTCTTTCTAAGAGATCCCATGTTCCTATCCCAGGCTTTCTTAAAATCAGACACAGTCTCTGTCTCCACCACCCCTACAGTCATGTTTAGAATAGCAGATGTGCACAGAAATGTGTTTAATGTGGATTTGTTATTTGTGATATACGGTTTGGTTGTGTAGGCCCCACCAGAAGAAGAACTGAGAGACAGAACGTGTCTGATTATTGTGCATGGTGAGGAGATTACAGAAAGTATGCTGAGAATTAGAGGGACTGAGATAACTTTACATTTTACTAATAAAAGTGAAAAACAGAATTCACCTATAAATGTTTCTAGAATCGAATTTTGTGATACAGAGCCATCAAAATTTGGATTTTTAGTGCCAAACACCTAGAAACTTAACAACTAAAATCAGCAGCACTAAATATACTCCTCTATAAATAAGCAGCCCACATCATACTACTTACAGGGGGATTTGGTCCTCCGGTGCCCCTCCCAGGAAGAGGTCAGAGTCAAGGTTCAGCCCATCAGTGCCAGGTGGGCTCTCTCCATTAACGTGAGGCTCCCCATCCACTGACAGCATGCCACTGCGGCGGTTTCTACTCACCACCAGCTGGTGCCACTTGCCAGGCTGAATGGAGACTTTACTGGTGATGACGCCTGGGCCAGAGCCTGTGTTAAACCTGAAACCAGACAAAGCATTCAGACTTGATTTCACTACTGAGCTTCTTTAGTTGGCAAAGAGATTATACCCATTAGTTCCATCAGCTATGGGGTGCAAGTTAAGGGGTGTAGCTATCAACAATCAACGTGGACTACCGTTAAGATGGGTTATTCTGCCACTAACTTGTGCTATTTTATGCAAGAGACCTAGTTACAATAACTGGGGTTAACTTTAAAATAACCCCCCCCCCATACCCACATTAATAACTTCCTCCCTTAATTAAAGAAAAAAGAAATTAACATCACTGCTCTATGTAATAAAAGTGAGCCAAGCAAAGGGCAATCAAGCTATTGTGGCATCACTGATGAAGATGGCTCTTAGACACCTGTGGAATGCGGCATTATGACATCATAATATCAGCTCTGGTTACCAGAGAGTGAAACACTTCACACTAAGGAGGGAAGTTATCAACGTGAGCTCCCAATTAAGATATGTTATTTTACCACTAACTCATGCTATTTTAGAACAGGTCCCATTTTATGCAATAAGACCTAGGTACGAGGGGCCGCTGAAAAGTTTTCAGCCCAACTAAGAAGAGAATGATGTGGAGCCATGAAACTTACAAGTTATTCCACACTTCTCTTGACACTTTTTTTGTTTTAATGAGATAAATGCATCTAGTAAATGGGCACAAGAACAGGGAAACCAAGCCATTGTGACTTCACCAATAAGGCTGGCTCTTAGGCATTGGTGGAATGAGGCATTATGACATCAGAGGGACTGCTGGAAAGTTCTCAGCCCAACCAAGATGAGAATGATGCGGAGCCATGAAACTTACAAGTTATTCCACACTTCTCTTGACACTTTTCATTTCATTTCATATCATTGAAACGAAAAGTGTCAAGAAAAGCATGGAATAAGTTTCATGGCTCCACATCATTCTCTTTTTGGCGGGGCTCAGAACTTTTCAGTGGCCCCACGTACAAAAATTAGAGTCAACATTAAAATAACATCTTAAAGTAGCTCAAATTGATAACTTTCCCCCTTATTAATGATTAGGCAGGACCCATTAAGCTACCCAATTACTGTACCCATGAAACTTCTGCCTCCTACCCTGACCTATCGATGATTAATTATCACACTATGTGGTAAATCTAGAAAGATGCCATTCTACCTATTATCAGTGGGATTTCTCCCTACCTGAGTTCCACAAATCCACCGACCAATGCCAGGGAGATAAAGTCCTTGCCACGGTTTTGCCCATTATAGAGCAGCAGGCCACTGAGCTCCAGGGCCCTGAACTCCATGGCGATGCGCACTGTGTGATAGGCCTTCAGAACCGTGAATGCAAGGTAGGACTTCCCACCGAAGCTGGGAATGAAGTACTGGATAGCTAAGATGGGAGAGAAAGAAGGTGTAAGTGTGGTGCATGTTCTCTGTGTATTTTACAACAGGAGCAGGCTTCGAAAATGTCTCATTCCCAGGGCATTTACATCATCCAAAATGCTAGTAATTAGAGAATGACACGGTGACAAAATTCATCACCGTTCCCTTCCCCGCGGATAACCGCAGGAAATAATCCCATGTCATTTTCCCGTGTCTATTTCAACCTCAGTCCTTCTACACCAGCATTCTTCAAAGCAGTGATTGTGGCCATTCATACTCTGATTCTTATGGGAGCCAAGGATAATGAAGCCATTGTGACATCACTGATGTGATTGGCTCTTAGGCACTGCTGGAATGAGGCATTATGACATCACAATATCTGCTCTGGATACCAGAGACTGTCATTCTGTAGTGTCTGTTTCAACCTCAGTCCTTCAACACCAGCATTCTTCAAAGCAAAGCTTGCGGGTCAGTGGTTGTGGCCATTCATATTCTGATTCTTCCCTCTCTCTTTAAAGAATGACATGAAGATGGTTTCCCGCGGTTATCCGCGGGGACGGGAACGGTGATGAATTTTGTCACCGTGTCATTCTCTACTAGTAATTATGAGGATATGGCTTCTGCCCAAGGCCTACACTGAGCCTGATATAGAATGTGGCTGTTTATGCTCAAAAAGCTCCTCTTTACAAAAGCAATCACCTCACAGCTGGCTAGAGAGAGGCAATCAAGCAAACTAAATCATCCACAAGTGTCTCTTATTATATTTCCCTTATTAAAATTATATTCTCCAAGCATTTTAAGAGGAAAGACCTCAGAAAAAAAACAATGGCCAAAGCTGGAGTACGCACTAGCCACTGAAATTTATATACACAGTAATGTTCAAAGAAAAGCGACCAAGACGATAAAGGGGCTGGAACTCCTCTCGTATGAGGAAAGAGTAAAACGGTTAGGTCTCTTCAGCTTGGAAAAGAGACGGCTGAGGGGAGATAGGATTGAAGTCCACAAAATTCTGAGTGGAGAACGGGTACAAGTGGATCGATTTTTTACTCCATCAGAAATTACAAAGACTAGGAAACACTCGATGAAATACTTTTAAACCAATAGGAGGAAATATTTTTTCGCTCAGAGGACAGTTAAGCTCTGGAATGCATTTGCCAGAGGTTGTGGTAAGAGCAGTTAGCATAGCTGGTTTGGACAATTTCCTGGAAGAAAAGTCCATAGTCTGTTATTGAGAGAGACGTAGGGAAAGCCACTGCTTGCCCTGGATTGATAGCATGGAATGTTGCCACTCTTTGGGTTTTTGCCAGGTACTAGTGACCTGGATTGGCCACCGTGAGGATGGGCGACTGGGCTAGATAGATCATTGATTTGACTCAGTAAGGCTATTCTTATGTCCTTAAGTCAGCATAGGCAAAAGATTAATTGTGCTTTTATGAAGCTTAAAGTTGTGACACCATTTTGTATTAAGGGGGTGAAATTCATCAAAGGGTGTTAAGCACGTTAGCGTGTGCTAATCACTAAAGATGCCAATAGAAATATAATGGGTATCTTTAGTGGTAATGTACTTTGATGAATTACCCCCTAATCCCCTCTTCTACTAAACCGCGCTAGCGGTTTTAGCACGGGGAGCCGCGCTGCTCCCGACGCTCATAGAGTTCTTATGAGCGTCGGGAGCAGCGGGGTCATACAGCGCAGCTCCCGGCACTAAAACCGGCACTAGCGCAGTTTAGTAGAAGAGGCCCTAAGTGTTATTAAATTGGTTATTTTTTTTATTTATTTTAGGTAGTTATATACTGGCTATCAAAGTTATATATATATATATATGGTTTACAATCAGGTACTCAAGCATTTCCCCCTATCTGTCCTGACAGGCTCACACTCTATCTAATGTACCTGGGACAATGGAGGATTGAGTGACTTGCCCAGGGTCACAAGGAGCAGCATGGGATTTGAACCCACAACCTCAGGGTGCTGAGGCTGTTGCTCTAACCACTATGCCACTCCTTCCTCCAAGCCCTTTATAAGAATTTCAGAAGATTTACTTATTAAAACTGGAGGTTGTCTGATCTGTGATTGAAATATTACTTGGAGATGTACTAATGAGTCTTAGGCCTTGCCTCCTTAAACATCTGTGGTATATCATTTATTAAAGAGACACTTTTGAATGGTTCTTTACATTTAAGGGCTTAGGCATCGGTATTAGGATAGCCAAGTACCAACTTAGACTGGTTTTTGGACATTTTAAAGTTTTGATTTTGAGTCCCATAACAACCGCTGCAGCTCAGCATTCTCTACTTATATTCAGTGCCGTTGACTACACAAAGGTGCAAAAAATAAAAATAAAAATGAACGCTAAGCACCATTCTATAAACAGCGCTCTGAGTTTGGTCCCATTTTGAAGAATAGTGCGTAGCGCTGGGATCCACACCCAATGTTGGACGTGAGGATTTACACCAACTGAAACTTGGGGGGTAAACCCTTGTGCCTAAATTAGGCATAGATCTGCATTGCTCTATAACACTACGCGCGATTCTAGGAGCTCCCCAATCCGCCCATGTCCCTTCCATGGCCACACCCCCTTTTCGGTCACGTGTAAAAATTTACATGCCCATCTTTATAAATGATATGAAATGATAAAAATGCAGGCATGAATTTAAATTGTTGACAACTAGCGCCAATAATTGTTAGTGCCCAATTAATGATGCTAATTGGCTTGTTTTGCAAATAAGCTGCCGCTCAAATTAGGTGTACACCCAAATTTGAGCTTGTAATTTTGAACCTCATATATGGAAATAGGGATTAGTAGCCCTGAGTATACTTTTATACCGTGGCTGGTGTGTTTTATTTAAAAAAAAAACAAAAAAAAAACCACCTGTTGAATACTACTGGCCTGAAAGAATCTAAACTTTTATCATAATGGAGTCGACTACTATGTTTTGGCTTATTAAGGTGGTGTCTCACTTTTCTCACAGACAGCGCCCCCCTTTCCTGCAGGGCAGGTACAAGAAAAGTCCTTTCCATCATCTTCACAAGTGCCACCATAGAGACATGGATGGGAGTCACAGGGGCGGGTTGGTTTCTTGCTGGTAGCTGGCTGGTGCGTGGGCTTCCTTCTCCCTGCAGTTGCTGTGATGGTCAGTGGTTTCCTGGTGGTGATAGGCAGCCTCGTGGTTTGCCTTCCCATGGTGGCAGGGTACAGTACATGGGCTGCTGTGGTGATTGAAGCTAGCAGCCGGCTAGGAGATGCCGTGGATGCCAGGGTGCTGGTAGTGGCCGCTGTGGTGGTGGTAGTGGTGGTGAATAACACAGGAATCCAGTCTGAAAGCAAAGTCCTGTTTTTACTGACCATATATACACAACATACATCAGCCAGGAAGAGAACTTCCAGTCAAGAAAGAATGAATAATTCAGGCACACGTTGGACAGATCAAAAAGAATGAGCTGGAGACGAGGGAGGGCACGACTGCAGGGATGGATCAATTCTGCAGAGGGCAGGTATTCTTGAAATTTGCAAATTCTTATGGGAAAACAGTACCAGAATCGATTGGGGGGGGGGGGGGGTGCCAAAATAAGCCAATGTCCAGAACGGCCATTTTGCCCTTTATAAAGGGGCATCTTTAATACATGCCTGCCTATTCAAATCTAATGAAATACTTCTGCACAGAAAAGGTGGACATGTGGAACGAGCTCCCAAGGGAGGTAGTCAAGACAAAGGCTGTATTTGAATTCAAGAAAGCATGGGACAGGCATGTGGGATCTCTTAGGGAGAGGAAAAGATAGCGGATGATGTGGCTGGACAGACTGGGTGGGTCACGTGGCCTTAATCATCATTTTCTATGTGTCTGTGATTCTGTCAGCCGAAATATCACTGGAAGGTGGGGAAGATACAACCAACGTGATGGGAAAGACCAGCTGAGATCTCTTAAATGTACAGCATGTTTCAGAGGACTTATTTAAGATCTGTAACACCTGTGTGGCACAAGACATACCACCAGTGGCATACTAAGAGGGGACAGTCCACCCCGGGTGCCATATTGGTGGGGGCACCAGCACCTCTCCTCCTCTCCGCCCCCCGCCTCTTCCCATTCCTCCCAAGGGAGAAGCCCAAGCCAATCAGGGCCTTAGGCCCCACCCCTTGCATCACACAATGCACCGGGGCATGGCCTAAGGCCTTAGACTCGTCAAGGGAGGCACTGGAGTAGGAGGGATTGAGCACCCCTCCTGCTCCATTAAAGGTACATGGAGAGGGGGTGGGGAGGGGGCATCCAGGGGGGTGGCATCAGGGAGTTGGCATCCCTCCTGCCGTTACGATAGTTTTTGGGTAGGACCGATGGCAGGAGGGAGTGGGAACCTTCCTGCCATAAATTTTTTTGACGTGGCTGCGGGGCAAATTTTTGGGGGTGTTTGGGGAGGGAGGGGTTAGGGGTACTTGTTGGGAGGGGGGTTAGTAGTTGTAGATATGGCAGGAGGGAGTGGGAACCTTCCTGCCATAATTTTAAAGAGCCCAACGTAACTTCCTGTTTCTGTTTAGGCAGACCACAGTAGAGGAACAGTGCCAAGGAAGTCGCCAGCAGTGCTAGAGAACCGCTGCCATGCGGCCTGCCGGCAACGCCTTTATATTTTAAAGGGGGGTCTTTGGAATAGGGTGGAGAAGGAGATCCCAGCCCATGGGTGCCCCCGGACTTGTACGGCCCAGGGCACCTGCCCTGTTTGCCCTCTTCTAATAACGCCTGCTGAAACCGGTGGCGAGGTAAATCCCGGCCCTCAAGTTGGGCACAGATCTGCATGATCCTGTAACACTGCACCAAAATTTTTCAACGCCCATAGCCCCGCCCCCCTTTCGAGTTGCAGGCACTTTAGGTGCGCATTGTTCTAGAACAGTTCACAGCCAGATCCATGCGCAAATCATAATTAGTGCAAATTAAGGACTTGTTAACTCCAATCATTAAATAATTGCAGCTCATTTACTAATTATTCTGCAAGTGGATCTAGGATCTGCGCTCAAATTTCAGCGACCTTTACAGAATCCAGGAGTGCAGCACTTGGAGGGCTACATGGAAGTGCGTGCTGTGTGTACACTTGCATGCACAAAACACACAACAGCATGCACCCAGTTACAGAATTGCCTTTTAACTCTGTATCTGAGGAAATGGAAGCCTGTTTAAGTGGATTGCTCAAAGTCACCAGAAACATCAGTGCAATTGGAACCCTAGCTTTCCCTGGTTCTCAGCCCCCCACTGCAATCACTACGCTACTCTTCCTGTGCTTTTGGGGAAAAAAAAAAATAATAAGTTAGCAACGGCAGCGAGGGCCTCACCAAAATCCATGAATTTCAGGTGTTCCTGGGGAGGATTTTTCAGCAGAATGGTTTTCTTACGAGCCGCTTTAATCTGCTTCAGGAGAGCTTTCTGAACATCCAGGGCTGAGAAAAACGTCGCTGTATGACAAAAAAGGGGAAGAGACAGAATCACATCAAGTTTTATTAAAATTTCAATGTATCGCAATATCGTGAATTCAAAGCGATTTACAATTAAAAACAGGGCCTTAGATATTAACTACAATAGACATGCGAACATTGCAGACCGATACATCAGGAAAGTGGGGAGAACTACAATAGGCAGAGTGTATTGTCAATTTGCATCCTTTTGGACCATGACATATATTTTTGTCTTTGTTATGGAAAAGATTTAATAAAACTTGTTGAACTTTAAAAAAAAAGGAAAATTAAAAGGTTTTTTTGTTGGTTTTTTAAATTTCTTGGAACCTAAGACAGAGGAAACAGCTAAACTCCATCCAAGAACCTCATCTGATGGGTAATGTTCCTGGCACGGTTCATAGACAATGGCGCGAAAGACAAAAGCGCGCGCCGACAATTGAGCGCAATGTGCGCACCGCTGCACTGCTCTAAATTACAGTTTTACGGGAGTTTTTGTTGGGGAACCCCCCCAGTTTACTTAATAGACATTGTGCCGGCGTTATGGGGGGTTTGGGGGGTTGTAACCCTCCACATTTTACTGTAAACTGAACTTTTTCCCTAAAAACAGGGAAAAAGTGAAGTTTTCAGTAAAATGTGGGGGTTACAACCCCCCCCCCACCGCCCCCACAACGCGGCGCAATGTCTATTAAGTAAAGTGGGGGGGGTTCCCCCCCACGCCCCCCTAAACAGTAATTTAGACACTAAAAACAGTAATTTAGAGTGGCACGGCGGCGTGCGCTGTGCTCAATTGTCTGGGCGCGCCTTTGTCCCAGCGCGCTTTTGACCTGACACCTCCTGGCACAAACCATTTTAAACTTACAAACATAAAATACGCAAATCAGTTTCTGCGGATCATATTGTTTTTGTTATATCTGTTAGTATTTTGTGTTATGATTATCTGTTTAGCTATTTTACCCTTCTGTTGTGCCTTATTGTATTATCTTTTCTCTTTTCCTTCTCTAAATATATCACTGACATGCAAATAAATATTTCATAGGTACTATAGTTAAATGGTGAGCCCATTGGGACAGTGAGGGAAATTCAAAAGTACCTGATTAGATTTTTGGTCCATGTAATTGTTTCGTAAACCGCTTCAAATCCTTTGGGAGATTTAGCGGTACATAAGACATCCCATTAAATTAAAAATGTTCAGTGTCAAAGCAGGTGCACTGGGCTCCATAGGTGACCTTTCAACTTTACCTCCCCCCTGACCTTTCAGGCCTCTAATCTTCCCCCACTCCGAGATATCATGCTTTAAATGGTTAACGTTGTTATGTGTATAGAAATGAGCTATTCCTGCAAGTAAAAGCGCCCCTTCATGATTCTTTGAATTTGAATGACTGTTTAGTGTCCTCAAACCTCCACTCAAATAGTTTATTTATTCTGCTGATGTTTAATTTCATTTTATGTATTAAAAAAAAACCAACAACCTAATAAACATTATTGAACTTAAAAAAAAACCTGCTGTCCTGGGTGACTGCCCTGCCTTGAATTGGCAGACTACAAATTAAATAAACTTAGAAACTGCTCTGGTTATTACTTTCCCTTCTCGTCCCAAGGCATTTGGCCTTTCTTATCTCACAGGTTCTCCGTTTCTTTGCCAGACTGAAGAACAGAGAGTTAATAGTTGAGGTTTCTATCATACCCTAGCTCAGTGGTCTCAAACTTGCGGCCCAGGGGCCATATGCGGCCTGCCAGGTACTATTTTGCGGCCCACGGTCTGTACTAGTGCTGCCCGCTCTTTGCGGTGTCCTCTGGCTTCCCCCCTGGCCTCCAGCTCTTACCTTCAGATAATTACTGCAGCATGCAGAGAGGATTGCCAGTGCTGTAGCGATCCTTGCAGGCTGCCGTCATCCCCAGCATCACGTTCCCTCTGCCGCGATCCTGCCCCTGATGTCAGAGGAGGAGCGGGACCGCGGCAGAGGGAATGTGCTGCGGAGGCCAATGGCAGCCTGCAAGGAATGTGACAGCACCGGCGATCCTCTCTGCAGGCATGGTAATTAACTGAAACTAAGACTGGGAGGCCAGGGGAGAAGCTGGAGGATGCTGCAAAGAAGGGGAGAACATGCAAGCCTTTGGGGAGGGAAGATTTATAAACTATAAAGAGTTTTACCTCATGCAAAATTGTCATTTCTATAATAAGAAATAACTTTTTTTCTGCGGCCCTCCATGTACCTACAAATTCAAATGTGGCCCTGCAAAGGGTTTGAGTTTGAAACCACTGCCCTAGCTTATTAGCTTACTCCTGCCTCTCTGTCCTAGTCTGATGACAACCAATAAACACTAGTACACATTTGCACTAGTGCACTTTCTGTAGGTCCAGAGTCTCTGAAATGAACAGTGAGGTTTAAATAGTCTGTATTATGAATGAATTCTCAGTCCCTTTAGTATCAAACAGTATTAAAAAGTATTAAATAGTAGTTTTAATGAAAATTATTGAAGAAATAAAATTTATACTTAATGTTAGAATAAAAGGTAGAGCGGATGGGTTCAAGCCAGTGATGTAATGTGAGTAAGAGAAAAGCAATTACTTTCTCGGGGGAAATGGGTAGGGCTCGGGCATGCCCAGTGGGGCCCGGGCACTCTCATGCTCAGAAAAAAAAAAAAAAAAAAAATCTCTCTGAGCTATTGGAGAGCTTATCCGCAAATTGGGAGGTGTTGGGACAACACCCATATGTGGCTGACTATCCTGCTGTCCACGGAGAACCTACGTTACAGGTAAGTAACTACACTTTACTTTCTCTTTGAAAGAACCCTGAATGGGTGAAAATCTAATACTCAATATTATATCCAATGTCATTTTGGTGGTTCTATATATTGTATTTAATTGATAGGTAACCATCAAGTTTTTTCTACTTTTGTTAACCAATAAGAAGTCACTGGAATCGCAGTTGACCCCCTACAAGGAAGACAGAACTCTTGTTCTTCAGTCCCTTTTAGAGAAGAGATAAGTAAAGAAACCCCTAACAAAACCATACACTTTAACAGTATTTAAGAGGCATCACAAAAGTTTTGCAATCCAAAAATCAGAAAAGTACCTTTGAGGAAACAAACCATTACAAAGCATTCAACAAATCTGAGATGGTGTAGGGTTGGTGTAAGTGGGTATCCTATGTGAAATTTCAGCTTTAGGTCTCCCCCTGCCAATTAACTGTCAAGCCCCTAATCTGCACCTCTCCAGGGCATTATGCTTTTAAATATTAAATTTTGTTCTGTGTGTTTCTGTATATTGCACGCACATAAAGAGAGCAATTTCCAAAAGTCATTTAATTTAATCTAATCTAATCTAATCCTTAGGTTCGTAGAGCTCGTTCGTAGAGCTCGATGCGGTTTACAGTAGGAGAAATAGGAAGGAACTACAATAGAGGGTTAGAGGTAGAAGTGTGAAGAAAATTTAGAGGACTTGGGATGCCAAGATATAAGAGTTTCCTTGATTCCTAAATTGGAGGGAGACTTACATTTTTTGAGAAAAGCCAGGTTTTCAGATGTTTACGGAAAACTTGGAGAGAGCTCAAGTTCCGAAGAGGGGAGGTAAGGTTGTTCCAGAGCTCAGTGATTTTGAAGTGGAGGGAGGTCCCTAGCTTTCCTGTGTGGGAAATGCCTTTTAGCGAGGGGAAGGATAGTTTTAATTTGTGGGAGGATCTGGTGGTATTAGGGTTTGAGGAATTCCAAGAAAGAGGGATAAAGGGAGGGAGGATACCATATAGGATTTTGAAAGCTAAACAGGCGCATTTATAGTGGACCCTGGTGATTATCGGAAGCCAGTGGAGCTTGGCCAGGAGCGGGGAGACATGGTCAAATTTACTTTTAGCAAAGATGAGCTTGGCCATGGCATTCTGAATCCGTTGGAGTCTGTCGAGGTTTTTCTTAGTTAAGCTTAAGTAGATAGAGTTGCAATAGTCCAATCTGGAGAGGATGATGGATTGGACAAGGAGGGTAAAATGTTTTTGATGGAAGCAGGATCTAACTTTCCTCAGCATGTGAAGGCTGAAAAAGCATTTTTTTTTTTACCAAGGATTGGAGGTGGTCATTGAAGGACAATGTGGAATCAATGATGATGCCCAAGACATTGCTCGAGAACTAAAAAAGTAAAAAGGCTAAACAAAAATACAGATAAAAATACACATTGATGACTCTGAGTCTGAGTTAGAGAAAGACATGAGGGCAACTTGTCCCCATCCTTGCGAGCTCTGTCCCTGTGTTTGAGGCTTGCGCAGTTAAGGCAGAGCTTACAGGGAAGGAACAGAACTGGTGGGGAAGGGAGAGGGATATTGAGATCCCGCGGAGACTGGGAAAAATTGGTCCCCCTGTCATTCTCTAGTGACTGTCAGGATTTATGGTTTTGCTTTGTCTTGTGTGCGCTCTCTGCAGCCCATCAGAAGCTGCTGCCCTAATTAACTACCTAGTTTTATCTAATAGTTGATCCAGCCCCAAGATGAAATAATGGCAGCAGATCTCAGATCCATCCTGCGCTCCAGGGGCAAGATTAATTGAACATGAGAACCCTTACCTCAGTGAATCGCAAACTGTGTGCTGCGGCGAGTCGTTGGCTGACTGCCTACAGAACGTGCCTCTCGCGAAGAGAGGCACGTCCTGTAGACAGTCAGCCAGCGCCTCTCCTCCTCCCCGGCACCTCTCCGCGTTTCTCCAGTTGAGCACTCCCCACTGGCGACTTAGGGCTTGTCTGCAGGGCCTTCGCGCATGCGCAGACATTGGCGCGATGACGTCACACATACATGTGACATCATCGTGTCAATTTCCGCGCACTTCTGGGTGGCCTCCAGCCGCGGCCCGCTGTTTCGCGCGCTGCGGCTCCAGATAGTTTGCGAGACACTGCCTTACCTGGATCAAAGTGCACCTCCACGATGACACGGAGAGAGTTGCTTTGCCCGAGGTCACGAACGCGCACGCTCTTGAAATCCTTCTTAACGTCAGAATTCCGGAAGAGATCGTCCAGCTGAGAAGCAGAGAAAATAATATAAGTGGATGATGTCTGACTGATGGACACATTCCCCCACCCTGTGTCAAGAGGAGAGAGATGCCCCATGTCCTGCCTGCTTGGGGGGGGGAGGGGGTTGGTTGGTAAAGGTTCAAATATTTCGCCTAAGGATTTTGTTCCATGTTTCAGTGCAAAAGTGCATGCGTACTTTCACTGTGATAATCTTTGAGGGTACTCGCATCTACACATGCTTTTCTTGCTGATATTTCTCAAATAAAAAAAATAACACAAGTGGAGCCCTACTTTACACAGAATGTAGAGATTGGAATTGAGATATCCATGTTGGGACATGCTCAGTTCTGGTGGCATTTCAGAAAATGATAGGCTGACCCAGAGTCATTTCTAAAATACCTACAAGAGTGCACAAGTACTGTATATAATTGAATATAAACCTAGATTTTTGGGACAAAAAATATGGTCCAGAAATGGGGTTCTCGGTTTATATTTGAGTCCTCCTCCTCGCAGACCCATCGCATGCCTCTCCCTGGCCCTGCTTGTCCAGTGGTGAGCCAGTGCAAGAGCGATCCTCCTACGCTCCTGCCCCGTGCAGTCTCACTACTTTAAAAGGCTGACACGAGTTCCCACATTTATTTACCGCCTTTTCATTAAGAGATTCACCCAAAGTGGTTACAATACATTGAATAATAATCAGGAGCTCTTAAGTACTCTCCCTATCTGTCCCTACAGGCTCAAAATCTAACTGTGGTACCTGGGGCAATGGAGGGATTAAGGCCCAAATTCTGTATCCAGCGCCTAAAGTTAGGCACCTATTTCAGAGGTGCCCAACTAGGTAGGCGCCTATCTAAATGGAAGAACAAGCTCAATTAAGCTTTTTCATTAGCAGTGATTGAAACATAGGCGCCTATCAAGAAAGCGCGATTCTGCAACATGGCGCCTCTAAAAATTTAGGCGGCCTTCAAAAAAAAAATAGGCGCTATGCATGTTAGGCGTGGGCGTGGCTACATGTCAGGCGCCTTGTTGCAGAATCACTGCTCTTAAGCATATTTAAGCGCACAAGCTAGGCCCCTAACATTTAGTTGTGCCTAGAGCTGGCCTATTTCCTGGGCGCCTCCAAAATAGGTTCCGCTCAGCGTGATTCATTAAACAGCACCTAATTTTACTTGAATCGCGCTGAACAGTGCCTAATTAGGCGCTTTCTTATAGAATTTGCCCTTAAGTGACTTGCCCAGAATCACGAGAGCAGGCCGGGATTGAACTCACAACTTCAGGGGTGCTGAGGCAGCAGCTCTAACCACTAGACCACGCACTCCAACGGTGTCAGGTCAAAAGCGCGCCGGGACAAAGGCGCGCCCAGATAATTGAGTGCAGCGCGCGCCGCCGCACCGCTCTAAATTACTGTTTTTAGTGCTCCGACGGGGGTGTGTGTGGGGGGGAACCCCCCCACTTTACTTAATAGACATCACGCCGCGTTGTGGGGGTGTTGTGGGGGGTGTGGGGGGTTGTAACCCCCCACATTTTACTGAAAACTTCACTTTTTCCCTGTTTTTAGGGAAAAAGTTCAGTTTACAGTAAAATGTGGAGGGTTACAACCCCCCAAACCCCCCATAACGCCGGGGCGATGTCTATTAAGTAAACTGGGGGGGTTCCCCAACAAAAACCCCCGTTGGAGCACCTAAAAACTGTAATTTAGAGTGGCGCGGCGGTGCGCACTGCGCTCAATTGTCGGCGCGCACTTTTGTCTTTCGCGCCGTTGTCTATGAACCCACTCCAACAGTAACCTTGCAATACTGACTCAAGTTCGGTTTATATTCGAATCAACCTTTTTTTCCCCCCTGTTTGGGGGGGGGAAAGAGTTTACACTTCTCCCTCCGTATTCACGGTTTTAAGCATTCGCGGTTTCGATTATTCACAGTTTTTAGCTTGCTGGCTCCTCCCCCCAAATGACATCAGCTTGCATAGAGAAATCGCTGATTCCAAGCGTTTACGGAGAAAATCGCCGATTCCCTGCACTTTCTTCACTGTGTTTTGTCTCCCCTTCAGGAACAGGCCAGGTCTCCCACCATGTTATTCGCTGTTTCGCCATATTCACGATGGTTTTTAATAGAAAACAGTAAATAACATATGAAAAAGTTATTCACGGTTTTTCTGTATTTGCGGTTCTGTTAATCCCCCATCACAGTGAATACGGAGGGAGAAGTGTACTTCGGTTTATATTCAAGTACATATGGAATTTTGCCAGGACGTGCAGCAGGAGTTGTCATTTTACAAAGATACAAGTTGAAAATACGAACAGCCTGAATTGGGCAGCTTCCTCATGGAGGCAGTGGGGTCTTAAACAGGGAAGTCATGACTTCTACTTCCATGTGCAGCTGCTTCATTTTACAAAACTATACATGCAAGTGCTGCCAAGTAAGTCATAAGGCTGCAATTTTAACTTAGTTTTCAATTTGAAGGAGGAAATACACCACGAGAGATTAAGTGGAATGACTGCCTTAATCCCTCATGTAAAGCCCTGGCAACTACGCACACATTTAAGCTGGTATAAAACCTGACATGGATATTATTTTTTTTCATATGCACATATTCTCTTTGTAAAACTGGGGGAAAAAATATGTAGATTTTAATTCTGCTCAAATCTTGACCCCCTTGAATTCTTTGCACAGTGGTTTCTAATGTAAACAGTGGCTTTCTGAAATTAGTATTTGCACAAGCAGGCAATATATTTAAATGTCACTATTGACAGTGGATAGATTTATAAAATAACTAGTCTTTAAGCCTGTTAAATTAACGGGTGCTAGAATAGATGTCTGTCTGTCTTTCTTTCTGTCTGTCTCTCTGGCCCCCTGTCTGTCATTCTTTCTCTCTCTCTATCCTTGGCTAGTATTTGTCTGGGGAGGGGGAGGTTTCTTTCTCTCTTCCTCTGCTGTCTGTCTGTGTTTATTCTATCTGTCTCCCTGGCCCCCTGTCTTTCTTTCTGTATGTCTCTCTGTCTTTCTCCCTGGCCCTCCTGCCCACCTGTATTTATCTGTTGTCTCTCTGGCCCCCTGTCTGTTTGTCTTTCTTTATGTCTGTCTCTCTCCCTGGCCCCCTGTCTTTCTTTCTGTATGTCTCTCTGTCTTTCTCCCTGGCCCCCTGCCTACCTGTATTTATCTGTTGTTCCATGCCTGACTGTCTTTCCGTGACCCCCTTCTGACTCCCTACCCCCTCCCGAAAGCAAGGCCGTTACATTAATGGGTGCCCTGTGCAGCAGCATTAGCGTTTCCTCTACCCCCTTTCCCTTCCCGCGGTGATTCCAGCAGCGTGTGCAGCAGTCTTCACACGCTGCTTCGGGCCCTTCTACTGCCCTGATTTACTCTGGCACGTCCCTGATGACATCATCAGAGACGCGGCAGAGCAAATCAGGGCAGTAGAAGGGCCCGAAGCAGCGTGTGAAGACTGCCGCACACGCTGGAATCGCAAGGTTCGTAGTCGGGTCCGCAGGAAGGGTGGGGTGGGAAAGGACTCGGGTCCCGGGCGGCGGGGTCAGTTTTTCGGTTCGTCCCGGGGTGGGGGGAGGAGGCGCTCTTTGTACCCCAGTCCCGGTTTGTGGAGGCGATCGTCAGCGTGTAAAGAAACTTCCGTATTGTGAGGTGGAGAGCAGGGAAGCTTGTCTGGCGGGCATGCGCACTCGTGCCGTTGCGACGGATCAGGGAACGCGACTTTTGAGTGCGCATGCGCGGCCTAGCATTTTATTATATTAGATGGCCATAGACTTAGGAAACATAAGAATTGCCATACTGGGACAGACCAAAGGTCTATCAAGCCCAGTATCCTATTTCCAACAGTGGCCAACCCAGGTCCCAAGTACCTGGCAGAAACCCAAAGAGTAGCAACATTCCAAAGCTGAGATTGTGATGTCATAATGCCTCATTCCACCAATGCCTAAGAGCCAATCTCATCAGTGATGTCACAAAGGCTTGATCATACTATACTTGACTCACATAAGAACATAAGAGATGCCATATTGGGACAGATTGAAGGTCCATCAAGTTCAGTTTCTAACAGTGAGCAACCCAGGTCCCAAGTGTCTAGTTAGATCCTAAGTAGTAAAACAGATTTTATATGTTTCTTATCCAGGAATAAGCAGTGGATTTCCCCAAGTCATCTCAATAATGGACTATGGACTTCTCTTTTACGAAATTAGCCAAACTTTTTTAAAACCCCGCTAAGCTAACTGATTTCACTACATTCTCCGGCAACAAATTCCAGAGTTTAATTACACGTTGTGTGAAGAAATATTTTCTCTGGTTTGTTTTAAATCTACTACTTAATAGCTTCATCGCATGTCCCCTAATCCTAGTATTTTTGGAAAGAGTGAACAAGCGATTCACATCTATCCTTTCCATAAAATATGTGCGCACGCTCCTCCCCAACCAAATGCGCCCAGAAAATGCCTTCTCATAATGTAGCTAAAAGTCACTGCACATATTTTTAGTCCCGCTGAGAGAATGCAAGTTTGGGGATGGGTGGACTAGGGGGAGTTGACTACTGTTGATAATGCGTTCTTTGTATATCTCTAGCGTGGTTTTATGCTATTAGATGTGTCTTGATTTTGAGTTCTCAAGGAGAAGAAAAAGATGCTCAGTCTCAGCTCTTACTCTTGACATGGCCGTGTTTCGGCTGGTCAGCCTTCATCAGGAGTGACATAAATATTCTGTTCTATTGTACAGTTCAAAAGACAGACAGATGGTAAAACTCATATGCAAATTTACTTGAGAGTAATGCTAGCAACAGCACACCATGCTGAAACGCTGTTGTAAGTACCCAGTAAAAAAATATTGAGTTGCGATGGTCAGCATTTTTCTTAAACACCAGCCACCACTACAAAAACATCTTGATATTCAGTGCTGGCATCCAGAGAGTAGCTGGCATGGAATATCCAGATAAGGCAGTCGCTGCTAGCGCTATACAGATAGCGTCAATATCCAGCCCACTATCTAGATAGCTGACCAAATAAAATCAGGACAGCCTTTTCGGTGTTCTAACTTTTATTCAGATAGTTATCCGGTTAGTAGACTGAACATAATTGCATAAATCCAAAGACCAAGATAGGACAAAAAATTGCTGTCCTAAATTTAACTGGAATGTTCAGAACTCTACAGTCCCTAACTCCATCTGCTGGCTGACAAGCATTACTACACATTCTGGACTGATCTGTTAGGATGAAAAGGAAATAGCAGTTTGACTATTACTGTTAAACAGACAGCAGTAGCACTCCTTATTCTGCTCAGATATTCAGTGCCACTTATCATCCAGTTACTGCCATTAAATATCTATGAATAAATTAAATGATGCAGCTGGTGTTTAGAAGAAATGTTAACTGCAGAGTTTAGACCTGCAGACTTTTCTATTATGTTTGTGTGAATGTATGTATATTCACACACATAACTGAATACAGAATATCGCCTCTATCTGGGTAACTTAACACTCTGCCCTCGTTCAGCCCTGGAGCTTTCTGGATACTGCTGAGGGAGTCTGCAAGGATATTCAGCAGCACTATTCAGAGAGTGAATATTCATAGATAGCAAAAACTAAGGCAGATATCTGGACAACAACAGCAATATTCAAATATTTCCTTTTTTAAATACTAAATCGCTGGATTTAAAATCAGATACTGTCTCCAAACATCAAAGTCGTTCAGTGAGAAATGACACTCTAGTGACAGGAATAAGCTGCATCACCCCAGGCCTGAGAAACCTTCCCTCCCACCAGTAGGCCCAGTACGTGCCAGAAAAATAAAATAAACACAACATCACTCACCGCACTTTCAATGCTTCTGGCTGTCTCTCCAAAGAGCTCTGATTTAGGGTCAGCCATCTCAGGGGTGTAGAACAGCTCCTGCCCATCCACTGTCTCCAAGATAAGGACACCCTGGAAGACTTTGGTTGCTAGGAAGGAAGAATATGAACAGTCAGAAATCAGTGACCTTTGAGTTGGGACCGCTATCTTCTGAAAACCCTCACTCCCTAGGCATGGATGACAGAGCAGGTAGTGCCAGGGGTATGGTTAGTTGGATGGGACTGGAAGGGGGCTATGGATTATTAGTATGGCAAAATGACAACAGCGTCAGCTGGAGATGTCAGAGCACGCTTTTACCAGATGCTGCCTTCCTCTCCCGCGCTCCAGCCTGGAAGGGAGCAAGGACGGGCTAAGTAACAAGAGAAAGTCATTAGCCAGGGCAGGACACAAGAGTCAGAGGGGAATCCAAGACACAAACACACACACACACTGACCAAGAGCATGTGGTGAAAGATTACAGGACTTGCACCACCATCCCCTCAATGCAACATTAGGAAGGACATCTCAGAACAGAACCCTCCCTCCCCCCCTATCTTTACAGCGCCCTAAGTGCGACTTCAGTCAGATTTCTCAAGACGAGGCGCGTTTCCCATCATGTTCTTCCCTCAGATACTCGTGAGAGTGATTTCAAAACGTCTTTCTGAGCTGAGGAACAGAATTCGACCCCCCCCCCGCTGAGGTCAAGGCGACTGTCCTCCAAGCACAAGAACTCACCTGGGCAGTTAGTCCCTTCAGCATCCACAGCTGGAGTTTTTCCGTCTGAGCAGCAGCCCAGTGGGGTGTTATAACACGTGGCCCTTTCCATGGCAGGTGTGGCAGGAATGGCTTTCTTGTCCTCCTCGTGTGACACTGTTTCCACTAAACACAAGGCGCATGTAGCTCAGTGGCATAGAGTTTCAGGACAGTAATGAGACAAATACATGCAAGGATTTTTAATTTCTCTCTTCTTCTATAGAAATGTGTGAATATTACACCACAGCAAGTAGAGTGCTCAGTGGGAAAATGCCTTTCTTTCTAGTTTACACACACATCTTGTGCAGACATTGTAGAAAGGAAGAAAAACACTAGAACAGAATAGAAGTGTTGGCACCAAGTCATTAATCTATGTACTGAATGGAGAAAGAGAAAATCCTCAAATACCAAGAATTGCGGTCAGAGACCAAGAAAAAAAATGGCTGAAAGATATAGAAATATTCCCCACTAGTATTTAAGCCCTTTACATTAACAGGTGCTAGAATAGATGTGTCTGTCTGTCTGTCTTTCTTTATTTCTGTCTCTCTCCTTGGCTGCTATCTGTCTGCTGGCTTTCTCCCTGGCCACTATCTGTCTATTTCTCGTGCCCCTTCTCCCACCTACCTGTCTTTCTGTGTGTGTGTCTTTATTTCTGTCTGTCTATCTCTGTGCCCCCTGCCTGTCTTTTCTTATGGCCCTTCTCCCACATACCTTTTTTTTTTTAGAGTGCAAAGGGCAACCAGTGCACAGAAACCGCCGCTGGCACCGGCTGTAGGAAGTGTAGCGCCGCACACGCTGAAAACCGCCACCCGCGCATGTGATTCTACTACCATGTCTCTGCCTACTTTGCCACGGAGCTACGGATCACGGAGGCAGGAGTGCATATATGCGCGCTTAGGGTTTTATTATTGATCATATTAGGTGCTACGAGCTTGATTAAAAGGAATTTTCAAGCACACTTTGAGTGAATAGGACACCTTGATAAGCTGTCTATACTGTATATGTTTCATTCACCACCATCAATGTCCAGAATGCCCGTCAGGAGCAAATAATAACCAAGTGGTATTAAAAGGCAACTTCACCAACTTGGTTCAAAAGAATATGTTCTTATGCTGCCATTCTGTGAAGTATTGTTTGACTCTGACTATAGACTTTTCCTCCAGGAACTCGTCCAAACCTTTATTAGACTCAGATACTCTAACCACTGTTACCGCATCCTCAACGAGTTCCAGAACTGAACTATTCACTGAGTGAAAAAAATATTTCCTCCTGTTTGCTACATGTGTGGGCAGAGTGCTTACCCGCTAGCAAAGCTCCACTCGCTTCCTGCTCACCACTGGATTCCATTTCTTCATCTCCACTGCCATCTGTGCTTCCTGATTCATAGGAAGGCTCCTGGGTAGTGGGAAAAGCAGCTGGAGCAGTGATGATAGGGCGAGGTGTAGTCCAGTGAGTGCTCGGAGCCCTAGTGGTGACTGCAGGTCTGGCGGTGCTGCTTTGCCGTGTGCTTCTTGGGGTTACAAGGGGCTCCAGCTTTAAGGCTGCGTCAGTCATAGGTGCCAGAGGGTCGTGGACTTGCAGGGGCTCCCTTGCAGGGGTGGGGGGGAGATAAGCTGTAGGCGATAAGGGAGCATCTGTAGACGATGGGGCAAGGCTTGCATGGGTGATGGTTTCTGTAAGACAGAACAGAATAAGATTGCCCGGAAGCCACGAACCGAACTTCACTTTGAATGACAGCACTGCGCAGACATGCACACCAGGAGACGGGGGAGGGGAAGAGGTGGTGCAGAAGAGGAAAAAAGAGAATCCACATTTTCTGAACAAAGTCACAATCGCCAAGTGGACAAGCCTTCTCAATTGCTAAGGAAGCATGTGTAGAATTAGGCTGACCCTCTCTTCTCTCCTCCCAGGGAGGCCATGGGCTTACCTTGGCACTGTCCAGTGTGCTTCACACTGATCACTTGTCCCTGCCGGCATGCAATGGTCTTCAGCTGGCATTGGTCACCGTAGGTCACACCGTCAGAGCCACAGACCTGAGGACACACAGAGATGCTGTGGGGAAGCCAGGGGAATGGGGGAGTCAGCCAATGCATCGCAGGCATAGACAGCACAGAGAGAAAAGCAGGTCGCTGGCTGAGATACTGCGGGACTACGGACACCAAGTGGTAAAAGAGGATGTCCACGAGAGGTCAGTCAAGAACACCATGTAACTTAAGTCCATGACACTTTGTCCCATCCATGGCACTGGACCACATAATCTATGACCCTATTACACCACATTGTATCAGTATTAGAAAGGTGGGCACTGGGCTTCTCTGTCCCTGAAGCGCATCTGGGAAAGAACCACAAGAGCTGTGTTGGACGGAGCAGATCCCTACCTTGGTTACGTTGGCTTGGATACACAGCAGTGAAGGACATTCGCAGTGCGCAAAGCCGCCGACCTCCACGCAGGAAGCTCCAAACTCACACCTCATCTCAGAACAAGACTTGGGGGCAGATGGATCTATTGGACATCACAGATGTGACTTATTAATGGTTCAGCTTAAGAGAGCCCTGGCTAGGGTCTCCTTCAGACAAAATTTCAACACTATTTCCGTGGGGTTTTTTGGAAAATTGCCCCACCAGGGATGTGGGTCCTACTATGCAAATATAACCAATATAAAAGTGTACCAACATATTAGGGAAACATTGGTGGGAAAAGGCTGGGATGGAGGGTGCACCTACACATAATAAATTCTGCATTTTCAAATGTACACACATAAATGCAAGTGCGAAAGGTCACCACAGAACAGCGGGGACAAATTTGTGCGTGCACTTTTTCCTTTGAAAAATGCTGTAAAGCCTGCGGTTAAAAAGCGTCCATTGACTTTACACAGAGGTGAACTGTTTGTATGTACACTAACTGGAAAACACACATGGGAAGAACAATCGTCAAAGTGGGAAGAAAAGGTCTGATTTTTAACCGAGACAGGCACCACTTAAAACGCGGTACATAGATGAAAGCGCACGGCACAATCGTGCGCGGACAAAGGAGCTCAGACAAATGTGCGCAGGATGTCAGGGGGCCGGATTAAAAGTTACATTTAAAGCGCTATGAGTGGGGTGTGGGGGGGGAACCCAGGGGGGGGAACCCGGGGGGGGGGGAACCCACCCACACTTTACTTAGAACTGTTAACGCTGCCATTGGGAGGGTGGTTTCAGGGGGAACTCCCCCCATTACAGAGTAAAGTGTAATTTTTCCCTGTTTTAGGAAAAGTTACAGTTTTTTCTCTAAGTGGGGGAGGGGGTTCCCCCCCCTCATGGCAGCACCAAAACTTCTAAGTAAAGTAAGTGTGGGGGTGTTTCCCCCTCACACAACCCCCTCAGAGCGCTTTAAATTTAACTTTTAATCCGGCGCGCTGATATCCTGCGCGCATTTGTCTGAGCTCCTTTGTCCGTGCGCGATTGTCTGACATGCTAGCCCTGGTGCTTAACTTTACAATATATTCAGAGGCATTATGGGGCAATTCTGTAAAAAAAAAAAAAAAGTGTAATTTTTATATAGCAAACACACTCAAATAGTTAGAACAGTGTATCGCAAACTGTATGATCTGGGTGTGCTGCGAGACATGGCCAAGGAGGAGAGGCGCTGGCTGACTACTTACAGGATGTGCCTCTCGCAGCAAGAAGCGCATCCTGTAAGCAGTCAGCCAGCGCCAAGCGCCTCTCCTCCAGCATCCCCCACCAGCACATGCTCAGGGCTCTGTCTGGAGGGCCTTCACTAGAGAATGACAGGAGTTGGGGGGGGAGGGCAAATATTTTCCCGTCCCTGCAGGAACTCATTTTCCCCATCACATCCCCGTGAGTTTTGTCGCTGTTCCTGTCCCTTTCCTGTAAGCTCTGCCTTTACCGCACAAGCTTTGAACACTTATGATTTTCAAAGTGTTTGAAGCTTGTGCAGATGAGGACGGAGCTTAGGCATTGGTGGAATGAGGCATTATGACATCACAATCTGAGCTCTAGAATGTTGCTACTTATGATTTTAAAGTGTTTGAAGCTTGTGCAGATGAGGACAGAGTTGACAGGAACGGGGCAGGGACAGGAAAAGAACTCTCTGGGACGGGAAAACGAGTTCCCGCGAGGACAGGGAAAAATCTCTCCCCGTGCCGTTCTCTAGTCTCCACGCAAGCACGAACGGCAAATTGATGACATCACACAGGCGCGTGATATCATCGCGTCGTCATCAGCATCAAAATGTTTGCGGGGCACTGAGTTAGAATACTGGAATACAAGTGCAAATACGGAAAATCTGCTTAAGTGTTATTCTTCCATATGCGTGCACACGAGTGGAGTCTGGCAGCATTATGTGCAGGTGGCAGCATTTACACCAGGTCTATGGCTGGCAAAGGTGTTTGTGCCTACCCACACAGGCACATATATACCAATCGTGCTAATTCTGTAAAGGAACTTAAGCGCTTAATTTCCTTTATAAAATAGGTGTCTGAATAAAAGTGCAGTTATAGGGTTACCCTCCACCCGTTGAAGGAATGCCACTGAATGTAGGTATAGGTGGTGACAGCTCCAAAGACTTTGGGGCCAATATTGAGAGTGTGGGAGGCAGGCCAGATAATTCTCATAGTCGGTGCCGATGCAGGTATTCAATTCCGGGCCATTTCCGGTAACTGGCACTGAATATCCTTTTTTGTTTGTTTGTTTGCTCAACACTGAAAAGTGCCAGCTATTGCACAATATAGCTGGTTAACTTTCAGCCTCTAACCAGGAATATTTAGCCTAGATAACTGGTTATCTTGCACTGAATAATCGCATTTAACTGGTTAAGTGCTATTTAGCCGGTCAGCGCTGTTTCTGGCTTCTTTTGCAAACCACATAGAACTTCACGGTATTGCGGTATATAAGCTGTTATTATTATTATTAATAAATAGTGCTGAATATTGTCCGGTATCTGTTCACTTTAGGTTTGCTATTCGGCAACCATAACTCAGCCCTTAATCCACTCAATGGCCAGAGTTTATCTGGATAATGAGGAGTTAAGTCTGGAGAGGGACAGAGGTGGAGGCGGAGCCAGAAACCATCTATTCCTGGCTCCGCCTCTACCTCCATCCCTCTCCAAACTTCACCTCTCATTATTCAGCTATAATATGGCAGTGGCGAGTCTATGTGTCTTAAACAGTGGCTGTGAAATTATTTTTTAAAATACATATATTCAGCACCACAATATGGATAGGCAGCAGAACTGTGAAGTGGTCATTGCTGCTTTCTATACGTACAGTGGCGATAATCATCCTTTATTCTTAATATCTTATGTGGTTTAATTTAGATCAGCTGTTTTTCATATTTAAATTAAAACTCTTAGCTATATGGCTAGTGGCTGAGAATTGAACAAAATTATACTAGCCGTAGACACTATCCCCCTCCCCCACTTCTATAACTTGGAACCTAGATCTATGCACTGACTGTTTGGGTAAGTAGAATATTAGCATTTCTGCACGTAACTTTGACAGTCATATATGTAAGAGCACTAAGGGTTATTCTATAATTTAGCATGCCTATCAAGAGCCCTTTTGATGGGAAAAAAAAGCCATCCTCACCAACTGGCTCTCCCGTGATCCCCCGTCATATGCACCATGGAGATCCCTAATGATAGTGCACGCAACACCGGAGAGATGCATGGTGGGAGACTTGACTCTTGGCCCGGGTCGCAAATTTTGTCACGTGTGGGAGCACTTCTGGCAGGACCTCACACCGCGTGCTCGCAGTAGACTTTTGAATCTTTAAGATTTTATTCCCACTCTCAGCTGTTGGACTGGCCATGGATTCTTGGGGAGGGGAGGGGAGGGGGGATGGGAGGGGAACTGATTATATTGTTGAAAATGTTATTTCCTGAATGGTACTACTGTTTGTATTTGCTTCTTACTGCTGGAATAATAAAAATCATTTAAACATAATTTAGCATGCCAAATTGTTTAACCCGAAAATGCAAGGGAGCATAGAAGAGGGAGGTGCATAGGTGGGGCAAGGCTGGGCCTTGAGAGTTCACGTTCGACGTGAACTCTCAGGCCTTGCACAGGAAGCAGATCTTCAGGCACCGGCACCACGCACAGGACATGCTGGTGCCGGTGCCGGTGCCGCTGCGGAGGCTACAGAAAAGTAAGAAGAGGGTTCGGGTGGGTTGGGGGACCTCAGGTCACGGCGGGGGGGGGGTGCCCGATGGCGGCGGGGGGGGGGGGGGTGTGCCGGATTGCGGGGGGAGGGTGCCGGTTCGCAGGGGGGGGGGCTCGCAAATCGAAGTGCGCTTGGTTTCCGAGGCGCCGATTTTGCGAATGTTTTGCTCGTCTTGCAAAACACTCGCAAACCGGTGCACTCGTAAACCGAGGTACCACTGTATTATTATTATTAGATGCAGTCGTGTTTCTCTATAAAAACACTTGTGACTGCTTTTATAGAACAGCGTTCAGCTTAATTTCTAGTGCCCAGTTATAGAAATGGCCTCTAAAGAATAAGGCTACCTGTATTCAAGCTGCCCAATATTCAGCGCTATTTGACCAGTCAGGCACAGCTTTTGGCAGGTCAAATAGCACATAGCCCACTATCCACCAATATTTGCCAGTTGATGGCCAATAAACAGCTAGCCCAGTGACTGGATATGTCACCGCCAATATTCAGTGGCTGGCCGGCTCAGCTCAACAGCCAGATAGACCTGCCTAAAAAGCAAGTCTGTCTTTGGCCGCTAGGACTTAGCTGGGCAGCATGTACAAAACGTGGCAATCGGGCTTCTAAAAAACCTCCATGCCCACGACCCTGTCTCCCAGGTTCTATCGTCGGCTCACTGGCTGCCCATCGCCAAACGTTGTGTCTTCAAGGGCCTGGTGCTAGCACAACATGGCGCCAGGCTACATGACAACCAAGCTTTCTCCGTACGTGTCGAACAGGTCCCTCCGCTCCCAGAATGAAATATGCCTCAAAACGCTCCCTGGTCACGCCCTTCAACTGTAAACAACCAAACGAAGTCCCTGCTCCCACTTCACACCGAGCCACTGGAAATCGACTGCCCCCGCAGATCAGATTCCTTGAAGGACTCCTCAACTTCAGGAAAGTGATAAAAACACACCTCTTCACCCAACTCCCCTGCCCACGACCGATGGATTGCAAAGAAACGTATATTGGTACTAGATCCTTGGTATGTGTGGAGTTAGAATAAAAACTTGTATTGAAAAATCTTGCACAGTGATTGGCAAATTTAACCTGTAAACTGTCTATTATGTATACAGTATTTCCCCCGCGAATTCGCGGTTCGTGAATCGCAGACTCACTCAATCGCGGTCTGCTCCGACCGCCTCTTCCTGTAGTAAATTCAGGCTACACCAATCAGCAGCTGCGTGCCAAAGCAGCTCCAGATTGGTGTAGCCCAACTTTACTACAGGAAGAGGTGGTCGGAGCAGACCGCGAGTGATTTTCTTCACCCGCCGGCACTCCAGCTGCCCTCTCCTGCCTCCCCTGCCTTTTGACAGGCGAAAAACCACATTTGTGGTTTTTCAAAATTCGCGGGGGTTTCTAGAACGGAACCCCGGCGAATTTCGAGGGAGTAATGTATTGGTATTAGATCCCTCGTATGTGTCGAGTCAGGATAAAAAACTTGTATCGAAAAAAACGTGTACTGTTAACTACGGCAAATTGTAACCTGTTAATTGTATATATTACGTATGTTAACCAGTAACCCATTCTGAGTTCTTTGGGAAGAACAGGATAGAAAACGAAATAAAGAAATAAATATTGGCTTAGCTGGACTCAGCCAGCCAACCCCCCCCCCCCCCCCGAAATTCAGTGATAGCACTGAATTTCCAGTTTTGCCACCGACTGCGGGAGTTAGCTGGCCATCTTCAGCGGTCTGAATATCAGCCCCAAGATGTCTGCAAAGTGAGTCTACCAATGCATAAACAGGAGATGCGAGGTCCGGTCGGGACCTGCCTTGTTCAGAGTTGCCCTGAATCACACACATCGGACTGTGTACAAGTTGTGCTATAGAAGGGCTTCTCTTCCCTTACAGAAAGTGATAAAGCCCCGTCCCAGCCCCTGTATCTCACCCTTCTCACAGCCGCTCATGCCAGGCTCGCCACCGTTAGGGCACTGGTTGCACTTCATGCCTGTGATGCCCATCTTGCAGGAACACAGTCCAGTCATCTGCTCGCAGTCATCCCGCACAGAGCCCATGGCGTCACAGTTACACGCTGCAAGGAGGGAGGAGAGAGACACAGTAGTACTTTCAGTCTGACCTCTGCTACTGAGGAAATGTGAGCAGCACGGTGAAAAAGGAAAGGGTCAGAAACAGTGAGGGGGGGGGGGGGGTCAGGCTTTCCACTTAGCCATCTCGCTCCCCTCCAATCTGTCCAGAATTCGGCTGCACGACTTATATTCTGGGGGAGCCGTTATATTCACATTATCCCTCTCCTAAAGTCACTTCGTTGGCTTCCCATCCATTTCCAAATACAATTCAAACTCATCTCACTGACATACAGATGCACTTACTCAGCGGCCCCTCACTATCTCTCTTCACTTATCTGCCCCTATGAACCCCACCCCCCTGCGAGCTCCATTCAGCTGGTAAGTCCCTCCTATCTGTGCCCTTCTCTTCAATTGCCAACTCCAGACTCCGTCCCTTCAGCCTTGCTGCACCATATGTTTGGAACAAGCTGCCCAAATCGCTATAGTGGGCTCCATCTCAGGCAGTGTTCAAGGCCCAGTTAAAAGCCCACCTCTTCGAAAGTGCTTTTGACTCCTAACTCCTCTCACCTTGGGTTCTGCATCCTCAACCCTATATGTCACGTTTGTCTATCCAAGTTAGGTTTTAAGCTCTTCTGAACAGGGACGGTCTATAAATGTCAAAATGTACAGCGCTGCGTAAGCCTTTCAGCGCTATATATAGGTGATAAGTAGTAGTGGTAGTAGAAGAGGACAGTGGTAAAAGTGAGAAAAACAGAGAAGGAAGGAAGGGGCAGGATAAGCATGTGCTACAGAAAGGGGTATTAATTTATGACTTAGTTCTCTGTCATTTAAAAAGCACATTCTTACACAAATACAGGAGCCCATAACAGAGAACTGGGTCATTCCATGTCAAGTCGAACAATACTGAAAACCGCCTTGAAATCCAACCAAATTTTACCTAGGTGTTGTCTAGGGTCTCAAATGAAACTCTGCAAAATTTTTTGGATCTATCTCAATTTGGTCAGGACCTAGGGGTGGTTTGCAAATCTTGGAAGTACCTCATGGTACATGTCTGCTGGTAAAGTTGTACCCTCGGCTGACTTACCTATCAGCAGCAGTATGGAGCCAAACTGTGTCAAAAATTTTCATTCGTGAATTTTCTCGCCTACCATGATCCCATCTCCCCAGCACTCCGTACTGAACACTGGCTCCCAATTAGCCAACGCTGTGCTTTCAAGGCCCTGGCAATAGCCCACAAGAGAATTTACTCCACCACCCCCTCCTACATAAAATCCAAGCTTCCCATCTACACCCCCACTCGCACCCTCCGCTCAAAATCGGAGATACGCCTATGCACCCCCCCCCCCCCCGGAAGGTCCCTCCTCTCAGAAACTGCCCGCAAACGATCCTACAGCCACTTCATTCCACATCTCTGGAACCAACTCCCCTTTCAACTCAGACAACAGAACTCATTATTAACATTCCGTAAAATGGTAAAGACCCTCCTCTTCAACTAAAGATCACCCTCAGTCTACTCCCCCCCTTAAGCCCCACCTCTCTCCTCTCTCCCCTGTCTATCTTCTCCCTAAATTTCAGTATAGTCCTCTCTTAGTCTATACTCTGACAAATTGTATCTAAACTCAAATAACTTGTACTTAAACTAAACTACTTATTCTTAAACTCTACTCTTAATTTGCTGTATACTCCCTGTATTTAAATTATGTATGTAAATCTTGTATGTCCAAACACTTAAACCTATTGTACTTCTTATATGTCTAATTACTCTCCATTGTGTATGTTCACTTGTAGACCGTTCTGAGCTACTGGGAGGATGGGATAAAAATCTAAATAAATAAATACTTTGCTGACCTGTAGAAATGGAAGCACGTTTGCAAAAGATTTCAAACTTGGCACAGAAACTTGCCCCAAGGTGTTTTACCAAACTGCAAAATTTCAGACTCCTAGGTAGTTTCCTTCTGCCGCAGTGCTTAAGCAAAGTTGGCGTTTTAGGTCACACGAGGCATGGGAGTGGATCGATTGCTTTTGTTCAACCACCCCTAGCTCCTGACCAAATTGAGATTGCGAAGATCCAAAAATTTTCGCAGAGTTTCATTTGAGACCTTAGACAACACCCCTGTAAAATTTGGTTGGATTTCAAGGGGGTCAAGCATGAGCTCCTGGTCCACTTGACATGTAATGACCCAGCTATAACATTAAACATCACAGGTTCCTGGGGACCGAGTTGAAACATTCATCAGCCCTGGTCGTTCACAGGCATCATGGTGTACATCACAAAGTAGCAATGACTAGGGTTACCATATGGCTCCAGAAAAAGGAGGACAGATTGAAACGTCCAGGTTTTACTTCTAGTGCTTTCACTGGAAGTAAAACCCGGAGAGCTCATCCGTCCTCTTTTTTTCTGGAGCCATTTGGTAACCCTAACACATGGGAGGAACAGCAGAGCCCATGAGGTAGCACTAGATTCTTCTGCTCAACAGACATCACCAAGCCACCTAGGTCCAAAGACTGCAGATTGGACACGAGGAGCCAGAGACCCTATTGGAATGGGCAGTGGGCATTTCTATAAGGTCAGAGCTATATGATAGCACAGAGTCTCCTACATCGCTTGTACTCACGGGTGCAACCGCTTTTGCCATCAGTGACGATGCCACGGAAGTTCCAGAAGCCGGGTTCACACCTGTCGCACTTCAAGCCCCCAACCCCGGGCTTACAGGAGCACTGTCCAGTGGAGGGGTCACATGTCCCCCCGTAGGAGCCATGCACATTACACTGGCAGCGACCTAGAAAGACCATGCAGAGGAAGGCAGAGAAAAGGGGATTTTAATTTGAGGAATGGTAAGCAAGGGGTTAAATGTGTCCATAGGATCAGTATAACAGTAGACAGGTACCTGCCATGGCTTCCCGTCTTTCTGCAGTTACATTTTTACCCCATCCTAGTCAGCACAGGATTAAAGCATGGGCAAACTAAGCAAGTGCCTAGGGCCTGATATCTGGAAGCAGCCCTCTCAGATAACTAAAGCTACCACTGCGCACATAGGTCTGTTTACTCATACTGACCCCTAGTGGCAGTGCTACCTAACTTCTGCTTTATCCTCTGCAGTTAGAACCACACAGGGCCCCATTTGTGGAGAACTTAAAAGGCATTTATTTAAAAAATTTATATTCCACATAAATACTAGGGTGGATTACAATAAAAATATATAAAGCCAATTTTCACATATAAATCATAAGACACAAAATCAAACAAAAATTACAAACAAGCACAGGAAAGTCACAGACAAACAAAATATATCAGAAGATAAGGACTGATATATCAGAAGATAAGGACTGTAAGACCTACTCAGTCTGGCCCCCAGCTCCCCTTTCAGCTTTTCTATGCCTTCCTAGGCCCACATGTGAGGAGGGGGAGGGCAACAGGTCAATTACCCTGGTGCCAGATGTCACAAGGGTCCCTAAACCTACACAAAGCTGAAGAAAGCACAGCACGCAGGGGGTTGCTTCCCAACCAAATTTCAGCCCTTGGTCCCAGCATGTCTAACATGTATCCTGATCCCTTCCTGCCTCCCCCAGCAGAACCTCTGGTCCCTGCATGTAGAAAAAAATTTTTTTAGACACTGTGTAGTTCAATATTTTTCTGTTCAAGGACCAGAATTATGGAATTCACTTCCTATTCATCCTAGATTTCAGACCTTACTTACCTTAGTGCCGGCCGATGCACTGAATGATCTGTGCTGCTTCATGGCTGTCGGAGTAGTGCAGAGCGTTGAGCGCACCAGCCAGTGCTAAAAACCTCTTGCACGGTTTTATAAAAGGAGGGGTTCATTTTTTAAAAAAGATCTTAAGACTTTTCTGTTTTCATAATCATAGTAACATAGTAGATGATGGCAGATAAAGACCCGAATGGTCCATCCAGTCTGCCCAACCTGATTCAATCTAAAAAATTTGTTAGGTTCTTTTTTTCTTCTTCTTAGCTATTTCTAGGCAAAAATCCAAAGCTCTGCCCGGTACTGTTCTTAGGTTCCAACTACTGAAGTCTCCGTCAAAGCTCACTCTAGCCCATCTAAACCATCCCAGCCATTGAAGCCCTCCCCAGCCCATCCTCCCCCAAATGGCATTATACAGACACAGACCGTGCAAGTCTGCCCAGTACTGGCCTTAGTTCTTCAATATTTACTATTATTTTCTGATTCTAGATCCTCTGTGTTCATCCTATGCTTTTCTGAACTCCGTCACCGTTTTCCTGTCCACCACCTCTCTCGGGAGCGCATTCCAGGCATCCACCACCCTCTCCGTAAAGAGAAATTTCCTTACATTGCTCTTGAGTCTACCATCCCTCAACCTCAAATTATGCCCTCTGGTTTTTACCATTTTCCTTTCTCTGGAAAAGATTATGTTCTACGTTAATACCTAAGTTCTTAAGAGCTATTTTTACAAGGTTATGAGTTGAACTCGGCTAGTCGGACTGAGCTTTAAGAATTTCCCTATCTATATGTGTTTCCTGGGGTGGTTTTTTTAAAAATAATTTTCTGTGTGCGTGTTTACCGTCTATTAATGCATTTCTTCCCTTTTTTCCCGCAAATTCATGTTGTTTCTTATACACTCCCCATTTTAGTTTATAACATTTTATTGAAGGACTCAAATAAATATACAATAAGATAAAACAATAAGATATTGATGCGGTATATAAACTTAAGGTTTAGATTAGATTACAATTATATTCACAATTCTAATTTTTCCATACAAATTTCTATCATTCCTCCAAAATATATTTCCATACTAAGATATTTAGGGCTCCCCTTACAAAGGTGCGTCAGCGTTTTTAGTGCACGCTACCCGAAAAACTACTGCCTGCTCCCCATTTTTAAAATAATTTTTATAATTATACTGTAAGCTGCTTAGATGTTTTATGATTGGCAGGACATCAAATTTTAATAAAACTTGGAAACCTCTGGGCTTATTCCATGCCTTCCTGAACTCTTAACATCATCTCACCTCCCACTAGAGACATTCAGTACATCTGCCATCTTTCCTGTGAACAAATGGGAACACATCACCCCCTTCTACCACAAACTACATTGGTTACCATTTGAATCCAGAGTCCTATTCAAATTCGCTTGCTTCTGCTACAAAACAGTTTTTGGTATATCTCCAAACTACCTCATCCCTCATTTCTATTTAAATGGCAACAATAAGAACTCCCGCAGAATTCATCTGTTTGCCTTCCCCTCCCTAAAACTATGTCATCTCAAAAGGTTCTTCGACAAAACCTTCGCCTTCCAGGCAGCCAAACTGAACCCATGGCTAGCCCCAATTGCACTCGATGCCCCCACCTACCTCCACTTCAGAAAACAACTCAAAACCCACCTATTCCCCGAACAGAACCCTTAATACCCCTCTCCTACCTCCCTCACCCCATCCACCATTGATCTGAACTCCATCCTCTCCTTCTCATTGTACATTCCTAACCTGTTAACTTAAATGACCTGTATATTCCTTTCCTGATAATTTCAACGACTTCATTGTTTGTAACTTTGATTAATTGATGTGAACCGCCTCGAACTCCCTGGGTATGGCGGTATACAAAATAAAGTTATTATTATTATTACTAGTCTTTAAGCCCGTTACATTAACGGGTGCTAGAATCCCTCTCCCTAACTGTCTCTCCATGGCCCTCTTCTGTCTCCCCCCCCCGAGCAAAGCTGTCTGTCCCCAGCACACCTCCCCCCAAAGTAGCCCCCTTTCCCTCTCCATGGCCCCTTCTGTCTCCTCCCAGAGCAAAGCTGTCCCCAGCACACCTCCCCCCCAAAGCAGCCCCCTTTCCCTCTCCCTATCCATGGCCCCTTCTGTCTCCCCCCAGCACACCCCTCCCCCCAAAGCAGCCCCCTTTCCCTTTCCGGCTTGACAAATTACAGCTATACTCGCTCGAGGAGCGCAGAGAGAGGGGGGACATGATCGAGACGTTCAAGTATCTTACGGGACGCATCGAGGCGGAGGAAGATATCTTCTTTTTCAAGGGTCCCACGACAACAAGAGGGCATCCGTTGAAAATCAGGGGCGGGAAACTACGAGGTAACACCAGGAAATTCTTTTTCACTGAAAGAGTGGTTGATCGCTGGAATAGTCTTCCACTACAGGTGATCAGGTGATTGAGGCCAGCAGCGTGCCTGATTTTAAGGCCAAATGGGATCGGCACATGGGATCTCTTCACAGGGCAAAGGTAGGGGAAGGACATTAAGGTGGGCAGACTAGATGGGCCGTGGGCCCTTATCTGCCGTCTATTTCTATGTTTCTATGTTTCTATGTTTCCCTCTCCCCCTGGCTCCCAGTATTGATCCCCTTCATACCCTCCCCTCCATCCTGGCATCTTCTGTCCTACTCCTCTTCAAAGCAGCCTGCGATCATGGTGGCTGGCTTTAGCGAACCTCGCAGGCTGCTCTCCAACTCGGTAGCACGTTCCCTCTGACGCGATCCTGTGCGTCAGAGGGAGCGTGCTACTGAGGTTGGAGAGCGGCCTGCGAGGTTCTTTAAAGCCGGCCACGATCGCAGGCTGCTCTGAAGAGGATCGGCGGAGGCGAGTGAGGTGACACGGCGAGGACGCGGGCAGGCAGCGAGTGAGAGGCAGCGGTGAGTGAGGGCGGGCGGTGGACGCGCCGAGGCAGGGAGAGAGCACAGTCGCGCGACTTCAGCCCCCGCATGCGCTGTGAGGTTAAAATGTTGCCACAGAAGCACACCTCACGGCGCCATACCGCACAAATTTTCGAGTGCGCATGCGCGCTCTAGCATTTTATTATATATGATATTTCCTTAGATTACACCTCAGGTTTACCTCCCCCCCCTTTTTTACCTTCATTCTACAGTACCTCACTCTACAGCTTCTTTTCCTGTTGTTAATTACATCCCAGGGAACTAGGCACTGACAATTTTAAAATTACATGCATAACATTTTTTAAATTATGCAGAAAAAAAATTAAATTCACAATTGTGTAAAGGAAATACTTAAAACGGTGCAGAACTTGCTTGATGGTGCTGTCCTATCATGGAAATCGTGGCACTTTTGTGGCGGCACCTATGTTTGCAGCTTGGTGCTTGTGTGCGAGGGGGGGGGGGAAGGAACTATTATATCATAGCTCAGAACTTGCTTATAAAAAGATGGAGGTGCTTACACAACTGTTATGATATTCTTGGAACTAATTGCCTCAAGCCACATAGGGGTAAACATAGCCATACTGGGTCAGACCAATGGTCCATCTAGTCCAATATCCTGTTTCCACAGTGGCCAATCCAGGTAACAAGTACCTGGCAGAAATTCAAATCGTAGCAACATTCCGGAACCCCAAAGAGTAGCAAGATTCTAGAACCTCAAAGAGTGGCAAGATTCTGGAATCCCAAGTGGTAGCAACATTCCATGCCTAAAATGAGGTGCCAAGCATTTGAACGCTAATCCCCAGATTTTACGGATGGTGCCCAAACTTGAGCGCAATCTCGAGATGTGCGTGCAACTTAATTGGCTAATGAGCTGTCAATGAGCAATAATTAGCTGCTAACAACCAATTATTGACATTATTTATTTATTTATTCGATTTTTTTAGCCCGTCTTCCCAAAAGAGCCCAGAACGGGTTACAATGAATATATTGGTGCATTAAAATTATAAGTAAGATAGGTACTTAGAAATTCCCTTACTGTCCCAAAGGCTCACAATCTAACTAAAGTACCAGGAAAAATGACAATTAGAAGAGTAATAAAGAAAGAAAATAGAGATAGAGGAGAAAAATAAGAAAATAAACATACTAATAAGATTACAATGATCTAAAGGAATTTAAAAGGTTAAAAAGAGGGGAGATAAGAATAGATGCAGAGGGAGAACCGTTGAATCAATAGAATTCTGGGGAAATTTAAATGAAATTTGAATGATAAAATAAAACAAAATAAGTGGTAAAACAATAAGTGAGATTAAAAAATATATCATAAACTAAAAAGAAGTGAAAATAAAATCAAAACAGTCAAAACTGAAGTCCAGCTTGAACGGGCCCCCGAGCCAACCGTTGGTCCGATGGCCGGACTGCAGCCCTCCTCCGTCGGCTCTCCCCTGCTGGAATGGGGGAGGAGCGAAGACAGTGTCGGGTGCCCCGATGGAACTGGCATCAATTACAATTGGCGCACAAACCTCTTTGTGCACAACTGAAAAGGGTGCGGGGCCATGGGAGGGGCGTGAGCATATCAGTAGCAGTCCAAAAAGCTGTGCATGTTGTTACAGAATACCGGACCTCTATGCCCAACTTGGGCACTGACATTTAAATCAGGCTTCGGCAGGTGCGCAGGCAGTTCTGTCAGGCTATGGCTCAGCAGGTGCACAGAAGTCCAGCAGCCTCAGCAACGGATGCAACACCTTTTCAGCCAGGTAAGCAGCTTTGAGTATGCCCGATCCTTCTTCCGCTGATCCCGGCAGGAGCATCAGTAGGCTGACTGGCTCTTGTGGACTGCCAATCACAGCTGCCTGTTCTCGCCATGCCTGAAGCTCTCCAGACAGATCCCTTTCATCGGGCCCTGCTGCGTAGCCACCATTTTATGCAAAATTATGTGATTATGACACAATGATTAAGTATGTTTGTGCAAAACGGCACAATTCCCCAGGATGCAATGAATTCCCTGGAGATATTTGATCATCTCTATTCATCACCCCCTTTAACTTCTTTCCTCTATGGTGATGACTGTTGACAATTTTGGTGGCTGCATCTCCCTGCCCCACCCCCACCCCAGCATGCACAAACAATGGCAGCTGTATGTCGCATGAAGTCAGCGGCGCACACATGCTATGAATCATACTTATCTCTCCTTTGTAATTCTAATAGGAAGGTGAACAGAAGGAGGTGAGTGATACAAAGAGTTTATGGTGACACCTCTGATATAGTAGCCCCCAGATTCTGAAGGGCAAGGGAGCAGCAGTCACACAGGCAGACCACCCAAGAGAATGAATTCAATTTGCTTGCATTAGAGTGAGTACAGAAGTTACAGCACAGTCACTGCTTGATCACAAGCCTCTTATCTTCTCCTGAGAGGGTTTTCCAGTGGAATTCCATCCCAGGTGCTCCCAGGGCCGGCATTTTTCCCTTGCGGCAGCAGCAGCCCAGCCCCAGCCTTCACAACTCACTGCTATGCCAGCATCAGGCCTTCCTTTTTGATGGGTCCTGTCTTCACGGAAGCAGGAAGGACCATAAGAGAGGAAGGCCAGAACAGCGAGTTGCGAAGGCTGCCACAGTGGTGGATGGGATGACACATAGAGAGTGGGGTACCCATCCAAGGAGGAGGAGAGAAGGAAGAAAAGAGAGGAGAGGCAAGGAGAGAGAGATGCTAGACCATAAGGAAGGGAGGGAAAGGAAGGATTGGAGATGCCAGACCATGGAAGGGAGGGAGAAGGAGAGATGGAAGAAGAGGAGAGGAGAGAGATTCCAGGGTATGGGGGAAGGAAGGGAAGGGAAAGAGACAGATGCCCAACCGGGGGGGGGGGGTAGAAAGAAGGAAGAAAAGGAGAAGAAAGAGATGCCAGAGCATGGGGGGAGGGGGTGAAGACAGAGCGGAGAGAGAAAAATGGAGAGGTGGTGAAGCTGAAATGAATGATGATGAACACAGAGTTTACAAGTTTATAAAAAATTTGATATCCCGTCAAATCAGGTTTCAAGGCGGTTTACATATTTAAAACAGTAGGAGATACATAAAGTTATAAAAATAGACAAATAAATGCAGTACAAATAAACACAAGTTATGGACTAAACAGGAACAAAAGGAAAGGGGAAGAACTACAATATTTGGATAGTAAAGAAGGGGAGGGAAGAATGAAAGGGCAGGGAGGTACTGAAGGGGATAGACTTAGCAGATAAGGGCAGGTTGTTCACCCTCTCCAAGGTAGGGAGAACGAGAGGGCACTCTCTAAAGTTGAAAGGGGATAGATTTCGTATGAACATAAGGAAGTTCTTCTTCACCCAGAGAGTGGTAGAAAACTGGAACGCTCTTCCGGAGGCTGTTATAGGGGAAAACACCCTCCAGGGATTCAAGGCAAAGTTAGATAAGTTCCTGCTGATCAAGAACGGGCGCTGGTAGGGCTAGTCTCGGTTAGGGTGCTGGTCTTTGACCAGAGGGTCGCCGAGTGAGTGGACTGCTGGGCATGATGGGCCACTGGTCTGACCCAGCAGCAGCAATTCTTATGTTCTTATGAGACTTGAGGCCGACATTGGTGCCGGTAGAAAGTAAAGCCAGCATCCTTAAAAGGACGCTCATAAGTCAAAGGCATCTTTGAACAGAAATATTTTCAAATTTGATTTGAAGATGATGGTAAGTGATGTACTTTCTCTTAGGTAATCTGGAGCTGAATTCCACAACGTAGGGGTGGTCACAGAGAAAATGTTAATTCGCATAGTGTTAATGTGTTTCAAAGATGGGACTGGAAGCAGATTTTGATTAAAAGAACGGAGGCAGCGTTGCGAAGAATGTGGAATTAAGAGTCCATTAATGAAGTCCGGCTGACCTGAGGCTCTAACTTTGTCAATAACAAAAGACTCCTTTTACAAAGCTGCGCTAGGGCCTTAACGCACGGAATAGCGCGCGCTAATTTGCCGCGTGTGCTAGCCGCTACCGCCTCCTTTTGAGCAGGCGGTAGATTTTCGGCCAGCGCGCGCTAATCCAATGCGTGCGTGAAAACCGTTAGCGCGGCTTAGTAAAAGGAGCCCAAAATTTTGTACGGAATGCGATGTTCTACTGGAAGTCAGTGGACGTTAATCAATAAGAGAGTAACATGATCAAATTCTCTCTGATTGGTTATAATTTTAATGGAAGAATTCTGGATAATTTGCAGGCGTCTAATTTCTTTTTTGGCGATTCCTTTGTATAAAGCGTTACAATAGTCAATACAAGACATTACTAACGAGTGAATGAGAATGTTAAGTGAAGAGGGGTCTAGCAGTTTGGCGAGTGAGCTTATCATCCGCAAACGATGAAAGCATTTCTGAACAACTGATCCTATTTGTTCATGATATGATAATTTTCCATCAAAGATTATTCCCAATAATAGATTGCACTGTTTGAACTGGGGTAGATTTGAGCTCAATCTCACTGGACACAGTTAGTCCTTCCTTGATGGGGAATATCATTGATTTAGATTTGCTGGTGTTAAGTGACAACATATTCAAGCTCAACCAGCTACTGATTTTCATTAATTTTTGATTGATGATGGATATATCGATTGGGTGTATTAACGGTATACATTCCATGTAGGCGAATACAGCAAAGCCGATGGATTGGCCAAGTGTTATCAATGGAGCTAAGAAAATGTTAAATAATAATGGGGAAAGAATAGAGCCCTGAGGAATGCCAAAATCAAGTGGAAAGGAGTCTGAGGTTGAACCATTAATCAGAAAATAATGGGTATACAGTATATTGAAGAATTAAGGCCAGTATTGGGCAGACTTGCATGGTCTGTGTCCTGTATATGGAAATTCAGTTGAGAACAGGCTGGGGAAGGCTTCGATGGTTTAGATGGGCTGCAGTGAACTCTGACGGAGACTCCAGTAGATAGAACCTAAGCACAGTACCAGGCAGAGCTCTGGGTTTCTGGCCCATAAATATCTAAGAAAAAGGACCATTTAAATTAAATTATTAATTTATAGAGCATGTACAGTTGGGTACGAATACAGGATGTCTGGGGCGGTACTTGGCGAGACTTTTCAGGAAAGGGACTTGGGAGTTCTGACCGACAAGTCGATGAAGCCTTCCGCGCAATGTGCGGCGGCGGCAAAAAGGGCGAACAGAATGCTAGGAATGATAAAGAAGGGGATCACGAACAGATCAGAGAAGGTTATCATGCCACTGTACCGGGCCATGGTGCACCCTCACCTGGAGTACTGCTTACATAACACTGGTCGCCATACATGAAGAAGGATATGATACTACTCAAAAGGGTCTAGAGAAGAGCGACTAAGATGGTTAAGGAGTTGGAGGAGCTGCCATACAGCGTAAGATTAGAGAAACTGGGCCTCTTCTCCCTCGAACAGAGGAGATTGAGAGGGGACATGATCGAAACATTCAAGGTGCTGAAAGGGATAGACTTAGTAGATAAGGACAGGTTGTTCACCCTCTCCAAGGTAGGGAGAACGAGAGGGCACTCTCTAAAGTTGAAAGGGGATATATTCCGCACAAATGTAAGGAAGTTTTTCTTCACCCAGAGATTGGTAGAAAACTGGAACACTCTTCTGGAGTGTGTAATAGGGGAAAACAGCCTCCAGGGATTTAAGACAAAGTTAGACAAGTTCCTACTGAACAAGAACATACGCCGGTATGGCTAGTCTCAGTTAGGGCGCTGGTCTCTGACCAGAGGGCCACCGTGTGAGCAGACTTCTGGGCATGATGGACCACTGGTCTGACCCAGCGGCGGCAATTCTTATGTTCTTATAGACCATTTGGGATTTTATCTGCAGTTATTTACTAGGTTACTATGAATCATGTATAAAGGAGAAAAGGGGCACAGGCTAGATGGAAGGTGGAGGGGATAGACAGTTTATGGAAGGAGCATAGAAAAATGTCATATGGAAGGGGGAGAGAGAGCAGTCAGTGGATGGAAGAGGCAGAGAAAGAGGGCAAAGGCTGGATGGAAGGGGCAGAGAAAGAGGGCAGACACTGGATAGAAAGAAGAGAGTGAAGAGAAGATGAGGAAAGCTGAAACCAGAGATGAAACGCAGAAAGCAGAAAATAGAGAAGACAAAAGGTTGAAAAAATATCCCCCTCTTTTACCAAGCCATGCTAGCAATTCCTCCATGACAAATACAATGACATTAAGCGGGAGATAGCCGATTATCTCCCACTGAATATCCCAGTCAGCGGATTGACTGGTCACTGGCTATGTCAGGCCACATAGCTGGTCAATGCCAATATTCACAAGCTGACCAGCTAAGGCCTAGCAGCCAAAGAAAGAATTGCATTTTAAGTGGGTCTATTTATTTAATTTTCTATACCGTTCTCGAGGGGAGATCAGAACAGTTTACATTAATTTATTCAGGTACTCAAGCATTTTTCCCTTTCTGTCCTGGAGGGCTCACAATCTATCTAATGTACCTGGGGCAATGGGGGGAATTATGTGACTTGCCCAGGGCCACAGGGATCAGCGTGAGTTTGAACCCACAACCTCAGGGTGCTGAAGCTCTAGCTTTAACCATTGCACCACACTCTCCCCACTAAGCCTTGGCTGGCCAGCCAGTGAATATTGGTTTGGCTAGTTATGTCTACCGTGGCTGCTTTTTACCCAATAATTTGATGCCGGTGGCCAGATATGGACTCAGCATTGAATGTACAGGTTTGCCGATTTCCACGGCCTGGATATTGAACCCCCTCCCCGGAGTCTAGAAGAGGGATGTAGACTGCAAGCTATGACATTCCCAGTGGCCCTCACTAGTTTCGGACAAAAGCTTTCAGACAGTTTTGGTCTGAGGTTTCAGGGGGGAGGGGAGGACTCCATGATATGCTTAATGATCGAGAAGGAGATATGATAGAGGTCTATAAAATACTGAGTGGAGTGGAAAGGGTAGATGTGTGAATTGCTTCTTTACTCTTTCCAAAAATACTAGGACTAGGGGGCATACAATGAAGCTACTAAGTAGTAGATTTAAAACAGGCCGGAGAAAATATTTCTTTACTCAACGTGTAATTAAACTCTGGAATTCGTTGCCAGAGAATGTGGTGAAATCAGTTAGCACAGCAAGGTTTAAAAAAGGTTTGGATAATGTCCTAAAAGAGAAGTCCATAGGCCATTATTGAGTTTGCTTGGGCAAATCCACTGCTTATTCCTAGGATATGAGGCATAAAATGTTTTACTCCTTGGGATCTTGTCAGGTACCTCTGACCTGGGTTGGCCACTGTTAGAAAAATGATACTGGGCTTGATGAAACTTTGGTCTGTCCTGGTCTGGCAATTTTTATGTTCTTATGTAACCGTGGATTCTAAAACCTTATTAATATTGGGTGACTTAATACTCTTCTAGAAAAGAATGAGTTAGCTGCTCAGTTTTGGGCTTTATTCAACAGGCATTTTCTCCTACTCACCAAGCAGGGCATACACTTGAAATATTTTTTTGTGGCAGACTATCTTAGAAAGGCTATACAACTAAACCATGTCCATTTGTTTTCAGTTCCTTTGAGAAATCACTTTATATATAGCGAAAGATATGATCCATGCCTGCAGGACCACAAGCAGACATTATGGACAAGTCATTTTCGCTCAAGTAAAAAAAATAAATCCTGATGAATTTAACGAAAAGAAGTTGTCTAATCTAGAAGTCTACATGGAGCATCTGTCAGTTAGTGATACGATGACAGTGTGGAACTGTGAATTACGGCCGTCACTCAAGACAACAGCACTTCTTCAAAACAAGCTCATACTGGCTCCGAGCACTTTGCCTGGTATTCTCTAGAGCTCAGAGACTTCAAAAGGTCAACAGGGAACCAAAGAAAGCTTAGAGGAAAAATCCTAGAGTGCAAAATCAGAGCAGATGGAAACATCAAGCACTTTTAGATGGAAAGGATTTGTAGGCTAGTAAAAAGTCATATTATTCTGCTTTAAATGAGAAATCTGTTAAATCAATGGAGCTTTTTTTACCCTGTTAAAAATGACTGAATGACTATATCTCAAAACACTGAAAAAAAATCTCTAATTCAAAGGGGCCCCTTTACTAAAGTGAATTAGGTAGGTAATGTGTGGTTAATGAATGAGAATAGGCTAATGTGCAAGCATGTTAAGGTGTTTTACAGTAGCTTGCCTGCTATTTGTACAGTAAAATGCATGTTAATGACTTTCTTAGAATTTTTCTCTCGGAGTCATGACAGCTAGAGCATGTAAACCGTTCTGAGCTCCCCTGGGAGAACGGTATAGAAAATGGAATAAATAAATAAATAAATATTTACCATGCACTAACTGGGTAATTATAAATAGGGCAAACAGTGGTGTGCCACAGGGATCTGTGCTGGGACCGGTGCTATTTAACTTATTTATAAATGATCTGGAAATTGAAACGAGTGAGGTGATTAAATCTGCAGATGGCACTAAACTGTTCAAAGTCATTAAAAACGCATGCGGACTGTGAAAAACTGCAGGAAGACCTTAGGAAACTGGAAGACTGGGCATCCAAATGGCAGATAAAATTTAATGTGCCAAGAAAATCAGAACTCTGTTTGACTTCAATAAAAATGATTTACAAAAAAAAAAAAAAAAAAAAATTTAATGTGGACAAATGCAAAGTGATGCACCTTGGGAAGAATAATCCAAATCATAGTTATCGGATGCTAGGGTCCACCTTGGGGGTCAGCGCTCAAGAAAAGGATCTGGGTGTCATCGTAGACAATACGCTGAAGCCTGCATAATTGCCGGCTCCTCCCCCATGGCCACCCCTGACTGGCCCACTTTTCTGCTGGAAGGTCAGAGCCAATATTCAGTGGCATTGTCTGGTTGGGTAGCCCTGAGCGGTTTAAGTGGACAGGAGCCAAATATCAGTTCCTTGGTTTTAATGGTAGGATGAGCATAATTTTGAAATAGCCGTACGCCTGGGTGAACGGCTGCTTATCTAGATAAAAAGGTTATCTGGAATCTGCCTGTCCTGTTTGAGGATACAAGTACATATGCACTCTTACCCATATTAAGTGGAGACGTCCCAGGATGCAGTAACGGTGCACAGAATTATATTTTCTGAGCCGCATTCACTGCTTCAGTCAAAGCTCCCATGCAAATGTACACTTCCAAGTTTCCAAGTTTATTAGTTTTTAATATCCCGACCATCAAACAATTGTCTGGCCGGTTAACAATAAAATTAACAGAGAGTTTAAATGTAGTAACATGTGCATAAAGATGTCTAAAATTAAACGTAAATGACAAAGACTTGACGTACTGGAGTGTGAGGGCAATAGGGGAGGAAAGGGAAAAAGTTACATTGTATAGATGAGATGGGAAAAGTGGGGGGGGGGGGGATTGAACGAAGGGAAGGGGAAGAGTGAAAATGATGGATGCTTGCCTGATGAGAGAAAAAGAAAAAAAAAAAAAAAAAAAAATTTAGGTTTAAGTAAAAGCGTCCCGAAATAAGAAAGTCTTTAGATTGGTCTTGAATTTGGCTAATTGTTGTTCGTCGCGGAGGTATTGTGGTAGTGAGTTCCATAATGTAGGGGCGGTTATAGCGAAATTTGTTTTGCGAGTATAATAGAAATCTTTTAGAGATGGAATATAGAGGAGTTTGTGGTCTGATGATCTTAATGTACGAGTGGAACTTTGAGGAATAAGGAGTTTGTCGAGAAATGTAGGTTGATGTAAAAGTTTGATTTTGAAAGTGAGTAGAATAATTTTATAGGTGATACGGTGGGAAATGGGAAGCCAGTGGGCTTCCTTTAAGAGAGGAGTGACATGATCAAATTTGCTTTTCTTATAGATAAGTTTTATTGCGGTATTTTGTATCAGTTGAAGGCGTCGTAATTCTTTTTGAGGGAGGCCATTAAGGAGAGAGTTGCAGTAGTCTAGGTGAGAAATTACTAAAGAGTGAGTCAAGATGGTAATGGAGTCCTCTAAATCTCAGTTACCATCATTCTCCCATGTAACACTTAAAGGTCTACAAGCACAATATTGTAAAGGCCCCTTCAGAAGCTATTATAAGTAGGTCCGTTTCTTCCTTACCCGCCTCCTGCATTTTAGAAGCCACTTAACTGGAATTTACAGCACTAACTTAAAATCAAGTTTCCCCACTTTAAAATATGAGCACTACTTGCCTGTAATTAGCTGTCTGATGCCATTTCTCTGCCTCTCTTGCGCCCTTGTCGGTCCAGCCTTTCTCATTCTCTTCCACTGTGATTTCTCTCCACAAGTTCTTTCTATACCAGTACGTAACTAGTCACAGGGTTTTAAACAAAAGCTGGTACTGGTTTTGTTTTTTTTTTGTTTTTTTGCAGTATCTTTTCTCATGGGGTTCTATTCAGACTGGCCTTTTAAAGTGGTTTGAATGACTTGCTGTCACTTTCTTCACACTAGTATCTGAGCCAGGATTTCTCGTTGAGACTTCCCCACTCAGCTATAAACCCTCGAGGAATCAACACTATGCAGCACTAACCAGAGGCCTTCATCCCGTCACTACCTTGTGCCTTCGGATGGGCCAACTGGATGGGCCATTTGGTCTTTATCTGCCGTCATCTGTCAAACTATCTCCTCTTTCCTATCACAACTAAGTGTTTTAAATCTCGCAAACTGAACGCTGGCACCTGTACAGACATTTCAGACGACACTGTGAGAATCCATTGTGAGTAATCGCCTGTTCTCCTCCATCCCCTGTAGAGGTCACCTCTAAAACCAAACCCAGGGTCCCTTCTGAGCCCAGTGTCTGGTTGTTGCACTGAATGCTGCAGAGGTAGCCCTCATAGCTCCCCTCCCCCAGTTAATAGTGCCCGAGGGCAGTGCTTCTCAGTCTAGTCCTTGGGCCACATTCACCTAGTTGGATTTTCTGGATACCCACAATGAGTATGCATGGGATAAATTTGCATGCACTGCATCCTCAGCATGCAAATCTCTTTTTATGTATGTTCATTGTGGATATCCTCAAAATCCAACTGGATGGGTGTGGCCTAAGGACTAGGTTGATAAGCACTGCCTGAGGGAACCATGGTTTGTATTTTGCAGCCAGAGAACAAATAATGTGAGGGTTGGGCTTATTATTAAGTTGGATGTATTAATTGCCTTTTCATGAAGCGATTCACCCAAAGCGGTTTACAATACACTGAAAAGTAATCAGGTACTCTTAAATATTTTCCCTGAGGGGAGATATGACTGAAGTCTACAAAATCCTGAATGGAGTAGAACGGGTACAAGTGGATCGATTTTTCACTCAGTCCAAAATTACAAAGACTGGGGATACTCAATGAAGTTACAGGGAAATACTTTTAAAACCAATAGGAGGAAATATTTTTTCACTCGGAGAATAGTTAAGCTCTGGAACGCGTTGCCAGAGGTTGTGGTAAGAGCAGATAGCGTAGCTAGTTTTAAGAAAGGTTTGGACAAGTTCCTGGAGGAAAAGTCCAGAGTCTGTTATTGAGAAAGACACAGGGGAAGCCACTACTTGCCTGTATTGGTAGCATGGAATATTGCTACTCTTTGGGGGTTCCGGAATCTTTTGTTACTCTTTGAGATTCTGGAATCTTGCTATTCTTTAGGATTCTGAATGGAATGTTGCTACTCCTTGGGTTTTGGCCAGGTACTAGGGACCTGGATTGGCCACCGTGAGAACAGGTTACTGGGCTTGATGGACCATTGGTCTGACCCAATAAAGCTATTCTTATGTTCTTAGGTTCTTATCTGTGCAAGCAGGATCACAATCTATCTGTGGTACCTGGGGCAATAGAGGGCTAAGGGGGAAATTCTGTAAGAGGCACCTAAAGATAGGTGCCTAAATAAATAGGCGCCTAACTTACCCCTCCCCCCCTTTATGAAGTCACGTTAGTGTTTTTTTATCGCTGGCTGTGGCGGTAAAAGTTCCGATGCTCATAGGAAGTCTATGAGCATCAGAGGCTTTACCACCTCGGCCAGTGATAAAAAGCACTAACGCGGCTTCATAATTAATTGGGTGATAGGTGTCTGTGTTAGACGCAATTTTACAAAAGATAGGCGCCTAACTCCAAAGTAGGCGTGTTTAGGGGTGGAGAAGGATTTAGGCACCACTAGGCATGATTCTCTAAAGGACTTAGGCGTCTATAAAGTAAGCCTGTAAAACCCTGGCCTACATTACAGGCACCTACGTTTTAAGTTTGGCGCGATTATGTAACAGGCATCTAAATTTGATTTACACCATTTACAGAATTTCCCCCCTAAGCGACTTGCTCAGAGATCAAACTCACGACCTCAGGGTGCTGAGGCAGCAGCTGTAACCACTAGGCCAGTGTTTTTCAACCGCTGTTCCGCGGCCTGGTGTGCCGCAGGGCCGCCATCAGGGCAGTACTACCAGTCCTGCATTCAGGGGCCCGGAGCTGACAGGGGGCCCGAGGCAGGGGCGCCAGTAGCTCGCCAAGGCAAAGTGAGTCGATCACCCAGGACTCACTTTGTCTTGGCGATCTAATCTATCGAGCCGATAAGTCTTCTTCTCCCCGACGTCAATTCTGCAGTCGGAGAGGAAGTTCGGGCCAGCCAATCGCTGCCTGGCTGGGCGGAACTTCCTCTCCGATTGCAGAATTGACGTCAGGGAGAGCATGCGTCGGCGTCGGCTTTGGGGCCTGTTATCCATTGGTGGATCCTGTTCCCCGATGGCAGCGGCAGTGGCAGTGGCTTGGGGAACGGCAGGGAGAAAGAAAGAAAGGGGGCAGGCAGGGAAACAGAAGGAAAGAAGAGAAACAGAAAAAAAGAAAGAAAGGTCAGGGAGAGAGGAAGAAAAAGTTGGGGGAGGGAATGAGGTGTGGAGGAGAGAAAGCATACAGGCTGATAGAAGGGAAGAAAGATTGGATGCTCAGTCAGAAGAAGAAAGTGCAACCAGAAATCACCAGACAAGGTAGGAAAAATGATTTTATTTTAAATTTAGCAAAGTGGAGGCAGTATTACCACAGTTTTCAAAGGAATTTGCCCAAATAACTTAATAGTTAACTGGGTAAATTCCCAGAGATGAAAACTTCCCTTCACTTACTATGCACAGTTCTGAATTTATATCTGCTGTCTATATTTTACAATATGGTCACCTTTTACTAAACCGCAATAGTGGTTTTTAGCGCAGGGAGCCTATGAGCGTCAAGAGCAGCGCTGGGCATTCAGCGCAGCTCCCTGCGCTAAAAACTGCTATTGTGGTTTAATAAAAAGGATGGAGGGTATATTTGTCTATTTTTGTATGCTATAAAAACCAAATACAGAGAGAGACTGAGAGCTGTTGACGAAGAGCTACGTGTGTGTCTTTCTTCGATTCCAGCCAGAATATCAGCTTTGTGTTCAGCCAAACAGACCCAGGTTTCGCACTGAATAAAGTATTTTATAATTTTTCACTATTCTGTTTACTTAATATTTCATAATAAAGTAATTATAAAATACTTTCTTTGTGTTTATTTGATTCCTATTCAAGAGAATTACTTTATATATAGTCAATATAGGCACAGAGTTAAATTTTTTAACATTTTCTAATGGTGGTGTGCCTCGTGATTTTTTTCATGAAACAAGTGTGCCTTTGCCCAAAAAAGGTTGAAAAACACTGCACTAGGCCACCCTTCCACTCGCTTAAAGTGAGAGGAAAAAAAAGGTCATTATGCTGAAGCTGGAGCTGGTTCTGACTGAGCTGGAAGCCCAAAGGAACAGGAGGGTCGCGGCTCATTAACAATGCCCCCCCATTAAACAGGATCAAAAGGGTGCAACTTAAGACATACTCAAACACAGGTGTCAGGTCAAAAGCGCGCTGGGACAAAGGCGCACCCAGACAATTGAGCGCAGCGCGCGCCGCCACGCCACTCTAAATTACTGTTTTTAGTGCTCCGACGGGGGGCGTGGGGGGGGGGGAACCCCCCACTTTACTTAATAGACATTGCGCCGCGTTGTGGGGGCGTTGTGGGGGGTTGTAACCCCCCACATTTTACTGAAAACTTAACTTTTTCCCTGTTTTTAGGAAAAAAGTTCAGTTTACAGTTAAATGTGGAGGGTTACAACCCCCCAAACCCCCCATAAAGCCAGCGCGATGTCTATTAAGTAAACTGGGGGGGTTCCCCAACAAAACCCCCTGTCGGAGCCCCTAAAAACTGTAATTTAGAGCGGCGCAGCGGCGCGCGCTGCGCTCAATTGTCGGCACGCGCTTTTGTCTTTCGTGCCGTTGTCTATGAACCCAAACACAGATTCCTATAAGGTCAGGGGATGGCGCAGGACTACCTGAGTTCCTCTTCTCCTGTGGTGAGTTATGACATATTCTCCAGTCTCTGAATATATAGCACCAGGACAGAGAATCAGTTGTCCCAAATGATTTTCTTTTACCGAGGTAAGGGTGAGTGTAGCAGTCATGATGCAGAGCTGTGAAACAGTTAATGATGGCACAGAGATAGATTTTACAGACAATACTCACTCGGGCACCCCGCCAGGCCCACGCCCAGGGCAGCAGTCACATTGTCAGAACAGCACCCATAAACAGTCTGGCTGCAGTGCAGGAGCAAGGGTGGTGTGGTAATTGTGGCAAGGGCTGTAAAAAGACAAACATTTCAATTACTGATTCATCCTTGATCCTGCATGCCTCAGAGCCACCCTACAGCGGTAAAGGGTGTCTGCCTACACAACTCTTCAGGGGAAACAGGAGGACACACTTGAGGCCCCAAGTCTTCCCCAGCTTTCCTTGTCTCTGACATGTTAAGAAATCAGCAGTTACAGGAATCAGATTTATGCCCAGCCACCAGCACAGAGTATTCATAATATTATTCAAAGACTTGATCGTGTGATGCATATCTATCCAGACCCCAAAGAAACTGAGTTCCAGAACCTTCTGCACTAACCAACCACATTATTTTAAAAACCTCTCCACATGTAAATAGAGCCATTAGTCAGTGCCCACAGATGAGACACCTCTAAATAAAACTTGAGGAGGGACTCGGTTTCCTGAGTGTGACACGCCTCGGTGGGACCCAAGCTCAATCCAGGTAATAAAAGGCCAGAAAAGGCCCCTGACAATCCTCTCCAACAGTCTCTAAGGCAAGGTCTAGAAAAAAGAACATTACTGCACAAGCTTACCACCTCCACCTGCTGGAGGCTGAGAACAGACTGGTTCTAAGAGGAACTGCACAGCCCACTTATACTGCTGATAAAATTCAGTGTGTTCTCAGTCTCCACTTGCTGCTAGAGGAGCGTAAACTCATCGGTCTGTGCCGGTTTGGAGGGACGCTAAAGAAAGAGCCATTTACATAGAGATCTGCATTGTACAGAGATTTCCAGTGATATGGTAGAGGTGTATACAGAACATGATTTGGACAAGCCAAAATGTAGATGGGTATTCCCCATTTTACAAGGGCAGTACACACTGGCCAAACATGTTCAAGAGTTGGCTTTTACACCTGTGCCAACTTGAAGGGGCAGGTACAAAGGCCGATGGAATTGCTCCCAGCCACCCATTCCAGTCCTCCCCAATACCAATTCCCAGTCATCCTGCTCTGTTGGCGCCCAGGTTCAAAATGGCACTTTTGACCCCCTAGTGGTAGTCTCATGGCAGTACTACTAGGGAACAAGCTGCCAAACATGGCACAAAGCTACCATTAGCAGCCAGAAGCACCATTTAGAAGCTGGGCACCAACCGAGCATGAACAACTGGGGATCACTTCTGTTCTTCCTAGATCACCAGGAAACCTCTAGTGGGAGCTGGGAAGGGAAGGTGTCAGAGGTGGGGGTGGGCTTAATATTGCCGGGGAAAGGTCTTGCTCTTCATGTCGAGAGGTCTTGGGATGGGAGATCTTGCTTTTCTTGTTTGGGCATGTTGGGGAGTATATTGATTACTAGACTACTATTAATCACAGTTAATCTAAATATATTATTTCTTCAAACGTGTAAAATTATATGAATATATCTCCCCATTCATACCACACGGGGAGTATATTGAGCAATGTCAAAGGCAAATGAGGGGATAAGGAGATGAGTGGGCGAGGGGACCTATACCAGTAGCATAAGTGCATTCAATTGAAGTGTAGATTCCAAAATCTGCAGGTGTAGCTGCTGGGCATTATTAAGAAGGATATTACAACCAGAACAAAGGAAATCATCATGCCGCTGTATCGTGCGATGGTGCACCCGCACCTGGAGTACTGTGTCCAACATTGGTCACCGTACCTTAAGAAGGACATGGCGATACTTGAGAGGGTTCAGAGAAGAACGACGAAAATGATAAAAGGTATGGAAAACCTTTCATACGCAGACAGGTTAGAAAGGCTGGGGCTCTTCTCCCTGGAAAAGCGGAGATTCAGAGGAGACATGATAGAGACTTACAAGATCATAAAGGGCATAGAGAAGGTGGAGAGGGACAGATTCTTCAACCTATTGGGAGCCACAAGAACAAGGGGGCACTCGGAGAAATTGAAAGGGGACAAGTTTAGAACCAATGCTAGGAAGTTCTTTTTCACTCAGAGGATGGTGGACACCTGGAATGCGCTTCCGGAGGCTGTGATAGGACAGAGTACATTACGGGGTTTCAAAGAAGGATTGGATAAATTCCTGATGGATGCGGGGATTGAGGGATACAGATAGAGGTATAGATAGGATTATGTAAGGGTATACATAGAGGGATAAAGGTGATTAAAGGGTTTTGGGTAAAGGATCACCTTACAGGTCATTGACCTGATGGGCCACCGCGGGAGCGGACTGCTAGGCGTGATGGACCTATGGTCTGACCCAGCGGAGGCAACTTCTTATGTTCTTAACTTACTCGTATAAACTACAGAAAGACCATGTTCCTTTTCTGAACATTTAGGGGCTCATTTTCATGTGTCTAAATGCTTTGAAAAAGAGCCCCTTAGGGTTTGGCATCAGATGCTCCATAAATACTGAGAAAAGCACCGGCACCTTCTTAGACATATTTTATAAAAGGCTTTTCTAGATCCATACATATCAATTTGCATCTCCAAACTCTATGTAAAATGGAGCTTTCTTTATCTTATGCCATATGCAGCCTGCCCTCTGTGCATAGGGGAAGAGGGCATATACCTGGACCCACCTCTGCCACTTACCATGACATACGCCCTGGCTCATAAGGTACAGGTCCTGTTGTTTCTCACAGCGTGTCTTCTTCAGCTCGCACTCGTTGGCATAGGTCAAGCCATCAGAGCCACACACCTTTCCAGAGAACAAAGAGCACATCTGGTCATCTACTAAAGAGGTGGCTGCTTAAAACAGGTTTCTAGAGGTCAACAGTGCTGGCATGTCAGTCAAACAGAAATCCCGATGTAAGTCTTAACTATGATGTTACATTTACCCCGGGTGTGAGAGAACTGCACCTCCTGGGCCACAGCTGGCTCAATGACACTTGAGAACTGAAGAATCTGAGCCAGTGGAAATTACATGGGCCCTTATGAAGACTATAGACTGGCCCCCTGATGGCAACACCCATGGAGAGCACACCTGGATCTACCAGCGACAGAGAAGACTTTATTTATTTATGAATTAATTCATTCATCCAGTTTTCTATACCATTCTCCCATGGCATCTCAGAATGGTTTACATGAATTTATTCAGGTACTCAAGCATATTTCCCTGTCTGTTCCAGTGGGGTCACAATCTATCTAATGTATCCGGAGCAATGGGGGGATTAAGTGACTTGCCCAGGGTCACAAGGAGCAGCGTGAGTTTGAACCCACAACCTCAGGGTGCTGAGGCTATAGCTTTAACCACTGCGCTACACTCTCCCCCCTCATACAGCACTAAGGAAACCCACCACCAGGTGGCACCATTCCCAGGCAAAGAGAGGCCAGTTTACCGGGTTGCGGAGCACGGCGTGGCAGGTGAAGTCACAGACGCACCGCTCATCCTCAGTGTCCTCGTCCCAGGAGCCCCCATACTTCCGACAGCGATCCTGTTCACATTCAGCGTCCTCTCCAGAGCCCGAGCCGCCGGAACCACACTCTGTACAAAGCAAGGAGAGATGAAAGCCAGCACCGTCAGCCTCCAGCACCCCCACCAATGACCGCCCACCCCCCCAGAGAAAAAAGAGCACCGACAGCCCAAGGAAGATACTAAATGCTCACGAATAACACCACAGCAGAGAGAACGCTTAAGATAGGAAAGATCTTTACTATAAACCACTATGCTGGTACATCCGTTTAACGGTTTATCAAATGAAAATAAACCAAACTACAGTAAAGTATGTGATCCTGCCATATTATGGTATCAAAGGGAAAAGTGCAGTTTAGTAGAGGTATTTCAAAGCATTTTAACACATCAGAAGCAGTTTAATAAAAAATTAAGGAAGGGCATGAAGTCTTGGGGATCTGAATCAGTACACTAGGCAACTGCCCTGACGTTAGAAGAAGCAACAAAAAAGAGGGATAAATAGTGGCATAGTAAGGGGGGGAGGGGAAATGGACCATCCCGGGTGCTGTCTTCGCAGGGGGACGTCAGTTTCTTTCCCTCCATTTCCGCCCCACCCCCCATGCACCTCTTTAAATATTCGCCAGCATGAGCAGAATTTTCCACTTGCTGCTCGCATTGGCGTTGGGTCCCTTCTGACGTCATTTCCTGATCACGGGACCGGGACGCGTGATGTCAGAAGAGAGCCAAGGCTGGCACAAGCAGCAGGTGGAAGATGATGTTTGTACCGGTGATCATTTCAAGAGGTAAGTGGGAATGGGGGCACCCAAGCAGTGGAGAAGAGGGGGGAAGGAGGACGCACGGCACGGCGATGCCGGGCACCACCGCCCTTCCTACGTGACTGCGGATAAACAAAATAAGTGAAGAACACCAAATGAAGTGCACCCAAATCTGGGCACCATGTATAGACTAGAGGTCTGCACGGGAACAGGGATTGCGGGAATCCCGTGGGTATCCCCCCATAACCCACGGGACTCCCACAGGGACCTCCCTCTAGCCAACGGGACTCCCACGGGGATGGAAGGCTTTGGAAGAAGGGTTCGTCCATATAATATAATGGACACATCAGCCTTAGTAAAAGAGGGGGGTTTATAAGTTAATTACCTGAACAGAAAACAAAAAAAGGGTTCCACCAAAGAGATTCCACAAGGAAAACAGTAACACAAACACAAAAGAAACTGTGGAATTGATGATCCTGTCAGAAGTAATCGCTGCTTTTTAAGGGGACGGGCGGGGATGGAGGTAATTCCTTGTGGGGATGGGTGGGGACGGAGAGGATCCTGGTGGGGACGGAGAGGATCCTGATGGGGACAGGTGGGATTTCTGTCTTCGTGCAACTCTCTAGTATAGACCATGGGGGAGTTTGCATTACTTGACAGAATGACAGGTTTCCTCTTTAGCTCATTGGATGGGTCCCCTCGGTTATGGCACTGCAGAGTGTGTCTCTCTGCTGCCTCTTCTAATGTCATGAGAAATGTGATCAGAATGGTAAATCAGAGATAGAAATGAACAATACTCTACTGATGAGGAAGCAATATTTTATTCATGGTCCTGACATGGTCCGCGTTTCAGTCATGTTGGTTTTTTAAATAAAATATTGTTTCTTCATTGATACGTCTTTCAGCACTATAGAAATGATAAATACTACCCTGTTTCCCTGAAAATAAGACCTATCCCCAAAATAAGCCCTAGTTAAGATCGACCTCTGCTGTGAGGCTGCCAAAAACAGCAGTGCATCAGTGCTCTGAACTGGCTCCTTTGAGGCCTTCTCCACCAGGGTCTTCCCTCTGCCACGTCACTGATAACATTAACAGTGATGCGGCAGAGGAAAGCGAGTAGAACCTGTTCGATGTGGTCGAGGTTCAGCATTTTGAACATCCAAGCGGTCGGTGCTATTTTTTATTTACACAATGTAACTTACAAATCTTCCCCTTCCCTCTCTTCCCTTTTGTTTCATATCCTTCGTAATTAAGTCTTTGTCCTGATCTCCTCCCCCTACTTTCATAAAGATTTTATTTTTTTTTTATATTTAGATTCAACTTTTATTTTAAAAAAAATTATTTTCTATTTTTTATCTTCTTAATATTGTAAACTGACCAGATACATGTGATGGTCAGTATATCAAAATACTAATAAACTTGAAACTAGTATTTGCAGGCTGTCGTGGAGGGTGGATCCTCCATCCTGTGATATCAGATCCGGGCTGCTGGGTAGGTGGAGTGGAGGTTGGGTTGTCAGATGGTATAGGAATGGGAACCATGGTTGTCAAGGCCAAAAGGGGGCAGTCAGGATCACATTGACCCCAAACCCCCCCCCCCCCACGGAGTATGTTCTACAGTCAAACCTTGGTTTGTGAGCATAATTTGTTCCAAAAGCATGCTTGTAATCCAAAGCACTCATATATCAAAGCAAATTTCCCCATAGGAAATAATGGAAACTCAGACGATTTGTTCCACAACCCAAAAAGTTTAATATAAATACTGTATGTACTCGTATTGCAAGACTTTGCTTGTTTAGAACAGTCACTACACTCCTGCAGTATCAGAGAAAGAAAAACCATCGGCTCAGTTGTGATGTGTGTATACTGTATGTACTCGTATTGCAAGACATTGCTTGTATATCAAGTTAAAATTTAATAAAATATTTTGCTTGTCTTGCAAAACACTTGCAAACCAAGTTACTTGCAATCCAAGGTTTTACTGTATATAGTTTTGGGAATGAGTGGGATTGGTGGGTAGGCGTAGAGGAGGCTGTGATTCCATGTGAGCGTAAAAGCGTCATAGCTGAGACGGTGTGTCATTGGTCGCTTAGAGCAGAAGGAGGGGCACTTCGAGTTCTGCTGATTTGGGAGACCATGTTCCCCCCATGCGTAGATGGAGCATGTGCACCCCCCATCCATGCTTGGAGACATCTGTAGTGATAATCAGTTGGTGTTGGGGTGGCCTGAATGGCTTCCCCCCAATCAGGTTGTCATGGTTCATCCATCAGGCAAGAGCCTTGCAGGTGGATTAGTACTTGTGTTGTCATCGGTTATGCTGGTTCTGATGTCGGTTGAGGTGTCATTGTAGTGGTCTTATGTGTAGTCTTGTGTGGTCAAATTGCCGGGAAACAAGTGTGCAGGCATAAAACTGGGGCTGTACTATCGCCCACCTGGTACGCCGGAGGAAATCGGACACGACTTGGAAGCTGAACTGAGACAAGAATGCAGGACTGGAAGTGTAACAGTGATGGGGGACTTCAACTACCCGGGGATTGACTGGAGTACGGGTCACTCCAACTGCACTAGGGAAACAGGATTTGTAGAAGCTGTGAGGGACTGCTTCATGGAGCAACTAGTCAGGGAACCGACGCGAGGGAGTGCTACTCTTGACCTCATCCTAAACGGATTAGGGGGGCCTGCAAGAGGGGTAGAAGTGGGAGGACCACTAGGCAACAGTGACCACAACGCGATCCGATTCACATTAGAAAGGGGGACACCCACAGTAAGGAGGACCGCAACAACTGCGCTCAACTTCAGGAAAGGGAACTATGTTGCTATGAGGGAAATGGTGGGGAGGAAGCTCAAAAACATCCTTAGGATGGAGACTGTAGGAAGCGCCTGGACCCTATTCAGGGACACCCTGCAGGAAGCACAAAGAATGTACGTCCCAAGTTTCAGGAAAGGCGGCATGAACAAGCGGTCAAAGGACCCGGTTTGGATCTCAACAGAAGTAAAGAGGGCAATAAATGACAAGAAAGTGTCCTTCCGGAGATGGAAAAAGGACCCAACGGAGGAAAATCACCAGGCGCACAGGAAATGCCAAAAGGAATGCCACCGAGAGGTTAGAAAAGCAAAAGGGAAATACGAAGAGGGGCTGGCCAGAGAGGCGAAAAACTTCAAGGCATTCTTCAGTTACGTAAAGGGGAAGCGACCAGCGAGAGAGGAGGTGGGGCCGTTGGACGATGGGGATAGGAAGGGAGTGATTAAGGAGGATAAAGAGGTAGCTGAGAGGTTGAACACGTTCTTCTCGTCGGTTTTCACGAGAGAAGACACATCTAATATACCGGACTCAGAGGAGCTCATGAGTGGGGAACAGGCTGAAAAATTAGAACACATAGAGGTAAGTAAGGAGGATGTCCTCAAGCAGATAGACAGGTTAAAATGCGTCAAATCGCCGGGCCCGGACGGGATCCACCCAAGGGTTCTGAAAGAACTAAGACAAGAAATAGCGGGCACAATCCAGCATGTTTGCAACCTATCCTTGAAAACTGGAGAGGTACCAGAGGACTGGAAATTGGCGAATGTCACACCTATCTTCAAGAAGGGATCGAGGGGTGACCCCGGGAACTACAGGCCGGTAAGCCTGACTTCAATTATAGGGAAGATGGTGGAAGCTATGATCAAGGACGGTATTTGCGAGCACATCGAGAGACATGGCCTACTGAGAACAAGCCAGCATGGATTCTGTAAGGGAAGGTCATGCTTAACGAACCTTCTGTACTTCTTTGAGGGAATAAGCAGTCGGGTGGACAATGGGGAACCTATAGACATCATTTACCTTGATTTTCAAAAGGCTTTCGACAAGGTGCCACATGAAAGGCTGCTTAGGAAGCTGTGGAACCACGGGGTGGGAGGGGATGTGCACAGATGGATCGAGCACTGGTTGTCGGGTAGACTGCAGAGGGTCGGAGTAAAGGGACAATACTCTGACTGGCGGGGAGTCACGAGCGGTGTGCCACAGGGATCGGTGCTGGGGCCGTTACTCTTCAACATATTTATCAATGACCTGGAAAAGGAGGCAAAGTGCGAGGTTATAAAATTTGCAGACGATACCAAACTGTGCGGCAGAGTTAGGTCCAGGGAGGAGTGTGAGGACCTGCAAAGGGACCTGGACAAGCTGGAAGACTGGGCAAACAAATGGCAAATGAGCTTTAACGTGGAAAAATGCAAGGTCATGCATATAGGGAAAAAGAACCCGTTGTTCAACTACAAATTGGGGGGGGCAATGTTGGGAGACAGCAGTCTTGAGAGAGACTTGGGTGTGCTGGTGGATGCATCACTGAAGCCATCTGCACAGTGCGCAGCAGCCTCGAAAAAAGCCAACAGAATGCTGGGCATCATAAAGAGGGGCATAACAACCAGGACGCGGGAAGTCATCATGCCATTGTATCGAGCGATGGTGCGTCCACATCTGGAATACTGTGTTCAATATTGGTCGCCGTACCTCAAGAAGGACATGGCGGTACTTGAGAGAGTCCAAAGGAGAGCAACGAAGCTGGTAAGAGGGCTGGAACACTGCCCGTACGCCGAGAGGTTGGATAGACTGGGGCTCTTCTCTCTGGAAAAAAGGAGGCTCAGGGGAGATATGATAGAGACCTTCAAGATCATGAGGGGCATAGAGAGGGTGGATAGGGACAGATTCTTCAGGCTGAAGGGGTCAACAGGCACGAGGGGGCATTCGGAGAAACTGAAGGGAGATAGGTTCAGAACAAATGCAAGGAAGTTTTTTTTCACCCAAAGGGTCGTGGACACTTGGAATGCGCTACCGGAGGAAGTGATCAGGCAGAGTACGGTACAAGGATTCAAACAGGGATTGGACGGATTCCTGAGGGATAGGGGGATCGTGGGATACTGAGAGAGGTGCTGAGATGTAACACAGGTATAGAAAGCTAACCAGGGGTCGCGGCCTGCTCTGGTCGTGCATGTGCAAGACCGGAGGGTTAGGACTTCGATGGGAAGATAGAACTCAATGGGAAACCAAGGTGGCAAGGGGGCCCCTTCTGGTGACTCAGACAGGCCGTGACCTGTTCGGGCCGCCGCGGGAGCGGACTGCCGGGCAGGATGGACCTATGGTCTGACCCGGTGGAGGCACTGCTTATGTTCTTATGTTCTTATGTGTTGGACTACAAAGGTCACCACTGCCATGTGGCCCAGGAGTTGAAGCAGTAATCTTGCTGATGCGGAGTAGGAGGCCGATATGCCCTGGGATAGTGCAGATGTATTGACAGCGCATTTAGACGGAAGGAAGGCCTTGGCCTGGCTGGTTTTGATTTCTGCTGCAATGAAGGTAAGTGTCTGTGTTGGTGTCAGGTAGGATTTATTGCGGTTTATGAGAAACCCCAAGTTCTGCAGGAGAGTGATGATGGCTCGCATCAAGGATTGTGCTTCTTGTGGTGAGTGTCCCACTATCAACTAGTCGTCGAGGTAGGGGAATACACATGCTCCCTGGAGACGGAGGTGTGTTGCTACCACTGTGACCCACTTCGAGAACACCCTTGATGCCGTTGAGAGGCCAGATAGGAGGACTTTGTGTTGGTAGTGTTTGTCCCTAATCTTGAAGTGGAAGTACTTCCTTTGGGATGCAAGGATGGATACATGCATGTATGTATCCTGCAAGTTCAAGGAGGCTATCAGTCATTGGGTTGCAGCAGGGTTAGAACTGTCCCCAGAGAGTGCACGAGGGTGCGTTCTTTGTGGATGCATTTATTTAATGCGCATAGATCTAGGATGGGGCAACTGCCCTTGTCTTTCTTGGGTATGAGGAAGTATCTGGAGTAGAACCCCTTCTTGAGCTCTTGGATGGGAACTGGTTCTATCACCTTCGCCTGAAGCAGGTCCTCTACCTTCTGAAGGTGAGGTTCGTCGCTTCCTGGTTTGGCAGACAGCCATGGCGGTTTGTTTGTGGGATGGAGATGGAAACGGATATGGTATCCGTGTTTGATGATATTCAGGACCCACTTGTCGGTGGTGATGTTGATCCAAGCATTCGCAAAATATGTGATTTGGCCTCCCACTGGGATGTGGGGTTTCGGTGGGCTGTCAAAGGCTCTGGTTCAGAGTGTTGGCTTGCCTTTGTCTCTTGGATGTCTCTTGTTTGTGTAAGCATTGTTGTGTTGCTGTGATTCTGGAGGTAGGCTTGCAGGGGTAGCTCCTCTAGTGTTTTCTGGAGTGTGCTGTCCATTCCAGGCCATTGGTAGCGAGGGTTTGGAGGGTGGTGCAATTTAATGCTGATTCATCGTGCTTGTCCTAGAGGACAACCAGCTAACTATGCCAGAACAGAGAATGGAAATAAAATGTACAGAGAAGACAGCTATCCGCTGCCCTCACATCCCCCCACCCCAGTTCAAGGATGTAATGCTACAGGCCAGGATTTCAGCATTTTCTGAGCTTGTTAGTCAGAGCCTCATGTGGCATATCATGGGATGTACCAGCCGACAAACAAACCTTTGAAATGTTTGAAGTATACTGAGCTTGTCTGAAATTCAGCTTCACATCTGGAAAAAAAGGATTTTTTTTTTCAAGATAAAACAGCTGACAGTTAAAACAGAATCATTAACATTCTCTGATTTTTAGATTTGTATTCTGTTCATGGGGAGATGCCAGTGTAGAAAGTTTGTAACTGTTCCTCTTCCATAGCCATTTGGTACTCCACTGGGCATGGTGCCGCTGCGCTGATCATAATCCAGTCCCGTGCAGGTGAAGCATCAATTTATGCAAAACGGAGACACAGCCTGAAGGGCTCAAGAATACAACTGGCAGAGCTCAGTACTGAAATATCAGCACGCACATTGGAAGAGCTGCATATGGGGGTGGGAGATTCTCAGTACTGGCATAGCACTATATGCTGCAGTGCAGAAATAACCAGGTCACTATTCAAATGCCTCGATCAGCATTTTTTTTTTTTTTTTTTAAAGCACTGGGGCTGTGATATTTAAATACATTACATACAGCAAGTGGTGCTGAATATATGTGCAGAGTGGTATGCTACTGCTATCCATACTGCTATGCAATTTAAGTTAGGAGAGATTTTTTGCTGACCTAAATTAAACTGCATGACTATATGGAGAATGGCTGAATATTGCAGCGTATCCATAGAGGTAGGCAGAATGCCCATATTCCCAGATAGTGCCAGGGTATGTCTGTAATAATTTTCAGCAGCACTGTCTACATAGTGCCACAGACAAAATTGATAGACAGGGCAAATGGGGTTAATTATATACAAAAAGGGCTTAATTCTATAAATGGCGCCTATCAAGGCGCAGCTGTCAATCAATCATGTGGCGCTGTTTATAGAATCATGTCTAGCGGTGCCTAAGCGGGCCTAGGCGTCACTAGGTGCCCTAGTGGTAGGCAACGTTACATTAGGCCTGGCCTAAGTCACCGGTGCCTAACACAGACGCTGAGCAATGATGAGCGACACCTAAGTCAACCGTGGTCATTCTCCACCCCTAACCATGCCTACTTTTCAAGCGGGCGTCGTTAGGTGCATCAACTTAAATGGCTTTTTCATTTTTAAAAAAAAAAATCTGATTTTAATGGAGTGGTCAATTACCGTGCCAATTAAACCAAATAAAAACAATTAAGCTCCACGCAGAATTCAGTTAGGCTTAGCTAGGCTTCCTCAATTAGGGCGCCTAACTTAGGCGCTGTTTACAGAATGTCCCCCAAAGTGCCTACATTTATGCACCATATGTCATTAGAATACTAGCATATAAGAATATGTGTACACACACACATATATATGCAAATATGTGCATATTCCATACACAATATATATGCAAATATGTGCATATTCCATATACAATATATATGCAAATATGTGCATATTCCATGTACATGTATTGTCAATAGCATGTAGTTTGAAGGGGGCATAGGTGGGGGTACTAAGTTATGCACATACATACACACACACATATACGTATTTATCGTCAGAATTAAGCCATAGTAGGTACCTATTTTTCTTTACAGAATTCTGTCATCTAGAAGCTGGTACATTGGATCATTTATTGTTTTTTGCCCTCTAATACATAATTTTTGGAAATCTATTTGGAGTCAAATTAATAATTTACTTGAGAATCCGGTAGCGCTTTCATATGACACAATATTATTTGACACATCAATGAGGAAAAAGAGTCAAATATCCTCTAAAAACAATAAGTTATTACTCATAATGACAGGAGTTGCCATTCAACAAATTACGAAAAACTGGAAAAATCTTGATAGATTAAGTTATAATTTCTGGTGGAATTCATAGTGCCATATTTTTAAAATGGAGAAAATATTAGCTATTCAACAGGGAAGCTATAATAAATTTATTGATGTTTGGGAGCCATTAACAAATTATTGTAATGATTGATTATATTTAATTTATTTCTTCCCCTTTTATTTATCAAGATATGGGGTTGGTGAAGGGTGTGTTTAATTTCAAATTAATCTGAAATTATAAAGTTATATTGAAGTGAGGGTGGGAGGGAGGAATTATATTATGATTTAATATATGTGTGATCAAAAAGTGATATTAAAGTGTATATGTTTGTATTTTATTATAATCCACTTGTTGAAAGTATAAAAATGAATAAAGAATTTAGAATACTAGAGTAGCAGGGTATGTGTATACTTTTAGGTGTGAGAGCCTATACATCTGTCATAGAGCTGGTGTAAAAGCTTCTGCCTAGATTGGGGACATAACAGTGTAACTTATATGGGACACTGGATGTCGCCGGTTGAATTAGACCTGGATATTCAGTACCAGCCACTAACTGGGAATGGCACCGAATACCTGTGTATACAGCAGCTCTTATTCCCCTGTGCCCCCCCTCCAATCCTGCCCTGGCATTCACATACCTCAATCTAGCGGTCTTGGCACTCTTGATGTACTCCCATCCTAGCCTCACACCATGCTAATGTCAAAGCCCCCACATAGAAACATAGAATATGATGGCAGAAAAGGGCCGACGGCCCAACAAGTCTGCCCAATCATGATTCCCTTCCACCCTCGAGAAACTATCCTCTATCATACCTCTGTAGCGACCCCACATGTTTGTCCCATTGTCTCTTGAAGTCGAGCATGCTACTAGCCTCGACTACCTGACGTGGAAGACCATTCCATCTATCAGCCACCCTCTCGGTAAAGAAGTATTTCCTGGTGTCCCCATGAAATCTTCCTCCCCTAAGTTTTAGCAGATGTCCTCTTGTCACCATGGGACTTCTATAAGGAAAAGAAAGCAATAAGTACCCTGTTATAGAATTACCATCTAGTTGTATTAGGGAAACGGAAAGGGGGGTGAACAAATGGGAGTTGCCAGCATCTGTGGCAGTGACTAAGCCAATCCGTAAAGGGAAGATGAGGCAAACATCTGTTCAGAGTCACTTGTGAGAAACGGATGATGCTACCCAAGAGGCAGCGCCAAACAGCGACATCCGGTGGAAGTCAATTATACACCCATTGTTCCTTCCTTGGGAGCAATGCATGGGTGGAGGCTGTGCAGCATAGTGATCCCGTCTGAGTGCCAGTCAAGTCTCCTAAATTCTGCGATGGGATGGGGGGGGAGGGAGAGGGACCTAGCGCTAGTTATGATGTGTATAAATAAAGCTGCCGTGGCTTTAATCCCAGAAGAAATGACTTTGAGTGGTTTTTGAGTGCATGTCAGAGGAACGGTGGTATGCAAAGTGTCTCGTCATCTTCACTGCCGGACCCCGTGAAGATCCAGCATTTTTCCTTTGCAGGATATAGAGGAGGGAGGGCAGAGGGCTGGCTGGATCTTCTTCGGAAGGCTGTTCAGGGAAAGAGGATCTGACAGGCACAACCCCTCCCCTCCAGCTCTCTCTGTCTGCAGAATAGCTCTCAGCCTGAGCCTTTGAAGTGTGAAATTAAAGACAGATACATCTCCTACATCAACCTGTTTAAACAACTTTATCTTCCATTATCCTCAGATAAAAGCTAGGGAAGTGTCTCTCTTCGGAGTCATAGAGAAGTCCTGCTTTCTATCCTCCCCAACGAAACCCTTAGCAGGCTGCATTAATAACTAGCAGGTAATCAGGTTCCTTTCAAAATGGGACCCAGGCTCTCAGTGAGCACCAAGCATCCACAAAACTCAACACTAGCTAATTGATGACATATATTTACCATGGGGGTGGGGGGGGGTGGCGACCATACAACGATATCGGAACTGAATATCCAGGTATAAAGCGTCAGTCAGCATTTACCCAGATACTGATGATTTATTCAAACCAGTACCCAGATAAAATTTGGGGCAGTCTTTTTTGCCTGGTTAGCAGAATCCCACTACAAACTGGATAACTCCCAGCTCTGCTTTCGTTCTGCCCCAGAACTGACTTGGCCCTGTCCAGATAATGCCAGAGCAATTAGTGATAATGATCAGAGCCATTATCCAGGTAATGCCCTGAAAATTACGGCACCTACCTGGGTAAATGCCACTGAATATCAGCCCCTAAACTTTCTGCATGAAGTGAGAGATGGATGAGCAAGGAAGCCATGTCACAAATGGGAAAGGGAGTTCCAACAGCTGCACCATTCAAACATTAACTCACAGTAACACAGCAATTACGGAATTGGACCTTTCAAATAGGCCTGCCCTCGTCGCATCTCCTCTCTTGATCACAAACACACAGAAAACCAACACAGAGAGAAATACATACACACACAAACTTACCCACAGGCATGCACAAGCACATACATGCAAATATGCATAGGTATGCATAAAATATATATGAAGTAGCAAATACACATGCATAAACATCAATATGTACAGAAATACCAGCCTACAGGCAAAATATATACACACATATAACAGATAAACATAAGGGGAAAAGGGATAGGACTTGTGTACTGCCTTTCTGTGGTTACACATTCAAAGTGGTTTATATAAATACAGTGGTACCTCGGTTTACGAGTGCACCGGTTTGCGAGTGTTTTGCAAGACGAGCAAAACATTCGCAAACTTGGTGCCTCGTAAACTGAGCTTGCCTCGCTATACAAGCGCCCCCCCCCCCGGCGATCCGGCACCCCCCCGCCGCCATCGGGCATCCCCCCCGCCGTAACCTGAGATCCCCCAACCCACCCGAACCCTCTTCTTACTTCCAGTGTAGCCTCCGCATCGGCACCGGCACCAGCATATCCTGTGCGTTGGTGCCGGTGCCCGAAAATCTGCTTCCTGTGCCGGGCCTTGAGCATGCGCATGCTCAAGGCTCAGCACAGGAAGCAGATTTTCGGGCACAGACACCAACGCACAGGACATGCTGGTGCCGGTGCCAATGCCGATGCGGAGGCTACACTGGAAGTAAGAAGAGGGTTCGGGTGGGTTGGGGGATCTCAGGTTGCGGCGGGGGGATGCACGATGGCAGCGGGGGGGGGGTGCCAGATCACAGGGGGGAGGGTGCCGGTTCGCGGGGGGGGGGCCTTCGGGGGAGCAATGCCGGTTCTTGTGGGGGGGGGGGCAGCAGCGCTGCTGGCCTCGGGGGGGAGAAGGTGGGGGGTGGAAACATATCAAAGCAAGTTTCCCTTACTTCCTATGGGGAAACTTGCTTTGATATACGAGCATTTTGGATTACGAGCATGCTCCTGGAACGGATTATGCTCGTAATCCAAGGTACCATTGTACACATAGATAGCAGAACGCATTTTGGGGGGTTTATTTGAGGGGAGACAAAAGCCCCTAGCAGAATCCTGTGGCATGATGACTTCCCCACCTACCTTCCCCGGTCGCTGTAATTTTTAATTTTTGGCCACACTGCGTCAACGAACAGGCCTGCCCCCGGATTTTTCATTCTACAGCGATGATGTGCAGTGGCTGCCCACAGATTTAAAATTACAGCGACCGGGAGGAAGTGGGTGGGGGGAGTAGAGCCATAACTGACTCTTCTGACTGCCAATTTTTGGGGAGGCCACGAGGATTAAGTGACTTTCCCAGGGGCACAAGGAGCAGGCACTAGGATCAATCCCATAGCCTCAGAGTGCCAGGGTAGCAGCTCTACCACTAGGCCACTCCTCACCTCTAAGAACAGAAATATACATACACAGACAAAGACCAAACAGTTGCGCATACAGGAACACAGATGCAGAGGAACTGGAAAGAATTCCACGAGTGATGCTCTGCATGCTTTCCCCTCTTGTTAAAATACTGGGGAATTATGAACATCTCAACCTGGACATCCCATTTCCCACACTGAGTCCACACGCAAAATCAGGGCTTTCTAATTTCTCCTTGATACAGTGTTGGGTCTCAGCCAAAGACAGTGTCACCAGCTGGAAAAGAACCATAGATTCCAAGCCACAGATTGTCTGGTCAGAAATATAACAGATTGCTCACCATACAACCCTACAGAGTGGCATCACTTCTGATCTTAAACAAACGCTATACTCTTGAGGCACCCCACCCACTGAGCGACTTTAGAGAGAAGAGTCACCTCCTGACCCAGAATGACCTTACCATCCTCACAGGGTCCTATCCTGGACAGCTCAATCACCTTCTTCTGCTGGCAAGAAGCCGTCTGCAGGTGGCACTTGCTGTCATACGTGATTCCGTTGCTGCCACACACTTGCAAGTAGGGCTGTCTGTCGCACTGCGGACACACACACTGGCCATCTACGCACTGGGCGCCAAAAGAACAAATAGTGCTGCCACAGCTCTCTGGAAAAGAAAACATTCGAAGGGAGGAAAGCCTGAAGGATCAATATCCAAAACACTTGCTGAGAAGTTTTAACGTTAAGAAAAATCGATCTATAATTTTGTGGCCACAAAGTTCAAGATTTTTTTTGATGTGGCTTGGTCTAGAAACATAGAAACATGATGGCAGATAAAGGCCAAATGGCCCATCCAGTCTGCCCATCCACAGTAACCATTATCTCTTCCTATCTCTAAGAGATCCCACATGCCTATCCCAGGCTTTCTTGAATTCAACAGATACAGATCTTTCAGTCCGTCCCATACGCCTTATGACGAGGACCATGCACCATTTTAGTAGCCTTCCTGTGGACTTTAGAAACATAGAAATAGACGGCAGATAAGGGCCACGGCCCATCAAGTCTGCCCACTCCAGTGATCCTCGCTATCTATCTTTGCGGATAGATCCCACATGTCTATCCCATCTGGCCTTAAAATCCGCCACACTGGTGGCCTCAATAACCCGAAGTGGAAGACTGTTCCAGCGATCAACCACCCTTTCAGTGAAGAAGAACTTCCTAGTGTCACTGTGCAGTTTCCCGCCCCTGATTTTCCACGAATGCCCCCTTGTCTAGTCAGATACGTAGGAAATCCTTTATTCGCTTAAGTCAGTGTATCGAAATCTCAGGCGGCACGCAGTTTGCAACTGTGCTGCGAGACGCTGGGGAGGAGAGACGCCAGCTGACTGCCTATAGCACAGGTGTCAAAGTCGGTCCTCGAGGGCCAGAATCCAGTCGGGTTTTCAGGATTTCCCCCAATGAATCTGCATGAGATCTATTTGCATGCACTGCTTTCAATGCATATTCATTGGGGAAATCCTGAAAACCCGACTGGATTCCGGGCCTCGAGGAGGGACTTTGACACCCCTGGCCTATAGGAACGTGCCTCTTGCGGCGAGAGGCACATCTTAGAGGCAGTCAGCTGCCGCCAGCGCCTCTCCTCTCTGTGCGTCTTCTTTTGCAGCACCCCCACTGGCGGCTCAGGGCCCCATCTAGAGGGCCTCCGCACAGGCGCGGATGTTGACGCGATGACTTCACTCCTGCGAATGGCGTCATCACATCGACGCACGCGCACTTCTGAGTATCCTCAAGCCATAGCCGCTGGTTTAATTTGCCGCGGCTCGCAAAGTTTGCAAGACACTGGCTTAAGGGCTGGCTATGACTGCAACTCAAGTGCCTTGTTAGCTCTCAAGGTAATAGTTGTGCTTTTTTTGATCCTCCACAATTTCTGATATGACAGTGTGATGCTATTATCCCACTAAGTATTGTAAATTGAGTGGACGTAGAACTTATTCCTGGAGGAATTCTGTGCAATTCTAGATATTCTCTGGCCAGAGTAATGGAGTTTGCTCAATATCGGGGGTGCTCAAGCACCCACGGAGTTGGCACCTATGCCACAAGTATAGGCAGCTACAAGACGTCAGCACTGTAGGTGCTGTAATGCTTGAGCACCCTCAATATCCTCTACTGCCGACAGCAGGGATTTTGCACAATGCAAGGAAGGGCAAGCAGGAAAAGCTTACTAACTAGTGCTACTGCTCCTGCCTTCCTCTGCCGCCTATTGGCTGGCTACAAGAATATTTGGCCAATGGGCTGCAAGGGAAGGAGGGAGAAAGCCCTATGCAGGATAGACTCATTTCCTCCCTCTGCCACTGGGGAGGAGAAAGCAGACAGAAAAGCTTTGAAGGGGTATTTAAACAAATAGAACTACTTAAGAACTTAAGTATGTGCCTCTTTAAGAACTAACATCTAGCAGCTACAGGCCACAGAAGTTGAAGGAGACTTTGGCAAGAGCTAAAGGCAAAAGACAAAGAATGGATCTTTCTTAGGGTTACCAGATTTTGTTCTGATAAAACCCAGACATGTGGCCCTGCCCCCAAACTTCTTCTCCTCTTTCCTCCAGCTCAAGGCCACATGTCCAGATTTACCCGGACATGTCCTCTTTCCAGAGGACCTGTCTGGTTGTCCGGATGGATTCTTGAAAAGCATCAGTTTGTCTGGGTTTTCAAGCTCGGGGCCGCGACATCGTGTCACACCTGCGAGTACACCGAGGCCCTCCAGACGCGGCTCCGAGCTTGAAAACCCAGAAGAACTGCTGGTAACCTTAATCTTTCTGCCATCACTTCTCATACTGTAAAGATGTTTGGCCTTTCTGGTTTGAGGATAGGCAGGCAAGGAGCTAGATGGATGGAGAGACTACAAGGAATCACCGTGGAGGCAGTAGGAGTGTGTGGTCATGGAGCTGCTACAGCTGTGGCTGTGGATGCAGTAGGGGAAGTGATAATTATTGCAAGCTCCTATTCTGTACACAGCAGAGAGCTGCAAAGGGTGAGGAGGAATCAGAAAGAGTTTATAATAAATAGCTGTCCTGCAGACTTGGCATCTGCTATAGGGGGAGTGGTCCCATACAGAAAAGGTTGATTATAGAAGAGAGATGGCAGGAGGGAAAGTGATTTTTGATGAATAACCTACTGATCTTAATGGGATAAAACATTAAAAAACGCAAAATTGTCCTAAGGACAGCGTATCTCATGCTTACGGCTTCTGCTAAGGTTACTTTGCAACATACTGAGAAGGAGAATACAATGGTACCTTGGATTACGAGCATAATCCGTTCCAGGAGCATGCTCGTAATCCAAAATGCTCGTTTATCAAAGCGAGTTTCCCCATAGGAAATAATGGAAATTCGCTTTGATGCATTCCCCCCCCCCCCGAGAACCGGCATTGATCCCCTCGAAGGCCCCCCTCCCCGCCACGATCCAACCCCCCCCCGACACGATTGGGCACCCCCAGACACGATCCGACATCCTCCCCGACACAATTGGGCACCCACCCCCCCCGCCGCTTCTTACCTGGGCACTCTTGAAAATCGGCTTCCTCCTCTGCTGGGCCTTGAGCATCTGAGCATGCTCAAGGCCTGCGAGGGGGGGGGTGCCGGATTGCGGGGGGGGGGGGGGGTGCTCGTTAATCGAGCCATGCTCAGTTTCCGAGACACCGATTTTGCAAATGTTTTGCTCGTCTTGCAAAACACTCGCAAACCGGTGCACTCGTAAACCGAGGTACCACTGTAATTGTTTATTCTGACCAAAAAAACACAAGAGAGGTAATGCAGATATCTTTGGGATAGAAATTATTCTTTCACTGAAATACTGGGAATGTGTGTACATGTGGGTCTGTGTCTCGTGTGTCTAATGTGGAAGGCCATAATCAAAAGAAACGTCTAAATCCGATTTAGGCGTAGGGCGCTAGTCGCCCAAAGTCGACAGAGGGAGAATGTCCATTCTCGAAAAGTACGTCCAAAAATTTTATTTTATTTTTTGAAAATCACTTCTACTTCCAGCCGTTTGATCATCCAGACCGCTAGTATGTCTATGTTTATACCATATTTTCATCCCAAAAATCGTTCAAGTCCCAAACACCTAGAACAAAGCCTTTTGGACATGGGCGGGGCTAGCAAAGTGATGGACTGGCCACCCAGACAACAACACAGCAATGGGGCACCTTGCAGGGCACTGCTGTGAACTTCATAAAAAGGGTGCCACATAAACATCTCACAACTCTCATATACATAGTGTTGAGCCCCCCCAAATCCGCTATACCCACCTATCTACAACCCCAATAGCCCTTATGGCTGCAGGTGGCACCTATATGGCAGTACAGTAGGGTTTTGGGGGGCCTCACATTTTCCACCATAAATGTAGTAGTTAGAGTGGTTTATGGGCCTAGGTCCTCCTATCTATGGTTCACTAGCCCACCCCCAGACTACTTAAGCCACCTCTGCAGCTCTGCTAGACTTTCCTATTCCAGGTGCTAATGTTCTGGAGTCAGGTATGTACGTTTTTATTCCGATTTTTATGGCGGTGTGAGGGGGTCAGTGATCACTGGGGGAGTGTGTGTGGGTCTGTACTTTGTTCCAGCAGTGGTTATCTAGTCACTTTGGATACCTTCTAGGCACTTATACCTAGTTTTAGATTGCCTAAGTCACAACATATAAGTTCAGTCCAGGCAGCCTCGTAAAACTTTTGATTACCCCCGACTAGGTCTAGGTTGGCCCACGTCCCGTCCTAACCACTCCTTCAAAAAATGCCCTTTCAGCTCTGGGCGCACAGTGGGATTGAGAGGCCTAAAAAAATCCCTGGATACGGCTAAAAACACGTTTCGATTAACTTGGGCAGGTTTTTAGACATATTTCTGTTTCGATTATGAGCCCCTAAATGATTAATTTTAAAACAGGGCAGAAGGCGGTGTACTCCTTTTCTTTAGTTTGACTGGGATTGTGAATTATATGACAGAAAAGTTAGTATCAAACATTCCGCTGATAAAAGGTTTTTTTGCTTAAACGCTAAACTGAGAACAAAAGAAGTGACACTTTCATCCTTGATCTTCAAACGAAAACATTGAAGAAACTGAGTCTAAGAAACATCTTTTTAAAGCCTTGAGTAAAATTTAAAGAATGAGAAATATTAGAAAACTTTTAAATATTTCTATTTTTAATGAAAGATAAAAAGTATCAAAAGTATGCCTAATTAGTAATCTGTGATAGTCTGTAATATGGTGGAAATTGCATAACATAACACTTTAAAATTTAATTATAAAAAACATGATGGCAGATAAAGGCCAAATGATCCAACCGCAGTATCCACTATCTCTTCCTCTCCTTAAGAGATCCCATGTGCCTGTCCCATGCTTTCTTGAATTCAGATAGTCTTTGTCACCACCATCTCTACCGGGAGACTATTCCATGTATCTACTACTCTTTCTGTAAAAAGGTTATATCCTCAGATTACTCCTGAGCCTATCACCTCTTAACTTCATCCCATGCCTTCTCACTCTGGAGTTCCCTTTCAATTGAAATAGACTTGCCTCATGCATATTTGTCCCATATAGGTATTTAGACATCTCTTATCATATCTCCCCTCTCCCGCCTTTCCTCCAAAGTATACATATTGAGATTTTTAAGTTTGACCCCATATACCATATGATGTAGACCAGTGTTTCTCAACCCAGTCCTGGAGTACCCCCTTGCCAGTCAGGTTTTCAGGATATCCACAATGAATATGCATAAACTTGATTTGCATATACTGCCTCCATTATATGCAAATTTACTTCATGTATATTCATTATGGATATCCTGAAAACCTGACTGGCAAGGGGGCACTCCAAGACCAAGTTGAGAAACGCTGATGTAGACCACCAACCATTTTAGTAGCCTATTTCTGGACAGACTCCATCCTGTATCTTTTTGAAAGTGCAGTCTCCAGAATTGTACACAATATTCTAAATGAGGTCTCTCCAGAGTATTATACAGGTGCATCAATACCTCCTTTATTTGACTGGCCATTTCTCTCCCTATGCACCCAAGTATCCTTCTAGCTTTCGTTTTTTCAACCTATTTGGCCGGTGATGGGTCAAAAGCGCGCGAGGACAAAGGCGCGCCGACAACCGAGCGCGGACAACTGGGCGCAGGGCTTAATCGCACTGAAGAAAACCCATATTTTAAAGGGTTCTGATGGGGGGTGTGGGGGGAAACCCCCCACTCTACTTAATAGAGATCGCACTGCCTCACGCTGCCATGTTGGGGGTGTGTAACCCTCCACATTATACTGAAAACTTAACTTTTCCCTAAAAAACAGGGAAAAAGTTAAGTTTTCAGTATAATGAGGGGGGTTACAACCCCCCAAACCCATCACAACGCCAGCGCAATCTCTATTAAGTAAAGTGGTGGGATTCCCCACTAACACCCCCCATCGGAGCCCTTTAAAATACGGTTTTTCTTCAGCGCGATGAAGCCCTGCGCTCAGTTGTCCGCGCTCGGTTGTCGGCGCGCCTTTGTCCTTGCACGCTTTAGACTATGAACTATTTGGCCACGTTAAGATCAACACATACTATCGCACCTAAGTCCCACTCCTCTTTCATACACAAAAGTTCTTTACCCCCTAAACTGTACCATTTTTTTTGGGGGGGGGGGTTTGCAGCCCAAATGCATGACCTTGCATTTCTGAGCATTAAATTTTAGCTGCCAAATTTCACTAGGTCCTTCCCCATGTTATCCATACCATCAGGGGAGTCTGATACAGATTTTGGCATTATCCGCTAAGAGGCAAATCTTAGCTTACAGCCCTTCGGCAATATCGCTTACAAAAAGGTTAAAAAGAACAGGCCAAGAACCAAACCTTGAGGCACACCACTGGTAACATCTCTTTCCTCAGAGAGATCTCCATTGACCATTAACCTCTGTCACCTTCCACTCAACCAGTCCGTTACTTTGAGGCCCATATTGAGGGATTCAGTTTATTTATTAGACACCTGTGTGGAACACTGTCATAGGCTTTGCTAAAATCTAAATACACCCCTTCTAGCACAATTTTTTGGTTACCAAGTCAAAGAAATTGATCTGATTTGTCTGACAAGACCTGCCTCTATTGAATCCATGTTGACTCAGGTCCTATAATCCACTGGATTCCCGAAACGTCACTATTCACTGTTCTAAAATATTATAATCTGATAAAACTTTGGAAGGACACAGGTATAAATACAGTAAAACCTTGGATTGCGAGAAACTTGGTGTGCGAGTGTTTTGCAAGATGTGCAAAATGTTTTATTAAATTTTAACTTGATAAACGAGCAAGGTCTTGCAATACAAGTACGTACAGTATACGCGCATGACAACTGAGCCGCGTCACGTCATTGTGAAAGTCGTCCTACACATTAGCCCTCATCCTCTCCTCTCTCTCGCCTACCTCACACCAGCCATGATTCTTTTCAAAAGTAAAATGCAGGTTAATATATTTTTACTTTATACAGTACAGTACAGTATTTTGCATTAAAGTTTTGGGGTTGTGGAACGAATCGTCTGAGTTTCCATTATTTCTTATGGGGAAATTCGCTTTGATATACGAGTGTTTTGGATTACAAGCATGTTTCCAGAACAAATTATGCTCGCAAACCAAGGTTTTACTGTACTTTCAAACAGATGGGAAATTAAATGGGAAAGAAGCATATGTTATGTTATGTTAATCAGGTTTTCTATTCCGCCTTTACCTATTCAGTTGAAGGTCAAATTACATTACAAGAGGTTGGGTCAGTTACCCAGGAAGTTACATTGGACAGTTTAACATGGATATTGAATAGAGTTGCTAGTACAGGTAGATCAGTATAACTATTAATATAGTTATATCATAGTTACAAGTAAAAGTAGGTCATCGTTGACTCTTTGTTTTGTCCCAGAAATTGCATTAGACAGTTCAAAGTTGGGCTTTTATAATTACCATTTCAGTTACTTCAGGACTTAAGTCAAAAATGCTTTCAAAAGTTTTCTGAACCTGAGATAGTGGTCACAAGATTGTACTGTAAGTGGTAGTTGGTTCCAGCATTTTGCTAATTCATATTGGATGGATAAGGTAATTTGACTGGTAGATTTTCTATTATATTTTATTATATTGTTACATGCTGGGAATTTTAAGTGGAAAAGATTTCTGGTGGAATATCTGTTGGAGATACCCTGGAATAGAACTGCCAATCTGTTAGGTAGTCGGGGGCATTCGCCCTTAGGATATTAAAGGAGTGATGCCTAATTTAAACTTGATCCTTGCGGTTATGGGCTGCCAATGTAGTTTCAAATAGTAGGGTTGTAGGTGTTCCAATTTCCATAACCCATATATGAGTCTTACTGCTGCATTTTGAACTAGTTGTAGATGCGATGGTGATGTTTTAGAGCAAAGAACTAGTGTTACATTACAGTAGTCCAATCGAGATAGGATTAGGGATTGCACTAAAATTTGGAACGCCTCAGTTCTGAAGTATTTTCTGATGGCTCTTAGCTTTCTCATCACAAGGAAAGATTGTTTTTTTATTGACTGCACATGGCTCTTCATGGATAGGTGGTTATCAATTTCTACTGCTAAGATTTGGGATTGTAGTTCTAATGGAAAGTCAGAGTCGTCTATTGTGATCCTTGGAGTGTAGCATGGGTCAGTCGAGGATCCTAGCCAAAGGAATTTGGTCTTGTTCCTATTTAGTTTGAGGTGGTGGGTTGAGTTTTCTATGATGTAGACACATTTTTTGACAGTGGTGAGGGTGTTGACTAGTGCAAACGTTACGGGTAGCATGATCGTTATGTTGTCCGATAGGTAAAATGTTTTATTCGTGCAAGATCTAGGTTGGCTCCCAAGGATTGCATTAGAAGGTTGAACACTGATGGTGAAAGTGGGGATCCTGGGGGGACCCTACTGGGAGGGTGTGAATGGGGTACCAGTGGCTGCCAAGAGTAAAATAGAGGCATACTGATAAAAGGAGAGGGAGAATGCCGTGCAGATCTGGAGGGAGAAGCTAGGCCAGTTAGCAGAACTGGAAAACCTCAAAGATAAGTGTAAGGGAAAGAGAAGAGTGGAAGCAACTGGGCCCAGTGCTGGGCAGAGTGGGAGTGAGAGGTGGGGTAGAAGGGAATAGTGAGGGACTCAAGATTTGAAAGGCAGAAGGAGGAGAGGAAGGTGTTTTTCCTTCACTGTACCCTTCAGTCCATCTCTATAACAGTGTACCCAGAAATGCGGTTGTGAAGGTGTGACTCACTGGTAGAGCTGATGCCTTTGCACCTAGAGTTTGTGAGATCAAATCCCAGTGATCCTAGGCAAGTCACTTAATCCTCCAGTGCCCACCACTTTGAAAGTCAGCTTTGAATGCCAAAGCCACAAAAAGGCAGTTCCTTTTCCCAAATATATTAGCGAAGCTTGGGGTTTGTCCAGGGCTGCACATTAAATCCTTGTTGAAAAATTGTGGAATATAAGACCTGTATAGTATAGTTGTTATTGTTAGGTGCCATCGACTCATGCTCGAGTCCTAGCGACTTGATGAATTGCGGATCTAAAAAGAAATTGGTTTTCTGCTAGTCCAGAAAGGTCCTCCAGTGTCATCCCCATGGTTGTTTTCAGCGTGTCCAGCCGTCTGATTGCAGGTCACCCTCTTCGTCTGGTTCCTTCGATCTTCCCAAACATGATGTCCTTCTCCAGTGATCTCTCTGCATCGCAACCTTTAAAATTAGGTATCTTTTGATTAAGAAGTATATTCAAGTGGGTCATAAGATCAAAGGCCTTCTGCGTGCTTGTCTTCTTTGGATTGTGTTAAAATTAGAAGGGAGGAAAAGAGGAGGACAAAAGGGGGGGGCTGAGGGAAGGGGAAGGAGGTTGGGGGCTAAAGTGGGGATGCTTAGATGCATCATGATGTGTGGAATATCAAGAATTAATAAAACTTGAAACTTGATAAGGTTGAAAGAGAATGGAGGATTTAGGGTTTTCATTTGGTATATGGGACCAGGGTTGGCCACTGTTGGAAACAGGAAACTGAGTTTGATGGACCTTCAGTCTGTCCCAATGTGGCAATTCTTATGTTCTTATGTAAGCTAAGTATAGGACAATCAAGCCTTTGTGATGTCATAAAGCCTCAATGCCTGAGAGCCAATCTCAGCTCTGGAATGTTGCTACTCTTTGGGTTTCTGCCTGGTACTTGGGACCTAGGTTGGCCACTGTTGGAAACAGGATATTGAGCTTGATGGACCTTCGGTCTGTCCCAATGTGGCAATTCTTATGTTCTTATGTGAGCTAAGTATAGGACAATCAAGCCTTTGTGATGTCATAAAGCCTCAATGCCTGAGAGCCAATCTCAGCTCTGGAATGTTGCTACTCTTTGGGTTTCTGCCTGGTACTTGGGACCTAGGTTGGCCACTGTTGGAAACAGGATACTGAGCTTGATGGACCTTCGGTCTGTCCCAATGTGGCAATTCTTATGTTCTTATGTGAGCTAAGTATAGGACAATCAAGACTTTGTGATGTCATAAAGCCTCAATGCCTGAGAGCCAATCTCAGCTCTGGAATGTTGCTACTCTTTGGGTTTCTGCCTGGTACTTTGGACCTGCGTTGGCCACCATTGGAAACAGGATACTGAGCTTGATGGACCTTCGGTCTGTCCCAATGTGGCAATTCTTATGTTCTTATGTGAGCTAAGTATAGGACAATCAAGCCTTTGTGATGTCATAAAGCCTCAATGCCTGAGAGCCAATCTCAGCTCTGGAATGTTGCTACTCTTTGGGTTTCTGCCTGGTACTTGGGACCTAGGTTGGCCACCGTTGGAAACAGGATACTGGGCTTGATGGACCTTCGGTCTGTCCCAATGTGGCAATTCTTATGTTCTTATGTGAGCTAAGTATAGGACAATCAAGCCTTTGTGATGTCATAAAGCCTCAATGCCTGAGAGCCAATCTCAGCTCTGGAATGTTGCTACTCTTTGGGTTTCTGCCTGGTACTTGGGACCTAGGTTGGCCACCGTTGGAAACAGGATACTGGGCTTGATGGACCTTCGGTCTGTCCCAATGTGGCAATTCTTATGTTCTTATGTGAGCTAAGTATAGGACAATCAAGCCTTTGTGATGTCATAAAGCCTCAATGCCTGAGAGCCAATCTCAGCTCTGGAATGTTGCTACTCTTTGGGTTTCTGCCTGGTACTTGGGACCTAGGTTGGCCACTGTTGGAAACAGGATACTGAGCTTGATGGACCTTCGGTCTGTCCCAATGTGGCAATTCTTATGTTCTTATGTGAGCTAAGTATAGGACAATCAAGCCTTTGTGATGTCATAAAGCCTCAATGCCTGAGAGCCAATCTCAGCTCTGGAATGTTGCTACTCTTTGGGTTTCTGCCTGGTACTTGGGACCTAGGTTGGCCACTGTTGGAAACAGGATACTGAGCTTGATGGACCTTCGGTCTGTCCCAATGTGGCAATTCTTATGTTCTTATGTGAGCTAAGTATAGGACAATCAAGCCTTTGTGATGTCATAAAGCCTCAATGCCTGAGAGCCAATCTCAGCTCTGGAATGTTGCTACTCTTTGGGTTTCTGCCTAGTACTTGGGACCTGCGTTGGCCACAGTTGGAAACAGGGTACTGGACTTGATGGACCTTTGGTCTGTCCCAGTATGGCAATTCTTATGTTCAAAACTGGAACTGTTTGCCACGAATATTATGGCTGTCTCCTAATGCAGTTCTTGTTTGCGCTTGTCTTAATAAAAATATTTCACATAAAATTAGGCATCTTTTGAATAAAAAACCTCTTTGTTCAGAAATTTAATTACTGCTCAGAGGCAGTGGTTATATTCTATTAATTTTAACAAGTAAAGGCTGCAACATTTTGCAGAATGTTAAAAATAATGGACGCAGACATCTTAATTCTTTTTTGCCCCAGGAGTAAGGGCTGTTTTGTGTGATGGGTGTATTTGTTATGGGCTTTGCTTTCTTTTTACCATTTTTGCATTTTCTTGAGTATTTTTTCCGCTCTACTTCCAATAATGTGGGCTTTACACAGATTACATTTAAATTAATGATAATGTATTTTTTGCTCTTTCCCAAGTTTCTAATCATATGCGATTATCTGTGTTTTCTTAGTAACTCATTTGTAATGCCATTACTTCAAAATCTAATAAGAGAAACCTGCTGAGTGGGTAAGATAATCAGCCTATGTAGCCAGTTATCTTTAGAAGAATATTCATCTGAATCTAATTAGTTGGTTCTCATCTGAATATTCAAAGATAATCTAGCCCATCTAAATTTGACTGGCTGGGGTCAAAGAATCCAGCAGAGGGTGTCAGGTCAAAAGCGCGCCGGGACAAAGGCGCGCCCAGACAATTGAGCGCAGCGCGGAGGCGCGCGCCGCTCAAAATTACTGTTTTTAGGGCTCCGACGGGGGGGCGTGGGGGGGAACCCCCCCCACTTTACTTAATGGACATCGCGCCGCGTTGTGGGGGCATTGTGGGGGATTGTAACCCCCCACTTTACTGAAAACTTCACTTTTTCCCTGTTTTTAGGGAAAAAGTTAAGTTTACAGTAAAATGTGGAGGGTTACAACCCCCCAAACCCCCCATAACGCCGGCGCGATGTCTATTAAGTAAAGTGGGGGGGTTCCCCAACAAAACCCCCCGTCGGAGCCCCTAAAAACAGTAATTTTGAGCGGCGTGCACCTCCGCGCTGCGCTCAATTGTCCGGGCGCGCCTTTGTCTTTTGCGCCATTGTCTATGAACCCAGCAGAGTGCCAGTGGATGCTGAGCACCCTTCATATTGAGCAAACTCCTTCACTGTGTTGAGGGAGGGGCAATGTACTACTACTACTACTATTTATTATTTCTATAGCACTGAAAGGCGTACGCAGCGCTATATATTTTAACATACAATAGACAGTCCCTGCTCAGAAGAACTTACAATCTAATTTAGATAGGACATTTCAGGCTTGGGGCGGTTATAGAAACATAGAAAGATGACGGCAGAAAAGGGCTACAGCCCATCAAGTCTGCCCACTCTACTGACCCACCCCATTAAGTCTGAGTGCTAATGACCTAGTTCCTTAACTCGACATAGGGATCCCATGTGGATGTCCCATTTATTCTTAAAGTCGAGCATGCTGGTGGCCTTGATCACCTGCACCGGAAATTTGTTCCAGTGATCTACCACCCTTTCTGTGAAGAAATACTTCCTGGTGTCACCACTAAATTTCCCTCCTCTGAGTTTGAGCGGGTGCCCCCTTGTGACCGAGGGTCCCTTGGGAAAGAATATGTCGTTTTCCACCTCGACACGACCTGTGACGTACTTAAATGTCTCAATCATGTCACCCCTTTCCCTGGGCTCCTCTAGAGTATAGAGCTGCAGTTTGCCCAGTCTTTCTTCGTATGAGAGACCCTTGAGTCCGGAGACCATCCTAGTGGCCATCCGCTGGACCGACTCAGCTCGAAGCACATCTTTCCGGTAATGTGGCCTCCAGAATTGCACACAGTATTCCAGATGAGGTCTCACCATGGTTCTGTAGAGTGGCATTATGACTTCAGGTTTGCGGCTGACGAAGCTTTTATTGATACATCCCATCATTTGCCTTGCCTTGGATGAGGCCTTCTCTACTTGTTTGGCAGCCTTCATGTCTGCACTGATGATTACTCCCAAGTCCCGTTCCTCTGAAGTCCTAGCTAGTGTTTCTCCATTCAAGGTGTATGTTCTGCATGGATTTCCGCTGCCGAGATGCATGACCTTACATTTCTTAGCGTTGAAGCCCAGCTGCCATGTCGAGGACCAGTTTTCCAACGTGATCAGATCCTGCGTCATACTATCCTTGAGATTGCTTTCACTTACTATATTACACAGTTTGGCATCGTCGGCGAACAGTGCTACTTTACCCTGAAGCCCCCGGGTCAAGTCCCTTATGAATATGTTGAAAAGGGATGGTCCCAGGACTGAGCCCTGCGGCACTCCGCTAGTCACCTCCGATGTCTCAGAGAGGGTGCCGTTGACCACCACCCTCTGAAGTCTTCCACTCAGCCAATCATTGACCCATGCAGTTAGTTTCTCACCCAACCCCATCGATTTCATCTTGTTTAATAGTCTACGGTGTGGGACACTGTCGAAAGCTTTACTGAAATCCAAGTATACTATGTCCAGAGACTCTCCTGAGTCTAGCTTTCCTGTCACCCAATCAAAGAAGCTTATAAGATTGGATTGGCATGACCTTCCCCTAGTGAATCCATGTTGACAGGGATCCCTTAGATTCCCCTCATCCAATATCGTGTCTTATAGTGGGTATAGGTGGCACCTTTAGTTATTTTAGAATGTTGGTGCTTATGGCTGGGCTGCTCTCAGCTAAATTTAGACAGTCGGGGCAGAATGCACAGCGTTCCGACAACACGGTAAAAAATACCATTGGGAGTGATTTTCTTTTAAAGGCTAAACACAAACAAATAGCATGAAAATCATATGCATGCAATTTATGCGGACTAGCCCTGTAAAAGAGGGGAGGAACTGTGCCTAGCGCCTGCTCAGAAGAACAATCACTAGACACAGCTCCTCCTCCTGCCTGCAGCTGCCATTCTCCTCCCCTGCCCAGCTGATGGTGGCTTTGGAGCCACGATCAGCTGAGAGCTGGAAGAGGGGAGTGCGGCAGCTGTGGCCTTAGCTCATTTGGGGTTTCCCCTGCCAGAAGCCCCAGCTAATCAGGGCTTCCCTTGCCAGCTAGCCATGATCAGCTGATTGGGGCTTCCCCTGTCAACTTCTGCACTGGAGCAGGCAGAGGAAGCTCCAATCAGCTGATCATTGCTCCAGAACCAGAAGGGAAAGCCCCGATCAGCTGATCGCAGTTAGCCCAAGGGAATCCCCGATCAGGCTCCGGAACTGACAGGGGAAGCCCCAAATGAGCTAAGCCCCTCTGCCAGCTCTCAGCTGATCGCAGCTTCGGAGCCACCATCAGCTGGGCAGAGGTAGAGAACAGCAGATGAAGTCTTTTTTGGGGTAGGATGGGATTGGGGAGGGTGCAGCTGTTGTGCATGTTGTGTGAGTGACCAACAGCTACCAACAGCTTCAAAGCTGCCAGAAAATTGTGATTGTAAGGTGAGGGGGGGGGGGGGTCCTTTAGTGCATCACAAGAAGAATACTTATAAGCTCCTTGCAATGCAATTTCATAGGGTTCTCAATGGCTGCTACAAGGTTCGGCAGCAGTCACAGAGAACCTTTTGAACATCGGAAAGAGAGTTTCTGTGCCAGTAAGACTGCTTTAACGAGTCTTATTGGCACAGAAACCTTTTGAGCATCGGGGCCTCAGTGTGAAAATCAGGCACTAACTAGCCAAAACAAAACAAAAGCCATGAAGACTAATTTTAAATATTGCCATCTCTTCTCTCCCTCCTATGCGCTATTAGAAAACAACCAAGCCTGCAGCCTCCATCTCCTTCCTTCCCTCCTAATATGCTAATTGAATTTGAAAAAAAGGAGGAGCACGCCACAGCCACTCCCTTGCCCCACTCCTCTATGTGCTTTTTAAATAAATTTGAGACCCACTGCTATGCCATCTGGATGCCCTGGGATCCCCTGCTTATTCCTGTCCAAAGAACAACAGAAGGCTGCCTGAGAGGGGTTTGGGGAGGGGAGGCTCCCTTTCCCACCTTCCTATCCAAAATTAAACATAGAGGTGGAGAAGAATCCCCAATGAGCCTCCTATCGTTATTTGATTAGGGCTCTATTTTTTCTTTAAATCGCATCAAAAGCAGTGAGGGAAGGGACTGGGGGCTTGGGCTTTTCTTTTGCTTTTACAACTTTAAGATAACATATGGCTTTAGCTAAGACTAAAGTTATCCGCTTAAGTTTGGCTTTGGTCCCGGGATGCTCTTAACAATGTCTCTTCTTGGTTACACAAAATTTATCCAATAGGCAGGGGTTAGGGTTTATAGTATAAAATGTATCCAGTGTTACCTGGGCAAATCTTTTGAAAACTGTCCTCTATAATTAATCATATGGACAATGAAATTCTGGCATACAGTCACTTGCTCAAGCTGGGGTGTGGTCGTCCACTCCAGTGTTTCTCAACTCGGTCCTGGAGTACCCCCTTGCCAGTCAGGTTTTCAAGGTATCCACAATGACTATGCATGAAAGAAATTTGCATATAATAGAGGCAGGGTATGCAACTCAAGTTTATGCAAATTCAATGTGAATATCCTGAAAACCTGACTGGCATGGGGGTACTCCAGGACTGAGTTGAGAAACACTGATACCCTGATCCAGAACACAAGGGAAGAGTGTCTTATAGCCATTCTGAGAACTCTTCTTCCTGTAGATCCCAATTCCAGGTGACATCACAATGACATAGCCAATTAGTGTGGTGCAAGATGGTGATGTCATAAAATACCAAGAATATAGGCTAACAGTTGAATTATATACTCAGTTTTACCATGAAATTTTATACTATTGAATTTTATACTGTCTTGCAGTCAAGGGAGAAAAAGGCTTCAGGTGTTCAAGGAAACAGGACTTTAGAACATCATTAGTCAGAAAAAAGACTCCCTCAAATTTAACTGCACTATTAAATACTTTATGTTCAGTGTTATATAGCCAACATTACATACTATATTTTTATAATAAATAGTCAACTTAGTTTTGGGCTGTAAATCTTTGACTTGGCTTTAAGTAGACAAAATTGGACATCATCACTTGTGTAAAGCAGTCATCGCTGATACATTTACTGCTCCCGAAAGCAGGGCAAGAATATTCTAAAGTCCTGTATCCTTGAGCACTAGAAGTCTTTTTCTCCCTTGACTGCAAGACAGTATAAAATTCAATAGTATAAAATTTAATGGTAAAGCTGAGTATAATTCAACAGTTAGCCTAAATTCTTGATATTTTAGGTCATTTTTTGACATTTGATTTTGCTGTTGTATGTCATAAAATAACCATCCTATTAGTGTGTGAGTTCACTTCCAATGTGACTAGCCCCTCTCCTCTCCTATGCCAGCACTGTGAAAAGAGAAGGGCTGCAAACATGCAAGTTGGGGGGGGGGGGGCAGGGCACTTACTGCAATCTCCTTGTGCTGCCACCTTTAGGTTGATTTGCTGTGTGCAGGCTCGAACATGAAGCTCACACTCGCTGCCGTACGTCTTCCCATCTGTACCACATACGGGTTGGGAGGAGGGCACACATTCTGTTGGGCAAACACAACGCCCTGTTTCTGCCTCACATATGGCACCAAACTGACATTTCCCACAACGGTCTGCAAAATAAATAAATAAAATTACGAGGTTACAGAAAGAACACTTACCACCAGATTCTATATATGGTGCATTTCCAAGATGCATGTAAACCTTAATTGGCTAAAGAGCTGATAATTTCCCTCCAACCCAGCCAGCTGATTAACTGTTCCCCTTAACTGTATCCATGACATCCTGTTTGTCTTTGGGAAGCAGAGCTGAGACTGTGATGTCATAATGCCTCATTCCACCAATAAGAGCCAACCTCATCAGTGATGTCACAATGGCTTGATTGTCCTGTGCAAGCCAGCAGATTAACCGTTCCCCTTAACTGTATCCATGACATCCTGTTTGTCTGTCTTGCCTGTTTAGATTCGAGCAAGGACCGTTTTCTTCTTCTTTGTGACTCTGTACAGCGCTGTGTACGTCTGGTAGCACTAAAGAAATACCATATATATTCAAATATAAACCAGGATTTGGGGGCCAAAAAACTGACTCCAAAATGGGGGGGGGGGTCCCGGTTTATATTTGGGCCAGCGCCCACCCGCCCCCCTCCCAAACTTTTTGCAGGCTTCCACCGAGCTGCCAGCCTCTGCACCCTGTGTCCTTCCCTCCCTGCTCATCGTACCTCCTCTGCTGCTGGAATCTCTGGTGGTCCAGAGGTATAGTGAGCTGGAGCGAGCTTTCCGCGCTCCTGCCTGCTGCTAATTCGGTCGGGCGCTGCCTGCCGCGAGTTCCGGCCTCCAACCGTTGAGCCATATTGAGGAGTGCGTTTTGGCGTTGCTGGTTGGCACTAAGCGGCTTCCTGATTGGTTCCCGTGAATTCTCGGGGGCCTGAGACACCAGTGACCAGTGGGGTGGGGGGTCTGAAAAAGAATAGGCGGGGAGGAGGAGAGGCGCCGGTGCTGGCTGACCGCCTACAGGATATGCCTCTCGCCGTGACAGGCACGTTCTAAAGGCAGTCAGCCGGCGCCTCTTCTCCTCCCCAGCGTCTGGCGGCGCACCTGAAATCTCATGAGACACACAGTTTGCGATACACTGTACCGAGAGCACCACTAATAAAAGACCAGCTACATGGAGCAGAATGGCAGCAGGCAAGGGAGCAGCAACATGAATAAAGGAGCACAAATCACTGGCACACGGTTTCAATGCAGAATGCATGAGGGAACAACGACACACATCTCGTCCTCCCCCAGAAAACAGACGCCTGGCCTCCTCCTCCAGCGTTCCTAGTGCCAGTGCATTCCTGGGGACACTCCATCCCTTCTACTCTGCACAGCTCTGACACACTGCCAGCTGTTGGCCTACTTTTCCGATCCCTAGTTCACACCTGCACAATGCCTTGCGCTGTATTAATTGGCCTGTCAGCCTCGGAGAAATCGAAGAGAGCTATTAACATCAGCCGCTCTCCCAGGCTCTAGTACGCTGTAGGAGGGGGATGTGAAAAGTGGGTGAAGGGGAAAGTCTTAAGTACTACCTGAGAACGAGAGATAGCTGCTTTAATAACACTTCCTAAGCGCCGCGGTTATTAAAGGAGAATGTTGACCAACGCTCAGGCTGGCATTATACCCTGCAGACAGCTGAATGGAAGGGGACAATGGTGGGGGCCGATTTACTTAATGATGTGTCAGGTGCAGCAGTGTAAATCCCATCATCCTTGCACAGGAGCACGAGGCCAACAGCCGGCTAACACACCCTGGAGATAACAAGCCATAAATCTGATTCGCATAAGACACAACTGTGATGAAATGTCGCTGAAGTTATATGTGATAATAGCTCAGAAAGCAGAGGAAGGACAGGCAGGAGCATGAGAAGGAAAGAGCAATTATGAAATACTGTAAATCAAATCCAATCCACGGCAGTAGGTCTCATACTCAAAGGAAGGCAGCAGAGCTCTGTCATAGCGTAGGATGAGTTTGGATGACCAGAGCGAGGGAACTGGGGTGAGTGAAGGCCTCATATTTGATGGTTGAAGATAGGGTAGGGGCCGAGATGGAATGAGATTTTGAAAGCCAAAGACTGATAGAATGGGACTGTGTGTTCTGGCCCATTAACCCCGAGTTGGCTGGTTCGTCCACTTTTGTTGCAGTATATCTGATCTAGCTGCAAAGATTTACTGCCTGGTATTTAGTAGCACTTCTATGCTACTCAGATAAGCACCGCTGACTGGAGCCATACCCAGATTTTCAGTGGCATTGTAAATCTCTGCAGACCACCCAGGCAATTCAGCAGTGAGGCCTGGGCAGAACCAGAAAAGTATCCGTGTAGTGGCAACATTCTGTACCAATATCTGGATAAATTGCGACAGCAAAATTGCTGGTCTAAGTTGTCTAGATCAGTGTTCTTAAACCTGTCCTGGGGGACTCCCAGTCAGTCAGGTTTTCAAGACATCCCTAATGAATAGGCATGAGAGAAATCTGCATGCCTACTACCTACTTTAAAGGCAAATCTCACTCATGCCTATTCATTAGGGATATCTTGAAAACCCAAGTGGCTGGGGGTCCCCCAGGACAGGTTTAAGAACCAATGACTAGATGACTGTCCAGGTTAACATATAGCCGTCAGTGGTGTAGTTAAGGAGGGGGTGGACCGCCCCAGGTGCGTTTTGGTGCAGGCACCAGCACTTATCCTCTGCTCTGCTCCTGCTCCTTCCCTACCGCACACAAGCCTCCCCCCCCCCTACTGTCTCTAACTCTTCACTGGTGCTCGCAGCATTTCCAGCCTGCTGCTCGTGCTGGTCTCAGCCTGACCTCTGAAATCACTTCCTGGTCGCGGGAACAAGAAGTGATATCAGAAGGAGGGTCGAGGCAAGTGTGAACAGCAGGTTGGTGATGCTGCACGCGCCAGTAAAGTTAAAGAGGTACAGGGGGAAGGGAAGGGGTGCACGAGCACAGTGGGAGGGGCAGGGGGGTGCCCCCACTTTGGGCACCTCTCACCCTCACTATCTGAATAATCGTGGATCGTCATGGTCAACATTTAAATGAAACTGACCGCAAAGTCTGAGATTACAGAGTAGGAAGTACTTTCTAATGGAGTACTGGATCCAGTTAGTTGGGAGTGGGAGAGAACTGGGCTTACCATCATTGAGGCTATTTAACAGAAGCTAAGTCAATCATATGTCTGGTGGGGACCAGAAACGATCAAGGTTACCGTGACGCAGAGAGTGGACTTGATGAGGTCAAAGTTGCTCCCCGCCCCAGCTGGTTAGAATTCTACAGGGGGGGGGAGGGAGGCACCCACCAATCACAACTCCCCACCACCAACTCACTGCATACACTTCAGAATCCCAAGACCTTTCTGAGCAGGAGAGAAACGGCAGAGACTCCTGGCCCAAGGCCACCAGCAGTTCTTCCAGGTTCTGAATGGGCCCCTAGTGACCCCGTCCCACGTTCACCCTTACAATACACCTATTTGTCCTTGTCCCCATCTCCATGCCCCTGTCAATTACCCCACAGGACAGCACCCACATTTCAGGCAGTCTACTTCTTTCTGCCGTGACAATACGAAAGCAATGGAAAAACGAAGTCTTAGTGTTACGAGCACATCCTGTACGCTGGTGTACATGGTGCAGCCCAGAAAAAAAAAAACCCAAAGTGAGAATACACAATAAATGGATTGTGGTGTAGGCCAGACACGGGCCGTGTTTCGGTCCAAAACGGCCTTCTTCAGGGGTCCGTTGCTTCTATAAGCCACAAGTGATGAAATGCAAATATGCAAAACAGATTACAGTGGTACCTTGGAATCTGAACTTACCCCCTTCGCGCCAACCGATCAGCGTGCAATAAACGCTAATGCGTCCATAGGCTAACATGCACGCATTAGCGTTTAGCGTGCACTAAATCGATTAGCGCACCTTAGTAAAAGAGGGCTTTAATCCTTTCCAGAACCCCGTTCGAATTCCGAGACAAATTTTTCCCATTGAAAATAATAGAAACTGGATTAATCCGGTCCTTGGTCCCACATACTCTGATTTTCCAATAAATTTAACAGAGGCAGCAAGATCGGGTCCCCCTGGCAGAGGCAGCAAGATCGGGTCCCCCTGGCAAAGGCAGCAAGATCGGGCCCCCGCTGACCATAGGCAGCAAGATCAGCAGTGGCAACTGGTGCTCAGCCCAAAGCTTCCCTCTTAGGCGGAAACAGGAAACTGCGTCAGAGGGGAAGCTTTGGGCTGAGCAAACGCTTGCAGTTCCCGTAGAAACATAGAAAGATGACGGCAGAAAAGGGCTATAGCCCATCAAGTCTGCCCACTCAACTGACCCACCCCCATAAGTCTGAATGCTAATGACCCAGTTCCTTAACTTGACCTTCGTAGGGATCCCACGTAGATGTCCCATTTATTCTTGAAGTCAAGCACGCTGGTGGCCTCGACCACCTGCACCGGAAGCTTGTTCCAGTGATCCATGGAATAGAGGGTGAACTACTCACGTGGATTAGAAACTGGCTAACAGATAGGAAACAGAGAGTGGGGGTAAATGGACAATACTCTGACTGGAAGAACGTCACCAGTGGGGTGCCGCAGGGCTTGGTGCTTGGACCTGTGCTCTTCAACATATTCATAAATGATCTGGAAATAGGTACGATGAGTGAGGTGATTAAATTTGCGGATGATACGAAGTTATTCAGAGTAGTGAAGACGCAGGGGGACTGTGAAGACCTGCAACATGACATAACCATGCTCGAGAAATGGGCAACAACATGAGGTTCAACGTGGATAAGTGTAAAGTAATGCATGTTGGTATCAAAAATCCCATGCACGAATACAGGATGTCCGGGGCAGTACTTGGGGAGACCACCCAGGAAAGGGATTTGGGAGTACTGATTGACAAGTCGATTAAGCCGTCTGCACAATGTTCGGCGGCGGCGAAAAGGGCAAACAGAATGCTAGGAATGATTAAGAAGGGAATCACGAATAGATCAGAGAAGGTAATCATGCCGCTGTACCGGGCCATGGTACGCCCTCATCTGGAATACTGCGTCCAGCACTGGTCGCCGTACATGAAGAAGGACATGGCACTACTCGAAAGGGTCCAGAGAAGAGCAACTAAAATGGTTAAGGGGTTGGAGGAACTGCCGTACAATGAGAGATTAGAGAAGCTGGGCCTATTCTCCCTTGAAAAGAGGAGATTGAGAGGGGACATGATCAAAACATTCAAGATAATGAAGGGATTAGATTCAGTAGATAAAGACAGATTGTTCACCCTCTCCAAGGCAGAGAGGACGAGAGGGCACTCTAAAGTTAAAAGGGGATAGATTCCGTACAAACGTAAGGAAGTTCTTCTTCACCCAGAGAGTGGTGGAGAGCTGGAATGCTCTTCCAGAGGCTGTTATAGGGGAAAACACCCTCCAGGGATTCAAGACAAGTTCTTGCTGAACCAGAACGAGCGCAGGTAGGGTTGGTCTCGGTTAGGGCACAGGTCTTTGACCTGGGGGCCGCCGCGTGAGCGGACTGCTGGGCGCGATGGACCGCTGGTCTGACCCAGCAGCGGCAATTCCTATGTTCTTATCCACCACTCTTTCCGTGAAGAAATACTTCCTGGTGTCACTACTAAATCTCCCCCCTCTAAGTTTAAGCGGATGCCCTCTTGTGGCCGAGGGTCCTTTGAGAAAAAGGATGTCATCTTCCACCTCGACACGTCCTGTGATGTATTTAAATGTCTCAATCATGTCTCCCCTCTCCCTGCGTTCCTCCAGAGTATAGAGCTGCAATCTGTTCAGTCTCTCTTCGTATGAGAGACCCTTGAGCCCCGAGACCTTCCTAGTGGCCATCCGCTGAACCGACTCGACTCTAAGCACGTCTTTACGGTAATGTGGCCTCCAGAATTGCACACAGTACTCCAGATGAGGTCTCACCATGGTCCTGTACAGTGGCATTATGACTTCTGGTTTCCGGCTGACGAAACTTCTATTGATAAATCCCATCATTTGTCTTGCCTTGGATGAGGCCTTTTCTACCTGTTTGGCAGCCTTCATGTCTGCACTGATGATTACTCCCAAATCTCGTTCTGCTGAGGTCCTAGCCAATGTTTCTCCATTTAAGGTGTATGTTCTGCATGGATTTCCGCCACCGAGGTGCATGATCTTACATTTCTTAGCATTGAAACCCAGCTGCCATGTTGAGGACCAGTTTTCCAACGCAAGAAGGTCCTGTGTCATATTATCCTGCAAACATCCTTCACTTACTATGTTGCAAAGTTTGGCGTCATCGGCGAATAATGTTACCTTACCCTGCAGCCCTCGTGTCAAGTCCCTTATGAATATGTTAAAAAGGAGTGGGCCCAGGACCGAGCCCTGCGGCACCCCGCTGGTCACCTCCGATGTTTCAGAGAGGGTGCCGTGGACCACCACCCTCTGACGTCTATCACTAAGCCAATCCTTGACCCATGCAGTTATTGTTTCGCCCAACCCCATCGATTTCATCTTGTTTAGAAGCCTGCGGTGTGGGACGCTGTCAAAAGCCTTGCTGAAATCCAAGTACACTATGTCCAGAGACTCTCCCGAGTCTAGCTTTCCATATGTTCAGATTTCAAAGCAGCGTTCGGATTCTGGGGCAAAATTTAATTTAAAAAAAAAAAAGTTCAGATTCCAAGTTGTTCGAGTTCTGGGGTGTTCTTGCCGAATAAAACATTTCCAATCAAGCGATGTAGCCAAAGTAGCTACTGTGTATTCTGTTTGGTTTTTTTTCTGGACTGCACCATGTACACCAAGATTGATTGAATATAAGACTTGGATAAAAGATTTTATCAAGGTCATCAGTTATTCTTTTTGTGACTGCCTTTCCGCTTTTTGTATGGAACTTCTTTTTGGGTGGGTTCTTTGGATTCACATCCTTTACTCTTCCACATTCTTGACTCTACCTTTTTTTTCCCCGCATCCTCGCCATTCCCTTCCCTCGCCCCTTTCAGAGCTGACTTACCACAGGGTCCCTTGTGTTTCAGCGTGATCTCTTTTTTCAGAAGACATGCCATGGCATCCAGCTCGCAGGAACTGCCATAAGTGCGGTTGTCACTGCCACAGATGGGGTCATAGATGCTCTGGCACTGCTGCTGGCACTCACAAACCGCCTCTTGGTTCTTTACAACACATGTGGCACCAAAAGTGCACACCAGGCTCAGACAAGGGCTGGGGTTGCTCAAGTCTGTTGGTGAAAGATGAGAGGTTATAAAAGCAATATCTTTCTACTGGCCCCCCTGGTGTGAGGAGCCCTTAGGCAAAAGAAAACATGCCAACTTTCTTACAGCAATGATAGCGCCAGCAGGCAAGCCAAGGGCACAATAAATCAAGCCAATACCAGCCATACATTGCCCCCTAGAGGAAAAACTATGAAAAAATCAGCTGGCACAAAGTCCTGAGGTTTCCTGCAGAGCGCACAATCCCTCCCCGAGCTACCTGCAACACATACACACGGGGGGATGGGGGGACGACTTCCTAGATGACTATTTTCTACCCCCTTCCACCCTAGGGATGAAAGGATGCAGTTCACTTTAGTTTGGACATTCTCAGACTTCATTGAAACAAATCTCAAAAAAAAAAAGTAACAATTTATTTTAGAAAAGAAGGAGATTTTCTTCTTACTCAAGCGCTTCTTACTCATTCATCAGAGTTAACCCATCTCTCTTCTGTAAAATAATAAAAAAAATTTCCCAGAAATGTGGTCGTTATGGCAGCTACAGAGCCTACTGCAAGGACTCACCCCAGGACAAGAACCTGCCTGGTCGTCCCTAATCGCTCTGAAATCAGCCACATACAGTGATCACAGGCCATGTACTTGCACTGCAGCCTGAGAATCCTTCCGCCAGGAGGCTGTGGGTCGGCAGCAGTGGCAGAAGTTCAAATCGAGCTCCTCCAGGCAAAGTAATGGCCCTGTGCAGGAGGGATAGCATCGAAAGATACAGCTAAATGGGGCCCCCTCCCACACTGCAGGGGCTGCTTGGATTGATGTTTTACTACTGGCTGATCTCAAGAACATGTCCCGGCCTAGTCGAGTGAATAGCTCCCTCCCCCTCCCCCCATTGAATGATAAACTTAATCTGCCACTCTGGGACGGAGAAACAAGGTAGCCTAAAACTATTGCGTGTTCTAATTCTTCACGCAGAAATGCTCTTTGAAGTTGAGAGGGAGACTAAGAGGAGACCTGCTTTGATCCTGTTTGCTTTACTAGCTGAACATGTATAATGCGTGACCAATTTGTTAACTCCAGCATCAAATTAATACTCATTAGGCTGAGACACTAGCATTTAAAGATGCCGGGACTGCCCCGCAGCAGTTCAGAATCTGATAATGCCTTCAAATGGCGCCAACAAATGCGTAAGCGCAATCAGTGAGACTGGCGGCACTTAAGAACATAAGAATAGCCTTACTGGGTCAGACCAATGGTCCCTATCAAGCCCAGGAGCCCATTCTCACGGTGGCCAATCCAGGTCACTAGTACCTGGCCAAAATCTAAAGAATAGCAAGGTTCCGGAATCTCAAAGAATAACAAAAGATTCCGGTACCCCAAAGAGTAGCAACATTCTGGAACCCCAAAGAGTAGCAACATTCCATGCTACCGATCCAGGGCAAGCAGTGGCTTCCCCCATGTCTTTCTCAATAAAAGACTATGGACTTTTCCTCCAGGAACTTGTCCAAACCTTTCTTAAAACCAGCTACGCTATCCGCTCTTACCACATCCACTTTACTTTAAGCTTCTCTAGATGGGCCACAGCCTGTGGTTGAGTAGCAGAAAGAGATGTGGATGCGCTTTATAGCTTGTCTGTCCTCACAGAAGCACCAGGGCGGTCCTGTCCAGGGGGGCAGGAGAGCAGAACGATGACCTCCTGCCTCTGGGAGAGATGGATATACACCTTTACCTGACTACACCTGTCCTCAGTCACACAAAAAACAGCTACTATAGCTCAACAGGGACTGGAGGGAGAGGGTCCAGTTTCTCTTATTTCATATTAAAGATATGCTTTTGTATTATTGTAGGGAGAGGGGGGGATGGCAAGATGATCTGTACTGGTTTGCTTACATTAGAAGTCAACACATGTATTCTCCATCTCTAAAAACTGGCCCAAAGCTCTCAAAGGGAAAATTAGGCACTATGCAATAGTGAGTGAGGGGCACTAGTGATTTCCATCAGGTTATCGACCCAGAACTTTTTACAGACTTGTTTTCTTTACCCCACCAAAGCTGTAGTGAAAGATGGAACCTTCCCCACTGGTTCCAACTTGGTACAATTATTTTAATAGAGGCAGCAGCTAACTGTGTCATGAGTTCTTAACCCTCAGCCACACAACTTCCAAAACCCCCCTCAGGCAAATAAAAAGAAAACGGAGAGGAAAAGACACACATAGGACACATGTGCGCACAGTACAGCAGACAGGGAGAAGACACACAGGGAACCACAGAGGGGCAGCTGGGGAAGGAGGAACCAGGAAAGGAATGCATTAAATCTGCATCTGTGTGGCTTCATGCATGAATTCAGCACTTCTGAAATCCTGTTTACCATAACTGTACCCCAAGAACATGCACAGACAGTAAGATGCCCTGCTCCACTGTGTCTGCCAGAGAGGCTAGGGACAATGGAAACCAATCGGAAGTAGAGTCCTGGTCAGCTTGGATAAAAGGGAATGACAGAAACGGAAGGTCAGGAGGGGGTGACAAACTGGTGGCCTGGGAATACAGACAGTGAGTTCAGTTTTGATAGCTCAGTCTAACAAATACATGCAAACTATGGCCTCCTCTTATTAAACTGAACTAGCAGTTTTTAGCGCTGGGAGCGGCGCTGAATGCCTTGCGCTGTTCCCGAAACTCATAGGAACTCTATGAGCATCGGGAGTAGAGCGGGGCATTCAGCGCGGCTCCCCGCGCTAAAAACTGCTATTGCAGTTTAATAAAACGGGGTATATGAGACCATTTTTACTAAAGGGCATTAAGTCCTAACACAGCTTTACCGCAAAATGTGTATTTTGCTGTAATTTGCCATTTCCTATACGCTATGCACACATTGTTTTTCAAAAATATTTTTTGGAAGGAGTGTGCTACCCAGTGGCATAGAAATGGGGGGGGGGGAACAGTCCACCCTGGGCACTATGCTGGTGGGGGCGACGGCATCCCTTCTCCTCTTCACCCCCCCCCACCTCTTCCCATTTCTCCCCTCCATACGCGCGCCCCCCTCTTCCTTTTCCCCATAGGTCTAGTTGAAGTTGTTCGCGGCGGTCAACAACGTGCTCTTCACGACCCCGTCAGCTCTCCCGCAGACCGTCACTTCCGGATGTCGCGCGTAGGCAGTGACGTCAGAGGGAGAGCCGACGGGGTTGCGAAGAGCACGTTGTTGGCTTGGGCAGGCGGGGTGAGAGGGGCGGGATGAGGGCGGGGGAGGGGCACCACCACCCCAGGCGCCTTTCACCCTCGCTACGCCACTTGTGCTACCTGAATAATGCAGTCTTCATGTGGGAGAACCTGTGGCTCCTTTCGACAGTAAACACATTTGCAGTTGTCATGTCCTAATGACAACATTATCGCATAACTAGCAAATAATAAAAATGAAAACAACTTGGGCTCTCTTTTACTAAGGTGCGCTAATCGCTAACATGTTAGTCTATGGACGCGTTAGCGCACCTTAGTAAAAAGAGGGGGTTTATTTTACTGACACGTTAGACATGGGCTCAGTGTATGGGGAAATCCCACATTAGAATGGGTTACGTCCATTTTAGTATGAGGACTCCTTTATTAAAAAAAATGTATGCAGTTATGCAAAATTTGTAGGAATAATACATGTTAGTTTACTGCATACTAGAAGCATAACTTTAACGATTATGTTTTATGTGCTTGGACCATGTACTTTGCAATTATTTTTTCTGTTTGTTTTATTCCTTTGTATTGTGTTTTCCAAAAATTAATAAAACACTTTGAACGTAAAAAAAAAAAAAAAAATGTTTATGCAAAATAGAAGTTTGGTTACTGATATATTAGTTTTTAAACATTTGCTTATTCTTTTAATGCAAAATGTAACACTTCACCCCAAATTTTCACATGCACAAGCATAAGAGTCCAATAAATGGTAGAGGTTTTTTTCTTTTTAAATATGTGATGCCTAAGAACACTCCAAAAAGCAAATATAGTGGTACCTTGGTTTGCAAGCATAATTCGTTCCAGAAGCATGCTCGTAATCCAAAGCGCTCGTATATCAAAGCAAATTTCCCCACAGGAAATAATGGAAACTCGACGATTCGTTCCACATCCCAAAAACTTTAACAGAAAATACAGTACTGTACGTACTTGTATTGCAAGATCTCGCTCGTTTCGAACGGTCACTACGCTGCGGGTGAATTGGGCGTGGTGCTTTTATTACGTTCAGCTGCGCTCAGCGTGAGATGTGTGAATGTTGCGAGCGCTTGACCTGCAGGTGCATGCATTACGTTCAAACGGGATCAGTGATGCGACGTGCATATATTGTGCGCATTTGGCGTGACGCATGTATAAGCGCTCATACTGCAAGACAGCGCTCGTTTATCGAGTTACAATTTAAGAATATGTTTTGCTCGTCTTGCAAAACACTTGTAGACCAAGTTACTCCGCTATCCAAGGTTTAACTGTAATTTGAACATTAGCATATCATCAAACAAGCATTTGGGAGTGTTTTTAGGTGCCACTTATAGAAGACAATTTTATAAAGTCATTCCTGTGCATTTATGACCACATCACACACCTAAATGACCTCTCATAAAATACCGACGGTTACTAAAGTATGCACCACGACGGGGAGATATGATTGAAACGTATAAGTACATCACGGGACGCATCGAGTCAGAAGATGATATCTTCTGGCTCATGGGACCCTCAACCACCAGAGGGCATCCGCTGAAAATCAGGGGAGGGAAGTTTCATGGCGATCCCAGGAAGTACTTCTTCACCGAAAGAGTGGTGGATCATTGGAACAGACTCCCACCCCAGGTGATAAAGGCCAGTAGCGTAACAGATTTTAAGAAAAAATGGGATACTCACGTGGGATCTTTAAGGGAGTAAATTCAGGGGGGGGATACTTGGAATGGGCAGACTTGGTGGGCTATAGCCCTTTTCTGCCGCTTTTTCTATGTTTCTATGTTTCTATATGTTTCTATGATGGCATGCAGTTTGATGGCGTATGTGCACAGGGACAGTTTGGACACAGCCTAGGTAGACGTGGCACACACACGTAGATTATAAAATCCCTTAATCTACATGTGCACATGCGTAAAGTATTTATACCTGCTCTCGGGCACTTTGGTGTAAGTGATCATGACTATGGGGCTCTTTTACTAAGGCGTGCTAGTGCGTCTTAGCGCACGCATTTAGCGATTCGCGTACCTTAGTAAAAGGACCCCTATATTTCCGGTGCTATTTGTGCTCATACACTAGTGTTTTATAAAGACAAACAGGCACCTAGGTGGACGCCCTGTTATAAGTTTACTCTCTAGGATTAAATTAATATTGACAATTACATGCATGATTGTCACTCTAGAATAGCGGTGCAAGTGTCTATGCATGTGCGAGCATTTAAAACCAGTTCAATGGCTGGCGTAAATGCACGCACTCAACTGTGCAAATTATAACATTCTATAACCAGTGCACGGTTTCTTCTGGGCACGCCCCTGTCCAGCCCTCACCTAGGTCCTACGACCAAGAAGCTGCAAATTATAGATTTTGTTGGTGCAATTTCTAGAATTGTACTCAATCACTATAATAGGCAAACAAGTCCTCAAATGAAAATCAAATCCAACCAACACAAAAGAGGACTAAAACAGAAGTCAATCCTTGCTGGTTATAATACCGCTCTCAGAAATCTGTGCTGTCCTCACACTACAGTGTTCGGGACCATTCTCACAGGTAAGAGATATCTTTCATTGAGTCGGTATTTTTTATGGCCATTTTGTGTTAATACTAATACTGTAGCACATTTCTAATTATATTATAAGACCCCTGAAGAAGCCCTTTATTTGTGGTGAAACGGGACCCGTTTCACCACAAATAAAGGGCTTCTTCAGGGTCCCGTAGGGCGTTTAGCCATATCATGAACAACCAAGAACCACAAGCCAGCTCTTTATAAGATAAGTGCATAAAGTTTTTTGATATGTATTTTTAAAATAAGTCATTTATTTATTGCACTCAGCACTTTATATGAGCTTGCGTGGCTATGGTTTTTGCATAAAAAATACCGACTCAATGAAAGATATCTCTTACAAGTTCAAGTTCAAGTTTCAAGTTTAATTTTATTTGATGTATCGCTTATTACAAACTAAGCGATTAACAAAGTATAACAATCATCGTTAAATTATATAATATTAAACACAAGAGGGGTAAAATAACAGTAAATTAATAATTCTTTATCTAATAGGGATTTGACACACAAAACAATATTGACAGACTATGACACATATGGAATAAACATAAGGAATTAAAGTTACAAAAATATTTTCCCTGAGAAGGGAGAAAGAGAGGTCTGAAAGGGGAGGGAAAAAACAGTGGGACGGGATTGAAGGTGCTCTGTTCGGAATTGGCAATAAGATGAGTTTAGAGATCAAAAGATAATTTAAAAAGAAATGTTTTTAAATTGGTTTTGAATTGATTTAAATTCTTGTTTTTCCTGATATATAAGGGAAGAGAATGATCCCGAACACTGTAGTGTGAGGACAGCACAGATTTCTGAGAGCGGTATTATAACCAGCAAGGATTGACTTCTGTTTTAGTCCTCTTTTGTGTTGGTTGGATGCAATTTCTAGAATGCCAGCTAACGGCAGTTGCGCACATAATTGCCAATTACTAAACTAAAACTTAGTTTTATAAACCGGGTCATCGGCCAATTTGGAGCTCGACTCGGTTAACATTACGAAAAGGAAAAATACAAAAGAATTAGATGAGAAAAGAGCTAAAAAAAAAACAATGCACGCCTAACATAGGTGAATTGAGGCTAATTTACGCTAGTATTCTATAGCTGAATTTTGGCGCCCAGATGCCATTATAGAATTCGTGCTCCGTGCCACATCTAGGCACCTAAGTTGCGTCACCCCAGTTGTAGAACTGCCTCCAGAGTCTTTATTCACACTCACAGATGGCGCAGCATCAGATCGACGCCACCACGGAGTAGAGGAGTAGCCTAATGGTTAATGCAGTGACCTGAAAATCGGGGAAATTGGGTTAAATTCCCAATGCAGCTCTTTGTGACCCTGGGGAAAGTCACTTAACACTCCATAACCCCAGGTACGAACACAGATTGTGAGCACAGTAGGGACAGAAAAAGCACCTGCATAAAATAGGCATACCACTTTGGTTGTACATAGAAAGGCGGCACCCCCTGCATCGAGAGAGGAGCGTGGGAGCCCTGCTCCGCCCCCTCCCGACACAGAGGAGCCGACTTCAGAACAAACTTTGCCACCGAAGAGCCTGATTTCTTCTTTCCAGCACCCCCTGCATCGAGAGAGGAGCGTGGGAGCCCTGCTCCGCCCCCTCCCGACACAGAGGAGCCGACTTCAGAACAAACTTTGCCACCGAAGAGCCTGATTTCTTCTTTCCAGCACCCCCTGCATCGAGAGAGGAGCGTGGGAGCCCTGCTCCGCCCCCTCCCGACACAGAGGAGCCGACTTCAGAACAAACTTTGCCACCGAAGAGCCTGATTTCTTCTTTCCAGCACCCCCTGCATCGAGAGAGGAGCGTGGGAGCCCTGCTCCGCCCCCTCCCGACACAGAGGAGCCGACTTCAGAACAAACTTTGCCACCGAAGAGCCTGATTTCTTCTTTCCAGCACCCCCTGCATCGAGAGAGGAGCGTGGGAGCCCTGCTCCGCCCCCTCCCGACACAGAGGAGCCGACTTCAGAACAAACTTTGCCACCGAAGAGCCTGATTTCTTCTTTCCAGCACCCCCTGCATTGAGAGAGGAACGTGGGAGCCCTGCTCCGCCCCCCCGATCCAGCAGGAGGACTACACACTTAAAAGCCACAGCGCCGCCATTACCAGCCAGACCGGGCCGGCGTGGGAGCCCTGCTCCGCCCCCCCCGATCCAGCAGGAGGACTACACACTTAAAAGCCACAGCGCCGCCATTACCAGCCAGACCGGGCCGGCGTGGGAGCCCTGCTCCGCCCCCCCGATCCAGCAGGAGGACTACACACTTAAAAGCCACAGCGCCGCCATTACCAGCCAGACCGGGCCGGCGTCGGAGCCCTGCTCCGCCCCCCCGATCCAGCAGGAGGACTACACACTTAAAAGCCACAGCGCCGCCATTACCAGCCAGACCGGGCCGGCGTGGGAGCCCTGCTCCGCCCCCCCGATCCAGCAGGAGGACTACACACTTAAAAGCCACAGCGCCGCCATTACCAGCCAGACCGGGCCGGCGTGGGAGCCCTGCTCCGCCCCCCCGATCCAGCAGGAGGACTACACACTTAAAAGCCACAGCGCCGCCATTACCAGCCAGACCGGGCCGGCGTGGGAGCCCTGCTCCGCCCCCCCAATCCAGCAGGAGGACTACACACTTAAAAGCCACAGCCGCCGCCATTACCATCCAGACCGGGCCGGCGTGGGAGCCCTGCTCCGCCCCCCCCGATCCAGCAGGAGGACTACACACTTAGAGACGTGAACACCTACACCTCGGAGGACCACTCCACCAGACCTCTTGCCTACCTCCACCATAAGGTAAGGAGCGAAAGATCCCCCGCTCCTCCCACTCCAGCCAGAACTCTAAGAGAGAACCACTCCCTCTACCTAACAACCCAAACACTCCAAACCAGACATCAAACATGAAGCCCTCCCGAAATACACACAAAATAGCAGCCATCCTGATAATCCTCCTCATCTCTAGCTGGAATACAACAGCTAACAACCTACCCCACCACAACCTCAACCACAAGCACAACCAACTTCCAAACCCCCAACAGAAGAACACTCACTCCAACTTACCCAAACCACCACACCAACAATCAACAACCCATTACTGTTATCCGGAGAAGAAGACCAACACCCCCCGAAAACAAAACCTCAAACAACTACCACAACACTCATATACCCGGGAAACAACTTACATCCCGCAGACCAACACGACCTCCCTCACATGTGCCTATGTCAACATCAGATCTCTAGGACCCAAAACAGAAAAACATAAAAAACTGGATAACAACAGAAAAACTTGACTGCTTATTCCTCACTGAAACCTGGCTAACCTCAGACACAGACCCTAGAATAAAAGAAGTATGCCCGCCGGGATACAAAATAACAGTTACCTGCAGAGAGAAAAAAAGAGGAGGAGGTCTAGCAATAATATTCAAGAACACCATAACTCTAAACATACTCGAGAAAGTATCCACTCCACAATTGGATTTCCTAGCGTGCCAACTCACAAACACAACACTAAAAAACTCTCTAAACTGCCTACTCTGCTACATAACACCAGGAAACTGGACCACAGTGAAGCCCGAATTTGAAAACTTCATCTACCAAAACTCACTAACAGCTGACTACAATCTCATACTAGGAGACCTAAACCTACACCTAGAAGATCAAACCTCCACACCAGCAAACAACTGTTTATCCTTCCTCAATGCATTATCCTTCAAGATCCTAAACCCACAAACCACTCATGAAAAAGGTCATCAACTGGACATTGCAGCATTCATGACTCACCAACCAACCAATCAAGAAATCCAAACCCCTAACGGAACATGGTCCCCATCCCTATGGTCAGACCACTACATCTTCAACTTCAACATCAACTGGACCAAAACCAAACACATACCTCAAACAAAAAAAAAACCACATATACCTCACGCAAACATATCGACCCAACCATCTTCTGGTCAAAGGTAGACGAAACCATCCAAGACTGCGACCCAAAAAATTTCATCGACCACTGGAAAAATGTATCCACCAACATACTTGATAATCTGGCACCCCTACAAACCAAAACCAGAATCAGAAGGAAATCAGACCAATGGTTTGATAACGAATTACTCCAACTCAAAAGACAGTGTAGAAGATTAGAAAGAAAATGGAAGAAAAAAGAATCAAGAACAAACAAAAACCGCACTGGAAAAAAATCAACAAACAATACAAAACTCTACTAAAAGACAAGAGGAAAAGTTACTACACCAAGCTCATAGGCACAGAAACACAAGATTCCAAAAAAAATTTTCCAAATACTAAAAGAATTAACAGACACCAAACCATACACTACCACCACCAACACACCTCCACCATCATCCACCATCTTAGCAGAACATTTCAAGAATAAATCACCAACACCAGAGCCACACTCATACTCAACCCATCCAACCAAAATCCAATCACAATCCACCCCACAGGAAAAGAGGCAATCGCAGCAGACAGAACTTGGTCTCAATTCCCAAACATAAAATGGCCAGAATTTAACAAATTATACAAAAAATACAGCCATGCCTCCTGTGACCTCAACCATTGCCCCTCATATCTCCTTACCACCTCTAGTATAAAGTTCCGCACCATAAATTCTACAATGGATCCAATTCACGCTCACAGAGGGCACATTCCCTGACAACCTCAGCGAAATTGTCATCACCCCAATCCAAAAAGACCCAAAGGCACCACAAAAACCTCCCTTCCAACTATAGACCTATAGCCTCAATTCCGCTATATGTCAAAATTACAGAAGGCCTAGTAGCCAAACTCCTCACCAATTACATAGAGGATCACAACCTACTACACCCCACGCAATCAGGATTCAGAACAAATTTCAGCACAGAAACATTACTAGGTTCCCTCATGGATACCATCAGACAACAACTTAGTATAGGGAAAAAAATGCTACTCATACAACTGGACCTATCGGCAGCATTCGACCTAGTAGACCACAACATCCTTCTACAGATACTAGATGCAATAGGCATCTCAGACAAAGTATACTCCTGGTTCAAAGGATTCCTAAAACTCAGAACCTACAGAGTAAAATCAAACAAAGAAAAATCAGAATCCTGGTCAAACCCATGCGGCGTACCACAAGGATCTCCACTATCCCCCACCCTCTTCAATCTATACACTGCCTCTCTAGGAACCCATCTAAATAATCTAGGCCTAACATCCTATAGCTACGCGGATGACATCACCATCCTCATCCCATACGATCATTCCAAACCTACCATGACAGAGGAACTTCACCAAACAATGGAAGCAGTCACAACCTGGATGGGAAATCACAAACTTAAACTCATCAAGACAAAACCAAATTCATCCTCCTAGAAAACGACAAGATCCAAACCACATCCATCCTTGACATAAACGCAACCAAATATCCCATCCAAACAACCATAAAACTACTAGGCATGACCATAGACAGATGCTGCACAATGCAGCCACAAATAAACAAAACAACTCAAAAATCATTCGCAATCATGAGAAACCTGAGACAAGTCCGAAAATTCTTTGAAAGCACACAATTCCTACTTATAGTACAATCCCTAATACTAGGAATACTGGACTACTGTAACATTCTCTTCCTCCCATGTCCGGCAAATACGATAAGACAACTCCAAACAATCCAAAATACAGCCTTAAGACTCGTCTATTCATTGAAAAAACACGACCACATCACTGAAGCCTACATCAACTCACACTGGCTCCCAATCCAAGAAAGAATCCAATTTAAATTTTACTGCATATTATTTAAAACACTACACGGAGACAGCCCATCATACCTGAACAATCGCCTCATCCAAGCAACCAGCACCAGACACAGAAAAAACGCACTCCCCATTCATACCCCCCCCCATCCAAAGAAGTGAAAAGAACAAAACTACATGACGGCCTCCTGGCCACACAAGCTGCAAGACTAGATAACCAAATCTCCAACCTTCTGATGACCACCCCAGACTATAAGACGTTCAGAAAAGAAATAAAAACCACACTTTTCAAGAAATTCCTAAAACAGAAATAACAACACGACCACTAAAAGCCCTCAATATCTTCATATTACCTCTCAAGCTATTCTCTACAATTCATATAATTCTGTTATTCTGTAACTCTGTAATTCTGTATTCATTGTAATTCTGTCCTTAAACTAACCTTTTTGTAATCCGCCTTGAACCGCAAGGTAATGGCGGAATAGAAATCCCTAATGTAATGTAATGTAATGTAATATCAAGGACGTGACCCTTTACAGTGTGAGGAAATAGGTGAGAACACTCCAGTCTTTTCTTGTAGGTTAGAAGTTGTGCAGTTAAACATCTTCTTTTTAAAATGCTCCGACATTCACACAGTCTCTTAGAATAAATCTGTAGCACTTTTTTTTTTTCACATTTGGTGCTGATGTAGGTGGGAGAATGTGTTGGGGGGCAGGTGGCAGGCTTTAGTTAGGGAGGGGTGTGTATTAGCTTCTAGTATTCCACAGATGTTCCATTCCAGTATCTTCTTTCCCCTTCTAAATATTAAAGGCTCGTTAGAGAAAGCACACCGCAATTTTGATTTTTTTATTTGTACAAATGGATGGTAATACATATACACTTCTCTCTCCGTATTCGCGGTGATAGGGGATTAACAGACCTGCGAATACCTTTTTCATATGTTATTCGCTGTTTTCTATTAAAAACCATCGTGAATATGGTGAAACCGCGAAAAACATGGTAGGAGACCTGGCCTGTTCCTGAAGGAGAGGCAAAACATGGTGAAGAACGTGCCGGGAATCGGCAATTTTCTCTGTAAACGCTTGGAATCAGTGATGTCTATGTGAGCTGAAGTAATTTGGGGGGGAGGAGCCAGCAAGTTAAAAACCGCAAATAATCAAAACCACAATTGCTGAAACCGCGAATACGGAGGGAGAAGCATAGACAAGTCTATAAGTATATAAGTCTTAAATATTGCGCTCATAGTGGGGTAGTAAAGGAGGGGGTCCGCCCCAGGCGCCCTCTTGGTTTGTACTAGCACCCGTCTTCCTCTCCATCCCCCCTCCTTCCCCACCCACCCCCCATTACCGCAAGTGCACGCCGCTTCCCTTCCCCCGTACCTTTTTAACATTTGCGGCACGAGCAACAACCCCAACCTGCTGCCCGCGCCAACCTTTCGTCCAACGTCACTTCCTGGACCTGCGCCTAGGAACTGACATCAGAGAAAGAGCCAATGCTGGCGTGAGCAGTAGGCTGGGGTTGCCGTTCACGCCGCGAACATTAAAAAGGTACGGGGGAATGGAAGGGGCATGCACATGCGGCAGGAGGGGGCAGGGAAGGAGCGGATGGGGGTAGGGAGCAGAGAAGAGGGCAGTGGAAGAGCAGATGGGGTGGGGAGACAGAGAAGAGTGCGGGGAGGGGAGCCATTGCCCCAGGTGTCTCTCACCCTAGCTACGCCACTGTGTGCTCATATATACTTGTGGGTGCACGACACCCATTTATGTACACTTCTCCCTCCGTATTCATGGTTTCAGCAATCATGGTTTCGATTACTCGCGTTTTAGCTTGTTGGCTCCTCCCCCCATATTACGTCAGCTTGCATAGAGAAATTGCTGATTCCAAGCGTTTACAGAGAAAATCGCTGATTCCCGGCACTTTCTTCGCCGTGTTTCGCCTCTCCTTCAGGAACAGGCCAGGTCTCCCGCCATGTTATTTGTGGTTTTCACCATATTCACAATGGTTTTTAATAGAAAACAGCGAATATGAAAAAATTATTCACGGTTTTTCGGTATCCGCGGGTCTGTTAATCCCCTGTCACAGCGAATACGGAGGGAGAAGTGTATACAAAAGAGAATGCGGCATCTCAAAACATTTTCAGAGAAACAAAGCTTACATTGTATGCTGCAGAAAATCACCAGGTCTAAATAGACGAGAGTGAAGTAAAGGCAGAGGAGGAGAATGGCCTGTGGTAAGAGCTGAAAGTCCCAAGAGCCCCAGGGCCTCGGAAAGACTGAGTAGAGAGAAAGCTATCCAGCCACATAGAGCCAAGTCCTTCCCATCCCATCAACACATCATCTGTTCCCTAGAGAACGAAGAGGGGGGAGCAAGGGCTCGAGATGAAGACGCCACACTTAAAAGGACAGGATTCAAGGGTCCTCCATGTTCTCTCCAAGCCTGGCTGCAAAAGAAGCACATACAAAAAAAGAGGGGAAAGGAAGAGAACACAGAAGGAGCTAGTCAGCCACCCAACATACCGGCCCCTCCCCATAAACACCAGGGTCATGTGTCTCAAACTACTGCCGTTTCCCCTACCAGATGCACTCAAACTCCTCTCCCACACAGGAAGCATCCACGTCAAACAACTCACACCTCACCACCACCAATATCCCAACCTATCGGGCAACAAAGTTACTCAAACTCTCCCCCATGCAAAGACTATGCAACCCAAACTACCCTATCCCCCAAAGTATTTATATACCACTTATAGCCTAAAACCTAAGTGGTTTGCATTCAGGTACTCAAACATTTTTCTCTATCTGTCCTGGTGGGCTCACACTCTATCTAATGTAGATGGGGCAATAGGGGATTAAGTGACTTGCCCAGGGTCACAAGTAGCAGCGTGGGATTTGAACCCACAACCTCAGGGTGCTGAGGTGGTAGCACTAACCATTGCACCACACACTCCCCCTACAGAGTCTTCTCTATACCCAAGTCCATACACCTTTTCACACTGACTTTTCTCCTCAACTAAAGGACACAGCAAACTATTGTATGGGTACAGCAGCCTTTAAACAGATGAACACACCACCTCATCTCTGCATGATCTCCATATAAAGGAAAGTCAACATTAATCTCACAACCAGAAACTCTTCTGTAATATGGTCATGGCCACTGCTCTACTGAGACCCCAAAGCATGGAGAACAGAACTCTCAACGGAGTTACGCCACTACACTTCTCCAGCCCCCCTTCTCCCCTGACAAAAAAAAAAATGGTGACTGAGCTTTCCTTATGTACAGTGGTGCAGTAAGAGAGAGGCGGGGGGTCCGCCCCGGGCGCCGTCTTGATAGGGGTGCCAGCATCCTTCCTTCTCTACGCCTCTCCTGCTCCTTCCCCCCCAATTACCGCATGCCCCTTCCCTTCCCCGTACCTCTTTAATGTTCGGGGCGCGAGCAGCAACCCCAATCTGCTGCTCGCGCCAGCATCGGCCCCTCCTCTGACGTCACTTCCTGGACCTGTGCCTAGGAAGGGACGTCAGAGGAAGAGCCAATGCTGTTGTGAGCAGCAGGTTGGGGTTGCTTCTCGCGCCACGAACATTAAAGAGGGACGGGGAAGGGACGGTAGTTGGGGGGAGGAGCGGAGAGGGGTGGGGGGGCAGAAAAGAGCGCAGGGGAGGGGCTTCACCGCCCTGGGCGCCTCTCACCCTCGCTGCGCCACTGCTTATGTATGCACTGCCAAAAGGTGATAAAACTCCGCTTCACAAGACCAGACCACAGGTGACACCAGCTCAGTGACATCAATCTGTTAAACTTTCAAGAGCTGCAATGACAGCGAATTTTGTCCCCCACACATACATACAGAGTCACAGTGCATCATGTAACTGACTCCAAAAGGAGACGAAGACCAAAGCATAGAGAGCCACGGTACCTCAGTCAAAAGGAGGACATGTTCTACAAAATATCTTACATAGAAAATACTTGCCCCTAAGCACTTATTCCAGACAATGCATTCTGAGGTGCACAGTGCCTAACCTCTATTCCTCTCCAGCAAATACGCTCTATCTTTACTCTGCACTGGATCCATATGACTCCCCAAAGACAAGTGAGGGGAGGGGGAAGACAGAATCTCTAAACACACAATCTACGCCTGCAGAAAACAAAGGGAAAGAGAAAGCTGGAAAGCACAGTTACTTACCGTAACAGGTGTTATCCAGGGACAGCAGGCAGATATCTTAACGCATGGGTGACGTCACCGACGGAGCCCCGGTACGGACCTTTTTAACTAGAAAGTTCTAGTTGGCCGCACCGCGCATGTGCGAGTGCCTTCCCGCCCGACGGAGGAGTGCGTGGTCCCCAGTTAAGATAAGCCAGCTAAGAAGCCAACCCGGGGAGGAGGGTGGGACGTAAGAATATCTGCCTGCTGTCCCTGGATAACACCTGTTACGGTAAGTAACTGTGCTTTATCCCAGGACAAGCAGGCAGCATATTCTTAACGCATGGGTGACCTCCAAGCTAACAGAGAGGGAGGAGGGATGGTTGGCCATTAGGAAAATAAATTTTGTAGCACAGATTGGCCGAAGTGTCCATCCCGTCTGGAGAAGGCATCCAGACAGTAGTGAGTAGTGAACGTGTGAACTGAGGACCAAGTGGCAGCCTTGCAGATTTCCTCGATGGGTGTGGAACGGAGGAAAGCCACAGAAGCAGCCATAGCTCTGACCCTGTGGGCCGTGACAGCACCTTCCAGTGAGAGACCGGCCCAAGCATAACAGAACGCAATACAGGCAGCAAGCCAGTTGGAAAGCGGTCCGTTTAGAGACAGGACGACCTAGACGGTTAGGATCGAAGGTCAGAAAGAGCTGAGGGGACGAGCGGTGAGCCCTGGTATGGTCAAGGTAGTATGCAAGGGCACGCTTACAATCCAGCGTGTGCAACGCCTGTTCCCCAGGATGAGAATGGGGTTTAGGGAAAAAGACAGGCAACACAATGGACTGGTTGAGGTGAAAAGCCGAGACCACCTTGGGAAGGAATTTAGGATGGGTACGCAGAACCACCTTGTCATGGTGAAAAACAGTGAACGGTGGATCGGCGACCAGTACATTGCATCTCACTAACCCTCCTGGCAGAGGTGATGGCAATGAGGAAAAGCACCTTCCATGTTAGAAGTTTGAAGCGAAGTTGTAGCAAGAGGCTCAAAAGGAGGTTTCATGAGGGCTGATAAAACCACATTCAGGTCCCAGACGACAGGAGGAGGCTTCAGAGGTGGTTTGACATTGAAGAGAGGCCTCTCATGAACCGGAAACCCAGAGGATGAGCCGTAAGCGGTTTTCCGAGGATAGGCTCATGAAACGCAGTGATGGCACTGAGGTGGGACTCTGATTGAGGTGGACTTGAGGCCTGCATCAGATAGAGAGAGCAAATAGTCCAGTACAGTTTCCACCGCCAATGAGGTGGGATCGTGGTGAATGCAGTAGACACCAAGAGGAGAACCTGGTCCACTTCTGATGGTAACATTGGAGGGTGGCCGGTTTCCTGGAGGCATCCAAAATGCGATGGAAGGGCTGAGACAGATTCTCTGGAGAGGTCAGCCCGAGAGAAACCAAGCTGTCAGGTGGAGCGAGGACAGATTGGGATGTAGTAGAGACTGATGCTGCTGCGTAAGTAGAGTAGGAAACACAGGAAGAGGAATGGGCTCCCTGGAGCTGAGCTGGAGCAGGAGGGAGAACCAGTGTTGGCGAGGCCACCGAGGAGCGATGAGAATCATGGTGGCCCTGTCCCTGCGGAGTTTGGATAACGTCCGCAACATCAGAGGTAGTGGAGGAAAGGCATAGAGGAACCGATCCGTCCAGTAGAGCAGGAATGCAACTGGGGTCAGACGATGAGGAGAGAAGAGTCTAGAACAGAACTGGGGCAGCTGATGGTTGTGAGGAGCTGCAAAGAGGTCCACCTGCGGAGCGCCCAGCGAGCAAAGATGGAGTGGAGTGTGGAAGGGTCCAGAGTCCACTCGTGAGGTTGAAGGATGCGGCTGAGATTGTCGGCCAGGGAGTTCTGTTCGCCCTGGATATAGACAGCCTTGAGGAAGAGATTGCTGAGAGCCTCCTGACAAAGGAGGCGAGATCCGGTGCCGCCTTGCTTGTTTATGTAGTACATGGCGACTTGATTGTCTGTGCACAGGAGAAGAACCTGAGGGTAGAGAAGGTGCTGGAAGGCCTTGAGAGCATAGAACATGGCTCTGAGTTCCAGGAAATTGATGTGATGTTGACGCTCCTGAGGGGTCCAGAGTCCCTGGGTGCGTAGATCTCCCAGGTGAGCTCCCCACGCATAGGGGGAGGCAATCCGTGGTTATGATCATGGAGTGAGGGGGTAGATGAAAGAGTAGACCCCTGGAAAGATTTGAGGAGTTCAACCACCATTGAAGAGATTGCTGAAGAGACGATGTCACAGAGATGGGATGAGAAAGAAGATCCGTGGTCTGTGACTATTGGTTGGCAAGAGTCCATTGAGGTGTCCGGAGGTGGAGTCGCGCCAGAGGAAGCACATGGTCCGTCGAGGCCATGTGGCCCAGGAGGACCATCATCTGTCGGGCTGGAATGGAGTGATGAAGAAGCACCTGACAACAGAGGTGGAGCAGGGTCCGTTGACGGTTGGAGGGGAGAAACGCCCTCATCAGTATGGTGTCGAGAACTGCTCCAATGAACTGAAGTCGCTGTGTGGGAAGCAGATGCGACTTGGGGTAGTTGATCTCGAACCCCAGGAGATGGAGGAAAGAGATGGTGTGATGAGTGGCTTGTAGCACAAGTGGAGACGTAGGTGCTTTCACCAACCAATCGTCCAAGTAGGGGAACACCTGGAGGTTGTGAGACCTGAGGAAGGCCGCCACCACAATAAGGCACTTGGTGAACACCCTGGGCGATGAAGCGAGGCCAAAAGGTAGCACTTTGTACTGATAGTGACGGTGCTGTATCTGAAACCGTAGGTAGCGACGTGAAGTCAGATTGATTGGGATGTGAGTGTAGGCCTCTTTGAGGTCCAGGGAACATAGCCAGTCGTGCTGAGAGAGAAGAGGGTAAAGCGTGGCAAGGGAGAGCATTCTGAACTTCTCCTTGACCAGACACTTGTTGAGGTCCCTGAGATCGAGGATGGGACGGAGGTCTCCTGTCTTTTTGGGAACCAGGAAGTAGCGGGAGTAGAATCCCTGACCCCTTTGGTCCGGAGGCACTTCTTCGATGGCATTGAGAAGAAGGAGAGAGTGGACCTCCATCAGGAGGAGGGGGGTTTGGGAGGAGTGAGAAGCAGACTCTACGGGAGGATGGTCTGGTGGAAGAGTCTGGAAGTTGAGAGAGTAGCAGTGGCGAATGATGTTGAGGACCCATTGGTCCTGATGTGATGACCTCCCAACGGCTGAGGAAGATTTGGAGGCGACCTCCGATAGGCTGAGGAAGAGGCAATGATGGTGGGAGACTGGCTATGCCCTGGAGGAAAAAGTCAAAAGGGCTGAGATGGTTTTGACGGAGGTAGAGGCTTGGCAGGTTGGTGAGACTGTGAGCGAGCCTGAGATTGATGCTGTTGACGAGGTCGGCGAGGCTGCTGTTGGGGCGGGTTGAGAGGTCTGGCCGAGAACCTGCGCTGGTAGGAAGACTGCTGTCTGTAGGGGGCGAGCAGGTGGAGTCTTCTTTTTAGGTTTGATCAGAGTGTCCCACCCTGGTCTCATGTGCTGAGAGCTTCTGGGTTGTTGAGTCCAGGGACTCCTCCGAAAGAGTTCATCACCCAGACAAGGTGCGTTCGCCAGGCGGTCCTGGTGGTTAATGTCTAGGTCAGAGACTCTCAGCCATGCCAAACGGCGCATGGCCACCGCCCATGGCAGATGCGCGAGAGGTCAGCTCAAATGAGTCGTAGATGGAGCGAACCATAAAATTTCCTGAGTTGGAGGAGGCTAGAAATATGTTGCTGGAAAAGAGGGACCTTACGTTCAGGAAGATATTTCTGTAAGGAGGAGAGCTGTTGCACCAGATGCTTCATGTAGAAGGAGAAGTGGAAGGTGTAGTTGTTGGCTCTATTGGCTAACATGGCATATTTGGAAAAGGCGCTTACCAAATTTATCCATGGTTTTTCCCTCTCTGCCAGGAGGGGTGGAGGCATATACACTGGAACCCTGAGATTTTTTTCAAAGTAGATTCCACTAGGAGGGACTCGTGGGGCCAATTGAGGTTTGTCAAACCCTGGGATTGGAATAACCCGGTACAAGCTATCCAATTTACGAGGGGGCTCCAGGAACAGTGAGGGGAGCCTCCCAGTTTTTATAGAAAGTTTCCCGTAAGATGTCGTGGACGGGCAACTTCAGAAATTCTTTGGGAGGTTGCTCAAAGTCTAGGGCGTCGAGGAAAGCTTGAGACTTTTTAGAGTCGGACTCTAAGGGAATGGAAAGAGCTGCTGAGAAATGGAGAAAGAGGATTGCTCTGGTTTTGATACGGTGTCGGTCATGGAGGGTTCTTCGTCGGTTGATGAAGCGTCCTCTTCGGTACCGTGAGGGGAGTCTTCCCACAAGTCCGGGTCCCTAAGGTCGGGGTGCATACGTTTGGACATCGGTGTGGGGGGCTCGGCATGGCGGGTCTTTGAGAGAGATTTGCCTGAGCGCACCGAGGCGGTACCAGGTGAGGAAGACCGATGTCGTTCCTGGGGACCCGGACAGGGTCGGCAGCATCACGGGTATGCACTGTAGGTGTTTCTGCCAAGAGCACCGGCATGGAGGTATTAATCGGTACCGAGGGGGTTGACACCGATGGGACAGTGCGAGGCTCGGACCGGTCCTGTACCGGAAGGTGCGGTGCCAGCAACGCCGGCAACAGTTGCTGGAGCTGTTGTTGCAGCTGCTCCTGTAACAGTGTTTGGAGTATGGCCGCGATGCGGTCATCCAGGGGAGGCACCTGGTACCGCTTTTTTCTTCTTCGGTACCATAGGTGCCGCTCTACGCTCCGGCGATGAGGATGGCCGATGATGAGGCACTCACCGAGATCGGAGCGGAGCGTTTGCGGGGCCGGTGCGGTGCCGGGAGGGCCGGTGTCGCAACCATGGCAAGAGGGCGCTCAAGGGAAGTGGGAGGCTTCTTAGCCGGCTTACCTGGGCCTAACGGCCCGAGGAAGGGTCCGGTGGTGTCGATGTCGTCGGTGCCGACTTTTGGGGTGCCGTCGACGTCGCAGCCGGTTCCATGCAGATCCGGTACCAAACAAAATATTTTGCTGGATCTGCCTATTTTTCAAAGTACGCTTTTTAAGCGTAGCACAGCGGGTGCAGGTGTCAGCCCGATGCTCTGGACCCAAGCACTGGAGGCACCAATTGTGCGGGTCGGTGAGGGAGATCGGGCGTGCACACCGCTGGCACTTCTTAAAGCCCGGTTGAGGGGGGCATGAAGGGAAACACGGCCTCCGCAAAATCAAAGCCGGAGGCCTGTATGGTGGCAACAGGCCCCGCCGGGGCCGGCCCGAAAAAATAAAGAAAACTCGACAAGTTTTTTTTTTTTTTTTAAGAAAAGTAACGGGATCCGAAAGTAAAAAAACTGAAAAAATGAAAAAAGTACTCGAGCAGGAAGGCAGAAAATAGTTTTTCAACGGGCCGTTGAAAACACATGCGTCTTCTTCGCTCCGCGGAAACGAAGAAACTGGGGACCACGCACTCCTCCGTCGGGCGGGAAGGCACTCGCGCATGCGCGGTGCGGCCAACTAGAACTTTCTAGTTAAAAAGGTCCGTACCGAGGCTCCGTCGGTGACGTCACCCATGCGTAAGAATATGCTGCTGCTTGTCCTGGGATAATGTCCTATACACAGACGTCTGGGAAAACCTGGATGTGTCCTCTTTTTAGGAGACTCTCCAGGTGCCCGGAGGGACTTCCAAAACCCAGCAGTTTGCCCGGGTTTTGGAAGTCTCTGAGCTCGGGGCCGCATCTAGAGGCCCTCTGAGCATGTGCGGATATCATTGTGGTGATGCCATACACACGTGCACGCATTGACAGCCGCATGCGCACAGACCTTGGGGAAGGAGACAGTAGGTTTGGCCGGTGGCGGGGCTGGGACAGAATGGGGGGATTGGGGGGTGGAACGGGGCCAGGTATCCTCTCTTTTTAAAGAGAAAATCTGGTAACCCTACCTATACACCATGACAAAATCTCCCTGTACATTCAATCAGATTCAGGGGAATGATGGCACACGCAATGCCTTCAAAACAACAGTGAGACAAAGACCCAGTTACCCATGGCAAAAATATCAGAAGTCTCCCTCCTTGCCTAACCTGGAGAAAAGGTCAGAGTCCTATCAGGATTAGCCCCCATTCCTCCCAGAAGCTTATTAGGCTTAAGAGCTGCAGCCCAGTCGTTTCTGGCCAGCCTTCTTCACAATGGTTAAGGGTCATTGCATCCACTGACCAGAGCACCTGGCAGGAATCTAAAGGGTCCCCATCTCTCAGCAGGGAATACAGCCAGCCCTCCGCCTCTATGACCACAGAGAAGGTTCTCAGCACTTTCTGTAGTCTTAGGTTTCTTAAGACACTGGCAGCACTGACAAAAGGCATGAACTTAAGGAGTAATTCTATAACCTCAATGCTGAGCACCATCTCTATAATGGCATCTTGGTGTCAAGATTTTGTTATAGAATACAAGTGCAAGTTTGTTTATTTATTAGGATTTATTTTACTGCCTTTTTGAAGGAATGCAAGCAAGTAGGCATCAGTGTGCCCACAATTATTCCAGGTCTATGGCTCAAGTAATCTGGTGCACCTAAGTGCCCATGTGGTGTGCATTACTTATAGCCGAGGTCCTCAAATCCATTCCTTGAAGTCCACAACCCAGCTTGGTTTTCAGGATTTCCACAATGAATATGTACGAAATATATTTGGATTTATTTATTTGGATTTATATCCTGTCTTCTCAGAAGAGCTCAGAAGGGGGTTACAAGTTTATATACATAATAAGAACATAAGACTAGCCTTACTGGGTCAGACCAATGGTCCATCAAATCCAGTAGCCCGTTCTCATGGTGGCCAAACTAGGTCCCTAATACCTGGACAAAACCCAAGGAATAGCAACATTCCATGTTACCGATCCAAGGTAAGCAGTGGCTTCCTTCATGTCTTTCTCAATAACAGACTATGGACTTTTCCTTCAGGAAATTGTCCAAACCTTTCTTAAAACCAGCTATGCCATCTGCTCTTACCACAACCTCAGGCAATGCGTTCCAGAGCTTAACCGTTCTTCGAGTGAAAAAATATTTCCTTCCATTGGTTTTAAAAGTATTTCCCTGTATCTTCATCGAGTGTCCCCTAGTCTTTGTAATTTTTTATGGAGTGAAAAACTGATCCACTTGTACCCGGTTCTACTCCACTCAGGATTTTGTAGACGTCAATCATATCTCCCTTCAGCCGTCTCTTTTCCAAGTTGGAGAGCCCTAACCTTTTTAGTCTTTCCTCATATGAAAGGAGTTCCATCCCCTTTATCATCTTGATCGTTCTTCTTTAAACCTTTTCTAGTGCCACTATATCTTTCTTGAGATAAGGAGACCAGAACTGAACGCAATGCTCCAGGTGAAGTTGCACCATGGAGTGATACAGAGGCATTATAACATTCTTAGTCTTGCTAACCATCCCATTTTTAATAATTCCTGGCATCCTGTTTGCTTTTTGGGCTGCCGCCAAACATTGGACAGGTTTCAGCGTATTGTCTACAATGAACCCCAGATCATTTTCTTAGGCGCTAACCCCCAAGGTGGACCCTAGCATCTGTTAACTTTGATTTGGGTTATTCTTCCCAATTTGCATCACTTTGCATTTGTCCACATTTAATTTCATCTGCCACTTGGACACCCAGTCTTCCAATTTACTAAGGTCTGCCTGCAATTTTTCACAATCTGAATGTGTTTTAACAACTTTGAACAGTTTAGTGTCATCTGCAAATTTAATCACCTCACTCATTGTTCCAATTTCCAGATCATTTATAAATAAGCTAAATAACACCAGTCCCAGTACAGATCCCTGTGGCACTCCACTTTGGTTTACTCTCCTCCATTGAGAAAAATAACCATTTAACCCTACCCTCTGTTTTCTATCCGATAACCAATTCCTAATCTACAACTGAACTCTGCCACCTATCCCTTGACTCTTTAATTTTCTCAGGAGCCTCTCATGAGGAACTTTGTCAAAAGTTTTCTGAAAATCTATATTCACCACATCAACTGACTCACCTTTATCCACACCTTCAAAGAAGTCAAACAAATTGCTGAGGCAAGACCTCCCTCGGCTGAATCTATGCTGACTCTGTCTCATTAAATCATGTTTGTCTACATGGTCCAAAATATTATTTTTTATAATTGTTTCCACCATTTTACCCAGTACTGAAGTCAGTCTTACCGGTTTGTAATTTCCCAGATCTCCCCTGGAGCCCTTTTTAAAAATCAGCGGAACATTGGCCACCCTCCAATCTTCAGGTACTACAGACAATTTTAGTGACAGATTACAGATCACTAACAGCAGGTCAACAATTTCATGTTTGAGTTCTTTTAGTACCCTTGGGTGTATACCATCCGGTCCAGGTGATTTATTACTTTTTAACTTGTCGATTTGGCTTAGTACATCTTCCAGATTCACCGAGATTTCTTTCAGTTCCTCCGCATCCTCACCCTTGAAAACCATTTCCGGTTTAGATAGATCTCTTACATCTTTTTACATCATTCAGTCTCTCCGCCATGGCCTTATCCTCTCTGAGCGCCCCTTTTGCTCCTTGATTATCCAACGGTCCCACGGATTTTCTCACAGGTTTTCTGCTTCTGATGTACCTGAAAAAACTGTTAAGAATTTTTGCCTCTTTGGCAAATTTCTCATCATTTAAAAAAAAAAAAAAAATTATTTATTTATCAATTTTCAAATAAACAATCAAGTATACACCTGTACAGAAAGGAGAGGCATTAAAGAAAAATACACATTCCAAGTAAAACAATAATTATAATCAAAGCAAAAGTAATCATAATCTCCTCCTCAAGTCCTCATTAATGGATCCAAGATGTAAAGCAGTGAGCCTAACAAGAAAATCTTAGTAATACTGTAACGAAAAAAGAAAAACAGGGACACTATTAACTGAAGGAAGTGACCAAATCAAACAATGAACACTCAAGTTATTGTTGTCCCAGCTTTCAGGTGTGCAGCTGACAGAAAGGTTGTCATTCTGAAATTGTTCATTCTGAATAGGAAAATTAACTACAGCTGACCTTTCTTCCTGAATGCTGTTCTCCTGGAAGCTGCATTCCCTCTTGCTGTTCTGAGCCTCAGCCATTACTGGACTCACAGCATAGGAGTCCAAATCCAGTCTCCCCTGTCCGATGACTGAAGCCTCACAGGGCAGGAGTTCACCGACCTCCGATGGCTCTACTGCCCGAAGGGAGCTGGTGTTCTGAGGAAGAGGGGGTGGAGTTCTGGCGTCGGGGCTTAATGAGATCTCTAAGCCCGGGGAGACCACATCCTGCTCACCAATGAGAGCCCCCAACGGGGAAGCCGCCGCCGCCGATACTTCCTGCATCCGACGGATTAGATCTTCGATGTTGCCGAGCCTTGCGGGGTCAGGGCGCCGCGAGGCTATAGCGGCACTTCGGCCCCTTCTCTTCGGCATTGCAGGTAAGGGCAAACGCCTCAAAAAGAAGAAAAACAGCCTGATATACAATCTGGGATCTAACCGGGACGCTCAGCTAGCTGTCCCGTCGGCCATCTTGGATCCTCTCATCATATTCTTTCTCAGCTTTCTTTATCAAGGTATAGTAATGTACAGATGACATTACATTTTAGATCACAACATGATAGGACAATATATAGGGGAGCACGAAAGTACTTAAAAGCATGGCATTACTTAATAGGATATGACAAGACAAGACCTCATACAGCATTGGCTGGTGATGTTATGAGTTTGGTATGACATTGCGATAACTAATCATGCTTGACTGTACATTAGTGCCTGACAGTACGAAGCATGGATGAAAATAGATCTAGTAAATATTCATTGTGTAAATCCTGAAAAACAGGCTAGTTGTTAACCTCGAGGATTGGATTTGAGAATCTATAGTATTCCATAAGGTCCGCATGTCAGTCGGTATCATACCTATGGATTGCGTATACTCCACCCACATGTACATCCCCTCGCACTTACGCACTGTCTTATAGAATGGCACATAGGATTAGATTCAGTAAATAGCACCCAAACTCGGGCGCCAAAAAAATGCACGCTGAGCGCATGGGATCCATGCCCATCTTTGGGCGCAAGGATTTGTATCAACTTGGATGTAAATTAGGCACAGACCCCCCCCCAAATTCTATAATACTGCGCAAGTCTTTAGTGAATGCTCCTGACCCTGGGCAGGCCCCTTCCATGGCCACACCCCCTTTTCAGTTGTGCGCTAAAAGATTTACACTCGTATCTTTTTAGAATAATGCTTAGCAAGAGGCACATGCAAAACCAAAATGTTGCAATTAGCTGGTACCAAATTATTGGCGCTAACTGGCTCATTACTCCATTAAAATAGCATGCGCAATTTTGAGCGCCATATACAGTATAGGATCCAGGGAATAGTGCATTTAGGTGTGTAAGTGGTATTAACTGGTACATTTAGATGCACAAGACTGCATGTGTCTAGTCATAGAATTGCCTTTTCGATCATGAAAATAATGAAAAAGGTACGAAATCTGAAAAAGAGAAACCAGGAAATCCAGAAGTTAAATTCACAGGCAAAAAGATACAAACATCCATTTAATGTGAAACCATCCCGTCCCCCACAGAATTACTTACGTGTGACATACCCGGGCCAAAGAAGGGATTCGGCAGCTCCTCCAGGACTTTGGACATATGGAGAGAGGGAGTCTGAGACCTGGCACTACAGAATGGCAAAAGGATGGGTCCAACTATGGAATGGGTGAACAAGGCTAGGGTGTGCCTTGGGCGTGAAGCAGAGGGGTGAGAGGGTGAAGGGAATGTTAGCGTTGCATGGGTATGAAAATAAGGTATGACTGGGCATGGTTTTTCTTGTTTTAATTCCTTCCTTCCCCATGTTAAAATACAACAGAGATCCAAAAGCACAGGTTACAGACAAATAAAGAAAACAGCAGAGCAACAAAGTGAAAGAGGAGGAGGAGACAGGAAAACAAAGAGAGACAAGAGAGCAGCCAAGAATCCAGCAGAAGATTAAATGCATCAACTTCAGTAGCAACGTCTGATCCAAGAGTCTCACCTGGGACAGTCAGGGGGTACTTCTCTAACAGGGCACCTATGTAACACCTATTCTATAAAGAAAAGTAGGCACCTACTTTCTCTTAACTGGTGAAATCATGCCTATAATTTAGACACAGGCCCTTATGCCACCCATAGAGCTGGTATAAGTTGGTTTTGCTTAAATACCGGAGACACATGCATAACTTATAAGTTAATATACTGGCAACAACTTCAAACTTAGAATAAATACCCACGTTCCAAACACAATCAGAGCACATTTTTGTAGACGGACCATTAGAGGCACGTAGCCCTCAAAGCTCTTCATCTTAAAACCATGGAGGAGCATTTTTGATAAAATGTCTGCAAATATTGGGGAGAAGAAATGGCTGTTTTTAAGCCTGCAAGATATCTCACTTTTTTTCCCCCCTCAAAAATGACCTGCTAGGCGTCATAGCCTAGCAAGATGTCTACCTTTCTTTGGTCATTTTCCAAAAAATAGGACGTCCAGATAAAACATGTCCAAAACAAGCCATTTGCATATAGGAGGGGGGGCCAACATTTTTAATGGACTGGCCACACAGACATGCCAGCAGAGTAGTAGGGCACCAAAGAGGGCACTGCTGTGAACTTCATATAAAGGGTGCCAGGTATACAGCTCCCCATAACCCCCTTATAATATATGGTGAGCCCTCCAAAACTCCCCCAAACCCACTATAACTATCTACCACCCCAATAGCCCTTAAGGCTGCAGGTGTCGCCTATATGGCAATACAGTAAATTTTGTTGGGTTCGCACTTTCCACCATAAATGTATTAGTTAGAGTGGGATATGGGTATGGGTCCCCCTTTCAAGTGTTCACTACACCACCCACCAGGCTACTCCAGACACCTGCTTGCTGCCCTACTAGGATTTCCCATACCATGTGCTACTGTTATAGAAACAGGTATGTACTGTTTCATTCAGATCTTTGGGGAGTGGGAGGGGGTCAGTGACTACTGGGGGAGTGGGAGGGTTCATGCCTTAATCCCTCCAGTGATCATCTGGTCAATTTGGTTACCTTTTTGGCCCTTATTTACTTTTAAACAGGTCTAGCTCCGAATGTCTACATGACATCCTGGACGTCTTGGTAAATGTTTATCACTAGAAGACGTCCAAGCGCTAAGCACGCCTCCAACACGCCCCCTTGACCTTTGGATGAATTGCAGACAAAAAAAACCTAGCATGACGTCTAGAAAGTCAATTTCAAAAATGATTCTTTGGACGTCTCTCTTTTTTGAAAATGAGTCCCAGAGGCAACAGCATTCTTCACTGATCCTTATTTAAGAACTTTTTTGTATGTGTGTGTGTCTCTACAACAATTAAATGATAATTTTTTTTGAACTACCGTATTTTCACGCATATAACGCGCGCGTTATACACGATTTTACAAACCGTGCATAACCGTGCGCGTTATACGTGTGATCACATTTTATAACTTTTTTTTTCAAACCGATCGGCATCCCCCCTGCGAACCGGCATCCTCCCCCCCCGCTCGCGTCACCCCCCCTCCCCCCCGCAATCCTACATCCCCCCCAGCACCGCAAAACATGCCTTACCCGATTGGGCACCGGCACCAGCACCAATGCACAGGATGTGCCAGTGCCAGTGCCCGAAGATCCTCCCTCGTTGGTTTGGGCTGGGCTGGGCTGGGCGGTGCGGTGCAGGAGAGATCCTCCTTCTTCCTGCGCCGGGCTGGACTAGGCTTTGAGCATTTGCGCATGCTCAAAGCCTTCTGGTCTCGCTCTCTCCGAGATCGGAGAGAGCGAGACCAGAAGGCTTTGAGCATGCGCAAATGCTCAAAGCCTAGTCCAGCCCGGCGCAGGAAGTAGGAGGATCTCTCCTGCACCGCACCGTCCAGCCCAGCCCAGCCCAAACCAACCCAAACCAACGAGGAAGGATCTTCGGGCACTGGCACTGGCACATCCTGTGCATTGGTGCTGGTGCCAGTGCCCAATCGGGTAAGACATGTTTTGCGGTGCTGGGGGGGGATGTAGGATCGCGGGGGAGGGGGGATGACGCAAGCGGGGGGGGGAGGATGCCGGTTTGTAGGGGGGGATGCCGGATCGGATTGAAAAAAAAAAGTTGTAAAACGCGGGTAAGCGAGCGGGGGGGAGGATGTCGGTTCGGAGTAGGCGGGAGGAGGTTTTAGCATGCGCAGTATACGCGTGTGCGCGCTATATTAAAATTTTTTACATAGATTTGTGTTCCCCGCGCGCTATACCCGTGTGCGCGTTTTACACGGGTGCGCGTTATTTACGTGAAAATACGGTATACATTTCAAAAATTGTGCAAAACTTAATTTATTCAAGAATTCAACTTCAAGATGGTGCAGTCCTTCGTAGCAGACTACTTATTTATTTTTAAAATTTCTTAACCGCCTATAACTAAGCGGTTTACAATATAAAACATTCATACTGGTTCAGAGGACAACATACATAACAATACTTTCAGTACACACATTAAGCCCACTAAAAATAGCAGAAAGCCTGCAGGAAGATGACATATCATCAATCCTCAATGATTCTAAGACACAGGTTATAATTCAGATTCCTCTTGAGGTGTCTCCCTTCGACATATCTTCCAAGGAAGGCCTCTACATGCAACAGTATTTTTAACATTCTCTTAAACTGTAACCGGTCCGAACAGGTCCTCAAGATGCCAGGAGGAGACTCCACAATTTCACTCCTGCCACGGACATCACTGTAAACAACTGATAAGTTATGCATGTAAATAGAAGCCCTGCCCATGATCCACCCAGACTCCGCCTACAAGTACATCCACCTGTAAAATAAGCACGGAGTAAAATGTGCGTATTTCCAGAACTGCGCTTGGGTGGATTTGGGGCACTTTCACACATTTGTGCATATATATACCATTTTTCTATGGAGCCGATATTTAGCCAGTAGTGCTCAGTCTTTTGCTGACCACTGCCAGCATCATTCCCAGATATTCAATGTGGGGCTCTGTCCGGACACTGGCATTGAATATCCGGTTTTGTGGACCTGGCTAATGAGTGGCCAGTTAAGTCTTATATTCAGTACCCAATTGGCCATGGATTACCGCAGAAAGATAAGACTGGCTTTTATGTGGTCCCATTTATGTGGCTACCCTGGCCGGTTCGGTGCTGGATATCGTCACTTAACTGGCCAAGTGCTGACTCCACCCCAGAACACCCCTAAAATAGCCAATTTACATTTCAGCGCCAACTGGTTAATTTCAGCAGCACTAACCGATTATATGCCGCTGGAAATATGTGGTTAGCCCCAAACAGGTGGTTTGGCGGCCAGGAGCTATTTCTGGCCACTTAAATTGCTTTGAATATCAATTTGAACATTTACCCACAAAACTGGCATCTAAAAGTTGGCACCCACTTTAAAGAAGTACCCCCTTAACGCAAAAATCACTCACCTCAGACTTCATGAAACAAACACAAACACTGTACGAAACTATCTCACTAAATATTCTATTGCTTTTCCTCAGCTGGTGAAGAGGTCAACTGTAATAAATGCTCTGTCAGCTCAGAAAACATTTACAGTGCTAATCTAAATCTCCACCATAAGGCATAAGGCAGTGTTTCTCTGAGAGATTCATTGCTTACCACAGGGCCCTTCGTGTTTCACAGGGATGCTGGTTCTCTGGTGGCACTCAGCCTTCTGCCTCTCACACTCATTGCTGTATGTACGGCTGTCCCGTCCGCACACGGGCTTGTAGGCGCCATCGCAGACCACGCGGTCACAGGAGCAGCGAGCCACACCTCGGCGGTTCAGACATACGCTGTTGAATTTACACTCTTCTTTGCATTTGTCTGAAAGGGAAGACTGACTGAGAGCTCAGAAAAACAAGGCGGCAGAAAGGATCCACAGGAATCTGAGTGGCTTTAAGAGGACTAGGAATGGGCGTTGGGGGCAGGAAAGCAGGATGGGGCAGAGAGCAGAAGTGAATTCCAAAAGGAAGACAGGAGAAGAGGGGAAGAGAGCAGAGACAGAGTGGCAAGGACGCAGTGGTAGGGTGCTAGAGGACTAAGGATGAGAGAAGGTAAGCAGGGATACCGTGCTGAGGGCAATGATCCCTCTAAGTTGTTTGGCTGTGCAGCCGGGCACCTTTAGGCAGGAGGCCACACAGCCATTCAGCCCCACCGTGCCATCAGTGGGGTCAGGACCAACATATTCTTCCTCACCACTCTCCCACCTTCTGCTGCTGCTTTCCTAAAGCAGCAACAGCAGCAATAAAGTGAAACAGGCCAGTTGCAGGACCTTCCCATACATACCTGTGGTTGCTGGCCCATCCTCTCCAACATCACTTCTTCTTCCGGGGCAGAGCCATCAGCCACGGATATGTATAGGAAGGTACCGCAGGTACGTTTCACTTTGGGAAAGCAACAGCAGTGGTAGGGATGCTAAGAGGAAGACACTGGAGGGGTAGGTGGGGAAGATGGGAGCAGATGCTGGTGGTAAAGGAGTGGGAAAGAGAGAGAGGGGTAGACACTAGTGGAAGTGGGAGGAGAGAGAGGGGGTAGAAGATGGTGGAAATGGTTTGGGGTGGAGAGAGAGAGAGAGAAGAGACAGATTTTGTATAGAAGTGGGAAGACAAATTCTAGATAGAACAGGGGAGAGAAAGGGCAGATGTTGGAGGTGGGATACAGAGGAGATGATGAAACGGGAGAAGTGAAAAGGGAGATGCTTGATGGAAGGTGGAGGAGAAAGAGGGCAGATGTATGGAAGGAGAGAGATACAAAGAAGAGGAAAATATTGATGGAGAGAGAGGATATGCTGGATGAAAAGGGGAGGAGGAATAAGCTGTATAGAAGGAGGGAGACAGAAGTCTGGATGGAAGAGGGGACAATCATAGAAATAGAACATAGAAACTCGATGGCAAATAAAGGCCAAAGGGCCCATCCAGTCTGTCCATCTGCAGCATCCACTATCTCCTCCTCTCCCTAAGAGAACCCTAAAAGACACGGAGGGAGATGAAGGAAAAGGGAAGTAAAAGGGGAGAGAGGGCAGACTGTATAGAAGGGGGAAGAAACAGAGAAGGGAGATATTGATGGAAGGGGAGAGAGAGTGTGGAGATACTGGATGGAAAGGGGGAGAGAGGAGGCAGACGTTGTTTAGAAGGGGGAAGATGCTGGATGGAAGAGGGAAAAGAGATGGGTAGATATTGGGGGGGGATAGACAGAAAGGAGGGAGATAATGATGGAAGGGAAAAGAAAAGGCAGATATAGGGGTCAAACACTGTATAGACGGGGAGAGAAAGAGGGCAGAGTTAGTGAAAGACTGGGAATAAGGGGAAGTAAAATAAGAGAGCCAGGGTGAAGGAAAGAGATGGAAAGCTGCTTGTAGACCCTAAAAAGCTAGTGAACTTGAAGACTAGATAGTAAGAATGAGTTAAATTTTAACATAGAGGTAGAAAATAAATTGAAGAAAGCTGAAAGGAAAAGGAAGAGAGAAAAATCATGGCAAGAGACTTAAGATGGAGGAAAGCAGAAACCAGAGAAGTAAATGGCCATAAAACAAAGGTAGAAAAAAGAATTTTATTTTTAATTCAGGATAAAGTAGTGTGGTACCCGTGTTTATAAAGGTTAATAAATATAAATAGATAATAGAATGAAGATGATATCTTTCCATTGAACTAATTTAAATACATTTTTGACCAACTGTCAGAGACCAACACCTCCTTTCTCTGGTCAGGACAGCTCAGTCTTGACTTGGGGAAGGAGGTGTTGGCCTCTGAGAGCTAACTGAACAATATTTTAAGTCCTTTCAATAAAATATCATCTTATTTTCCATCTTTTAATTTATATTTGTAATTCTTAATTTGTAATATACAGTGTGTATAATACCATGTAACGGAAATTGTTGCTCGCAAAAAAGTTTTTCCTCACATAAACTTGGTCCTTATAGGGAACATTATTAGTTCAGGAGGCAAGTGTATGAAGCCAAAGGTGTGGGGGGAGGGGAGAGGGGAACAAAGGCTGAAAACTTCCCACCTACCCTGAATCTGGCACTGCCCAGATCGTACTTTCTGGATTTCCATCCCATGGATGGCTGCACTTCGCTGTAGCTTGCACTCATTGTCATAGGTCACGCCATCATCTCCGCACACGGGATCTTTCTTTGGGAAGCAGTTCTCAGGTCGATTCAGCATATCTGCTCTCCGTGTCCGCGGGTTCACCCGGCACACCTGATTCAGATCATTCAAAGCAGTCTTGCAAGGATCTGGCCATGAAAATAACAATAATAATAATAACGATAATAATATTATAACAATATTAGCAAATATAGATGCAGAAGCAAGAAGAAAGGGAGGCTGACATGGAGGTGAGAAGAGGGATGAGGAAAGACCTCCACAGAGTAGACAGAGCGCACATTTCCTGGTACTAATCAACCAATATTATGAAAAGGTATTTCACAGTCTGCCACTGGATGGTCTTGGGTGACACAATGTTGTGTGTAGCTGTGTATTTAAAACTTCAGAAGCCTTGCACAGTGCCTCAGCAGATGTGCATCCTGGCAACAGCAGAGTCAACATCACTCACCACAGGGCCCATCAAACTTCTTGTACAGGTTTTCCTGTTTGCCGCAGGCGTGTTTGTTCAGATGGCACTCATTCCAATAGTCTTTGCCATTGTTGGCACAGACCACATTTTCAGGCACGCTGCCACAGGAGGACGGGCAGATACACTTTGCCGACTGCCCATCAGAGGAGCGGGCGCAGGTGCTTCCAAAGCTGCAGGTCACATCTGAGCAAGGATCCCTGGAGCCTATAGCGAGAAGAGAGGACAAGTGTTACCGATGCGGGATTGGAGCTGCTTCCCACGGAGAAGAGGGGGAAGGAAAAGGGAACGAAAGGAATAGTGGTTATGTGTAGGGATAGTAAAACATTCCAGTCTGCACTAAAAGGACATCACCACTTTCCAAATGAGAGGCACATAGGGTGTGGGCTAGCTGTGATCATTGCCTCTAGGGATTTTATTTTGCCTATCAATTTTTGTGGATCACATCTCATGTTGTCCGCCATTTCTGAATGTTCCATCTTTTGCAAATGCGATTTGATTCAGCCCCAAATAATGCCCCAAAAACATTACTCCTATTTAGCCAAATAGTGATTTAAATTCGAACACAAATAATTCAGGGTTCCACTTTACTAAATCCTACTGAAATGAACACCCGGGGGCTCATTTTCAAAGCACAGACATGCAAAGTGCAACAGAAACCTACGGTACTTTGTGTGTCTATGTGATTTGGCGCGAAGCTTGATTCTATAAAGTGCGCCTAACTTTTATACAATTGTGCTCGGTTCATAGACAACCCCGCGAAAGACAAAGGCACGCGCCGACAACTGAGCGCAAGACGGAGGCGCGCGCCAAAGAAAATTACAGTTTTTAGGGGCTCCGACGGGGGGTTTTGTTGGGGAGCCCCCCGAGTTTACTTAATAGAGATCGTGCCGGTGTTGTGGGGGGCTTGGGGGGTTGTAACCCTCCACATTTTACTGTAAACTTCCCTAAAAACAGGGAAAAAGTGAATTTTTCAGTAAAATGTGGGGGTTACAACCCCCCAAACCCCCCACAACGCCCCCACAACACGGCGCAATCCGGAGCCCTAAAAACAGTAATTTTCTGCTGCGCACACCTCCGTGCTGCGCTCAATTGTCTGCGCGCGCCTTTGTCCCGGCGCGCTTTTGACCTGATACCATTGTGCTCAATGCCGCACTAGTCGGCACCTAATTTTTAGGCACCATATATAGAATTGGGCCCAAAGTGAACAGTCTAGATGAGCCTAATGGTTCTTATATTGCTGGGTTTTGAACCAGCTTCTGTGTTAGAAGCACACAAGGAAGAAAAAGGTGAAATGATTTAACTGAAGACACGGGGGGTTGTTTTTAGCATGACCCAGAGAGACTGCAACAGCCTTCTATCTCCTATACCAAATATTCCTGCCCGGAGCAGAAACAGGAATTACAGAGAAGTATGAGACCGATTCTGCTATGTTATCAGGTTTTCATGTGCTTTGGTCAGTGATAACATTATAATTCCTGCTGGGTAGCAATTTCTAGTGCATTGGCCCCCAAAGACTTCTTGCTTGTGACCCCACTTTACAAAGTAAAATATTCCTGCGACCCCAGCCCTAGTTTTTTCTTCTGTACCTCTCTCCACACCAACTTCTGCCCTAGGCCCCGCTTCCCACTGAACCCATGCATAATCCTCTTAGCCAACGTGGGCCACTGGCACCATTCTCCCAGGCTTGTTTTTTGGGGGGAAGAGCACTGCAACTGTAACTCAAACAGAGATTCTGAGACCTCATTTGAGGTCACAACCCAAAGTATCAGATCTGCTTTTCTAGTTCTGTAGCAGGGACATAGTCACTAGAGGTCCTGGTGGTCCCTCCACTTGAATCAGTCCCCCCCCCCCATTCAGCAGTAATGGCACAGGCCAGTAAGAGAACTGGAGGTGGCATCAATATTCATGCTGCCTTTTGCCTGCCCATGTTAACTTTGGGCCCCACAAAATAATCAGCCCTGGCTAAGCCGTTGATTTGCAAGGAGTTTCACCAACACTTATAACAGCCAGGAAACCCTTAGCAGAATACTACATTCAATAGGGCCTTCAAATGACTTAGATCCCTCTTTCCCTTTCCCAAGGCATGACATACCGCAGGGCCCTTGGCTGATGACCTTGATTCTCCGCTGCTGGTTGCACTGGGCTCTCTCTAGTTCACACTCGTTGCTGTAGGTAGAGTAGTCTGAACCACACACTGGTGCCACCACTGAAGGGCAGGTGGTTTTCTTGCAGATACATGAAGCCTGTGAAGGGTCCGTGACACTCTTCTCGCATACCGCACCAAAGCCGCACAACATTCCTCGACACACTAGATGGGGAAAGAGTTAAAAGAAGCTTTAGAGTAGCATTCGGGGCGCAGGAGAGAGGTATGGGCTGTACTTGATAGCCTTGCCCCTTGCATAATCCAGGAGCAGATCATTGGTGCACTCTTTCTGGTGGTCCAGGAGCAGCAGAATGACACAACCAGACTTACAGCTGCAACAGAAGCGATGCTCCATTGAGAGACTGAGGTGTATCAGCAGAACTGTGTGTTGAAGGGAAGGCGATTTCTGTAGTGGAACAGCAGGGGTGCTGAAGGGTGAGGGTCTCGGGATTAGAGTGGTGGGGGACGCTGTACGTTGGCAGAGCTGTGTGGTGAGGGGGCAGGAGAAGGGATCTCTGTTTGGAATAGCAGAAAGGCGCCCTGGCATAGCAATTTGTAGATGACTGTACCAGAAAAGCAGAAGGTGCTGCTGACCATACCAAATGAGACCTCCTCTTCACCTGCAGTGCACCTTACAAACTAAATAATAAATTCCTTACATAAAAGGAAGATAGTCTGCTAAAATAAAGTGAAAATGGCATAGCTGGCATAAGAATTTCCCACTGGCTTTCATCCACAAGTCTACAAAGAGCCAGGTTGTACCACTGCTCCCAGAGGCATCATGTCTGCTACCAGCCCTATCAGACTGAAAATACAGGGATTCTGAGCCTTCTTTCAGCACAGGGCTGACCAGCAAGTCAGTGCAATGAGCTACATCCCTGCCAGCATTTCATTATGTGGTAGAATGAGCCAGCCTTGGGCCACTGAGGCAGGCAACATACAGCTAGATCTTCCCCCTGCTTCCTTTCTCCTCTCCCCCCCATCCATCCTCTGGGATGCCTGCACAAGTTTTCATAAATAAATGAGGCAGAATAGCTGACCTGATTCTATCTCTTTCCTAGGCGACCCAGAGAGACTGCAAGAAGCAGCAGATTAAGAGTCTTTGCCCTGGTGGAAGCCAACACTATGGGGAAGACGAGAGCCTTAATATATGGGTGTCATGGATGAGGGGAGAGGGGAACCCCTTTGATGGTCAGGTGTTCTCAGACCCTTCCCTCGTTCAGTATAAGCCTCAATAACACTATTTCGAGCAGACCTGGGAATGTTCAGAAAACAGTCTTCAAATATTTAAATAGTACTTTTCCAGCTGGAGAGGTTGGAAGTCAAATCAATTGGTCCTTCATTTCTAAAGAGCTCTGACCTGGCATATCCCAGGAGAAGACAATCAGAAACACAGCGGGATCCCTGATTGAAAAACATAGGATGGCAGAATGCCCTGCGAGTGCACAAAAACAGAGTCCAAGCAATCCGGAAGCAGAAAACCTACAAAGCTCTGCACAAAATATCTAAGAAAAAAAGACCATTTAAACTAAATTAATTTATGGAGCATGTACGGTTGGGCAGACTGGATGGACCACTCGGGTCTTCATCTGCCGTCATTTACTATGTTACTATGTAATAGGGTCTTCTCGTAATCTCTCTGACAAAACAGAAACATAAGCTACCCATGTCCCTCAGCTCTTTGACTTACAAGTTCATGTCTTCACAGTATCAAGTACTCCCAGTTTTCTGCAGCTTACAATCAAACAGGTGTCACCTACTATGAAAGAAAGTCAAGGAGTACAGTACACTGATCTAATTCCCTCTATATATGTAACTCAGGAAGAACAAACCATGCTACATGTATGTTCTACTATATAGTATGAGGGGCATAATCAAAATTTTAAAACGTCCAAAAACCTGCCTAAGTGGGCACTTGGACGTCGTAATAGCAGGGATGTCCAAGTGCCAATAATCAAAACAAACTTTCTGGACGTTCAGCAGCACTACGGTTTTGTTAAAAAAAAAAAAAAAAAAAGGGGGGGGGGGATTTTGGAACACTGAACAAAAATGGGTTAAGGTAACATATGTGCTTGTGTGATTTCATAAAGGCTCCAATTTATCAAGCTGCACTAGTTTTTGCTAATACGGCTTGATAAAAGGGGGCCAAAATTACCCCAAGGCACATACAGAGGATAACAGCAGGTAAAGACCAAAATGGTCGTCCAGTCTGTCCATTAAGGTGGGTAGGATTTTAACTACTACCCCATCCCAGGACTGCAAGAGAAAAAGACATTAAGAACTCAAATCAAGGCCTACCTATTAAGACACGACTGCGTGCGTAAGGGGTTAAGGTATTCCAAAAAGGCTGCCAAAGAGTAAGCAACACTCGTCCCTGTCTAGTGTCCCAGTCAGACAGATGCATGCTTTCTATTAAGAACATAAGAACATAAGAAATGCCTCCGCTGGGTCAGACCTGAGGTCCATCGTGCCCAGCGGTCCGCTCACGCGGCGGCCCAACAGGTCCAGGACCTGTGCAGTAATCCTCTATCTATACCCCTCTATCCCCTTTTCCAGCAGGAAATTGTCCAATCCTTTCTTAAATCCCAGTGCCGTACTCTGCCCTATAACGTCCTCTGGAAGTGCATTCCAGGTGTCCACCACACATTGGGTAAAGAAGAACTTCCTAGCATTTGTTTTGAATCTGTTCCCTTTCAACTTTTCCGAATGGCCTCTTGTTTTTTTATTTTCTGAAAGTTTGAAGAATCTGTCCCTCTCTACTCTCTCTATGCCCTTCATGATCTTATAAGTCTCTATCATATCCCCTCTAAGTCTCCTCTTCTCCAGGGAAAAGAGACCCAGTTTCTCCAATCTCTCAGCGTATGAAAGGTTTTCCATCCCCTTAATCAGACGTGTCGCTCTCCTCTGAACTCTCTCGAGTAACGCCATATCCTTCTTAAGGTACGGTGACCAATATTGGACAAAGTACTCTAGATGCGGATGCACCATTGCCCGGTACAGCGGCAGGATAACTTCTTTCATTCTGGTTGTAATACCCTTCTTGATTATACCTAGCATTCTATTCGCTCTCTTAGCGGCCGCTGCACACTGTGCTGTCGGCTTCATTGTCATGTCCACCATTACCCCTTTCTTGGGTACTCTCATTCAATAACATCCCTCCCATCGTATAATTGTACCTCAGGTTTCTGCTTCCCACAAACAATACTTTACACTTCTCAACATTGAACTTCATCTGCCATCTCTCTGCCCATACCACTAGTTTGTCCAAGTCCCTTTGCAATTCTTCGAGTCCTCCTTTGTCCGAGCTCCACTAAATAGTTTGGTGTCGTCCGCAAATTTTATTATCTCACACTTCGTTCCTGTTTCTAGATCATTTATGAATATATTAAAAAGCAGCTGCCCGAGCACCGAGCCCTGTGGAACACCACTTGTGACCTTCCTCCAGTCTGAGTAGTGGCCCTTCACCCCTACCCTCTGTTTCCTACCCTCTAACCAGTTTCTGATCCATCTATGCACGTCTCCGTCCACCCCCATGGTTCTTCAGTTTCCGGAGGTGAAGCATACGTGAGTGCCAGTGGCCCTATCCAAAGAGAAAGAATAACCTTCAGGCCTGAGAGAATTTTTCCTCTTACTTACTTTCCTTACAAAATGGTTTGTTGTCCTTACAATAGCTCCTTTCAGTTTTGCCCACTGCTTTCCTACTTCTTCCAGATGTTCCCATCCGGACAACAATTCCTTGACATAATCCCCCATCTGAACAAAGTTAGTTTTTTTAAAAGTCTAGAACCTTTACTTTTGAATGAGCCCTCTCTACACCTGTCTTACTATTAAACCACTCCATGTGGTGATCTCTGGATGCCAGATAACCACCCACTGTAACATCATAAACACTTTCCCCATTTGTAAGCACCAAGTCCAGTAAAGCCCCATCCCATGTGGGCTCCATTACCAACTGCTGGAACAGTTCTCCTTGTAGAGAATCCAGGATCTCCCTACTTCTAGAAGACCCTGCAATAGGGATGCCCCGATCCTCAAGTCTTCCTCACCGTTTTGATTGCTCTCCTCTGGACCACCTCTAATCTCTTTAGATCCATAATGAGATAGCGTCAGCAAATTGAACACAGTATTCCAGGTAAGTCCCCACCTGAACAGTGCTATGAATGTTTTACAGAATTGAGCTAATTTACAGAAGCCCATAAAGATACAACCCTTGACGTAGGCATCCAGCCAAAACACGGGTCATAACAATAAAACCTTTGCTTCCTCCTAGGCTCTGTCTGGGCCCACTTCACTGCATCTTTGTTGCTAACTATTTTGTGTTGCTGTTTCCCTCTGATCTGCTTTTGCTTCGCCTTTGTTGTTCCAATTTCTTTCTTCAGCTTTATCAAGTACATACTCATTTCTGCATCCCTCTGTTTGAGATGCTTTGTACAATATAAACAATACTCTTTTTGCCTTCATTTTGTCAGCAAATTCCTTGAAGAACCATATCAGCATTCTGTTCCTCCTGCTTGTATTTACTTTCCTTGCATAATGATCCGTTCATTTCATTACAGTTTTATTTAGTTCTTCTACTCTCCTTAACACCACCCACCCTGCCATCATAAGAACTTAAGAAAAGCCTTACTGGGTCAGACTAATGGTCCATTAAGCCAGTAGCCCATTCTCATGGTGGCCAATCCAGGTTTCTAGTACCTGGCCAAAACCCAAGGAGTAGCAACATTCTTTGTTACCAATCCAGGGCATCCTGTGGCTTCCCCCATGTCTTTCTTAATAAGAGACTATGGACTTTTCCTCAAGGAAATTGTCCAAACCTTTCTTAAAACCAGCTACGCTATCCATTCTTACCACAACCTCTGGAAATGCGTTCCAGAGCTTAACTATTCTCTGAAAACAGAGGGTAGGGTTAAATGTCCATTTCTCTCAATGAAGGAAGGTGAATAGTGGAGTGCCACAGGGATCTGTACTGGGACCAGTGCTATTAACATATTTATAAATGATATGGAAATTGGAAAGACAAGTGAGGTGATTAAATTTACAGATGATACTAAACCAGGCTTGTCCAACCTTTTCTTATTGGGGAACACATTTAACATTTCATAACATTCGGAGGGCCAAGACACGTGCATGACCACACTCATGCTCTCTTTCTCTCCCATGCCCCTCTCCTTTCTTCCCCTAGGTCAGGGGTGGGAAACTCTGGTCCTCAAGGGCCGGAATCCAGTCGGGTTTTCAGGATTTCCCCAATGAATATGCTTTGAAAGCAGTGCATGCAAATAGATCTTATGCATATTCATTGGGGAAATCCTGAAAACCAGACTGGATTCCGGCCATCAAGGGGCAGAGTTGCCCACCCCTGCCCTAGGTAGTATTGCCTCTGTCTCTCTCCCTCCTTGCCATCTATTATCTCCTGATTCTCCTGCTAACCCCTTCACTATTCAGCATTGCCTGTCTTTCTACCTCCCTCCCAATTGCCCCTGCCTATCTCTCTTCCCCCATCCAGCATTGCCTATCTTTTTCTCTCTCCTCCTAAGCAGTATTTTCCCCTCTCTGCTGTCTCTCCAGCTCATTCAGCATTGCCTGTCTCTCTCCCCCACTTCCTTATTCACTATTGCCTTGTCTCTCTCTCTCTCTTTGCCTGTTCTGTTTTTCCCTTTCACCCCGCCCATCCAATCTTGCCATTTCTGTTTTCCTTTTTACCCATTCAGTATTGCCTCATTTCTCTCTTCCTTTCACCCATCCAATCTTGCCCTGTTTGTCTCTCATCCCATCCACCTCTATACTGCACAATTTTCCTCCCTTCCATTGCAACTCCCCCAGGTTCATGCTAACGAACAACCAAGGAAATAGGGGATGCTTGAAGTTTCATGAAAATACCCTTAAAACAATTAGGAGGAAATATATTTACACTCAAAGAATAGTTAAGTTCTGGAATTCATTGCTGGAAGACATGGTACCTGCAGTGAGGTTTAAAAAAGGTTTGGGCAAGTTCCTGGAGGAAAAATGTCTATTGAGACAGACATGAGGGAAGCCACTGCTTGCCCTGGATCGGTAGTATGGAATGTTACTAGCACTATATTTGGATTTTTGCAAAGCATTTGTGACTTGGATTGGCCACTGTGGAAACAGGATACTGGACTAGATGGACCATTGGTGTGACCCATTATGGCTATTCTTTTGTTCCAGTATTCTAGTCATTTATATGTGTAGTCAGTGCATAAATATTAACACTTTATTTACTGAATTACCCTCTTGAAGCTTTGCAGTTAAGACATGTAAATAGGAAAGGGATGTGAAAAGTAGGGGGAGAGAAGGATGCCATCCACTTTTACACAACCTGTCTAGTGGTTATATTTTTCAGTAACATGATAAATCTGTTTATAAACTCTGCTGAAACCCTGACACTTTCCATTTATTAAGGCTCGTGTCAATATCCTATTTTAAAAAAAACCTCTCAGCACATACAGGAATACTGAAGGGACTTCAGCAAAGTCATGGCCCCACTAACAATAACTTGATCAAGCAAATGTATTTTCTTCCATCTACCAATATCTACATAGGTTACGTGCCATACCCTATGTCAGGGGTAGGCAATTCCGGTCCTCGAGAGCCAGAGCCAGGTCAGGTTTTCAGGATATCCACAATAAATATGCATGAGATAGATTTGCATCTCAAGGAGGCAGTGCATGCAAATCCATCTCATACATATTCATTGTAGACATCCTGAAAACCTGACCTGGCTCCGGCTCTCGAAAACCGGAATTGCCTACCCCTGCCCTGGCTCCGGCTCTCGAAGACCGGAGTTGCCTACCCCTGCCCTGGCTCCGGCTCTCGAAGACCGGAATTGCCTACCCCTGCCCTGGCTCCGGCTCTCGAAGACTGGAATTGCCTACCCCTGCCCTATGTAACCTATTTCTGTTTATGTCATTTACGTCATTTTGTTGGTTGTTCTTGATATTCTTGTTGCTAAATGGATCATAAGCCTTTTAGTGGTACTACTAAACACAAACATTCTTGTGCAATGGATAGTAAAACTATGTACTTGGCTGTTGCAGCCAGGAAGGAGGACGGGGACCTACTGTATATGCTAGTTAGCCTAGGGGAGGGGTAGGCAATTCCGGTCTTCGAGAGCCAGAGCCAGGTCAGATTTTCAGTATCTCCACCATGAATATGTATGAGATGGATTTGCATGTACTGCCTCCTTGAGATGCAAATCTATCTCATGCATATTTATTGTGGATATCCTGAAAAACTGAACTGGCTCCAGCTCTCGAGGACTGGAATTTCCTACCCCTGCCCTAGGGGTCCACAAATTTGAGATCAGTCCCTGCTTTTTCTCATGCTGTTTAAGTAGTGTTTCCAGGCAAGGATAAGTATGCGCAAAGTTTTGCCTTGAAAAATGGCCAAAGAAAAAGGCAGACACTAATTTGTGTGGGTAATTTTTGGTGGAGTGATAATCAAAGCAAAACCACCTGTGGATTTTGCAGGAATGTGGCCAATTTGACTACAAGCATAAGATTAATTACATCAGTCATTTGTGGACTACTTCATCCTTAGCTTCCAGTTCCAAACATCCCAACTAGCCAGAGAGTGGTCTGTACTGTAGCCAAACTTAGGCCAAGGCCCCAGACAACAGATGTTTCTAGTACAGTGTTCTTCAACCACCGGTCCGTTGACTGGTGCCGGTCCACAGAAATTTCCTGCCGGTCCACAGAGCCTGCACGTGCATCAGGCCCAAAACAGTGTTCTTCAACCACCAGTCCATGGTGTGATCGATGTGGCATTATCTTCAAGCCAGCTCCCTCTTCCTCACTGATTCAGTGCACAAAGCCACGGGCAATGGCTCCTACACACGTCCTGTGCCTGAACCGGAAGCCTTCTCTCTGACGCAGCAACATCAGAGGGAAGGTTTCCAGATGAGGCGCGGGAAGTGCAAGGAGCCGCTGCCTGCAGTTCTGTGCACTTCAGTGAGGAAGAGGCAGCCGGCCTGAAAATAACACCGGGGGCGGCATAAAATGGCCAGGCAGGAGCAGGCCAGAATGTAAGGCATAGCATGGAGGGAGGAAGACAACAAAGGTAGGGGGGAATGATTTTATTTTTGAATTTACTGATTGAATTATGTCAAGTTTGAGAATTTACATCTGCTGTCAGTGTGCTTTCTGTAGTTTAATTTTGTGGTTAACCATTATGTGTTGTTAATAAGATTATATTGTATCTTGTACTATTATGGTTGTGGGTCTGTGGTGGAGATTGGGTAGAGATGGACGGGGTCTTCAACCACCGGTCCACAGACCAACGCCGATCCACAAAATAATTATTTTATTTCTGCCGGTCCATAAGTGTAAAAAGGTTGAAGAACACTGCTCTAGTACACAGGTAACAGGAGAGGAGGAGGAACAGGAAGAGTCGCTCCTGACAAGAGGTGAAAGGAGTGAGTGTCAGGCTGCAGTTAAATTTCCGGAGTAGGATGGCACATGAGGCATTGTCATGGATGACTCTCCCAAAGAATTTAGAACATCTTCCAAAGCACAGACGCACACATGCACACACAAAATCAGACTTCCCATGATGATGCAACCTCATCACAAATACCCAATATCTTCCATTCAGAGTGAAATGTCCTTCTCCCCGGAAGGGGAAAGGGTGGACGCTAAGCTCTGTGGGGAAAACTTCTGGCACAAAAAAAGAGAAAACAGGCACCTGCTGAGCTCAAGAGACATATTTTAGGAAGGGGAAAGAGAAGTTCAGTGCCCTGACCAATTCCCCTAAGATGGGGGGGGGGGGGTATAAGGCTGGAGGCTCAAAATAAGCATTATCTGTGCTGGGGACAGGGAGGGAGTGCTCCAGGCCTGCACAGAAAGGTCAGCATGAATTGTGCATGAGGTCCTGGTGCATGTTGCCAAGGAAACGAGCAAGGCCCTGAATCCAGCTGAGCCCCTGGCTGTCAGCACACACATTAGCTCTTTCACTTAGAAGGGAGCAACTCCCTCCCTGTCCCTTTAGCTCTCCACATCTCCTCAATATTTATTTTATTTATTTCTTAAATGTATCATTTGCCAATCCATAGCGGCTCCAGGCAAAACATAAAAATAGTAGTAATAAATATCAATAAACATCACAATTCAAGGAATATTAAAACTATCACAACAACATATATATTTATTACTTACATTACTTACACAGCAAAGGCTCACAAAAGCAAAACAGAATACAAAAATAAAATGACCCCAGCCAAAAAGCCAAATTATTACAACAGAGTACAGAATCAGATCCAGACATAATATTGTAAGACAATTACTTTGCAAACCATCTGTTCACAATAGGCATGTGCATTCATTAGTATGGTCACTTGGGTGCCTTAAAATTATGCATTAATGCACAAACAGGGCCAGCTCAGGAGGCTGTGGCACTCTGAGCCACCTTTAACATTTGTGGCCAATCTTGCAATATGAGCTGTGGCATTAGTGACCTTCCTTTCTCAGACCCCAACACCCCCCCCCCCCCCCCCCCCACAAAAGCTCCCTTCCAGTCCTAGCGCCCAACATCAGAACTCCATCTCTCCAGTCCCCCCCCCAGCAATACCACCTTCCAATCCTAGATTCCCTCCACCAGCATCACCTATTTTCATTCTCAGCCTCCCCCAGCATTTGCTCCCCTTCAAGTCCTAGACCCTCCCCCCCTCACACACACACACCAATCTCAAAATCAACCTCCATCTAGCTGAGTTCCCCTCAATCTAATCCAGCCTCAGCATCAACCTTTTAATCCCAGTCCCCCATCAGCCAATCTTAGCCTCTCCTCTAGCATCAAACCTAAAGACCCAGCCTCCTATCAGCTCCCAATCTTAGGCCTTCCCCCAGCATTATACTCGCCCCAACATCAGCTCACAGGGGCGAAAATGGATTCCATTACTCCCTACTGTGTTATACTGCATTGTGCCAACCTTGTTGCCAGCAGAAGTGTATTTTTATTTTTTCCACACTTCTATTCCACACACTATTCCACATTTCTATTCCACACTATTTAAAGTTCTAGGCGGATTACAACAGACATACACAGCATTAAATGAAGCAACAGACAATGAACAGTTGGTGATAATTAACAAAAACACTGAATCAAGATAGTTAGACAGTGGGTACACTCATGAAGACCCCATTGATACGAAGGAAAATAATAGTCAAGCATTTTCTTGACAGATCCAAAGCTGGACAATGTGAGAGTTGAAGGCATAGCGTTCCAAAGTTTAAGTCCTATGACACCGAAGAGAAATCTACTATAAGTTTCTAGCTGGACCAATCGTATCGAAGGAACTACCAACTATCAGAAGAAGATCACCAGAGAAACGTAGCGTCCAAGTAGGCTGGGCATCCCTCCTGCCTGGCTGCTTTAGGGGGGGCAGGGGTTTGGGGCAGGAGGGAGTGGGCATCCCTCCTGCCCAGCTGCTGCAGGGGTGGGTGGGTTCGACAACAGGAGGGAGTGGGCATCCCCCCTACCGATCTTCAACAGGGGGAGGGGCAGGGGTTTGGCAGTGGGCATCCTTCTTGCCGGTCTTCGGAGGAGCAGGGGTTTGGGTGTAGGGGGGAGAGGGAATCCCTCCTGCCAATTTCGGTGGGACTTATGGCGGGCGCCTTGCTGTAGCTGTTCAGCTGATCGTGGCAGGGGGATTCCCTTGCCATGATCAGCTCAGCGGTTGAATCTATTTGAAATGTAGGCCAGCATTTTGCTGGCCAACATTTCAGGCACCTGTCACAGTCCTAGGGAGACACCTAGGGCCACTTAAGCTTGCCCAAGGCCACTTCCAGGGGAAACCACGCCAAGCCTTGGGTGCACTTAAGTGTCCTGATGCGTCTCCCTCGACTGTGACTTGCCTTGGGGTTAAAAAAAACCCAACAACGTGCATCCTGATTGGCTGCTAGACAACAGTAGGACGCCTACTGCTGCCTACAATCAGGACGCCTGTTTATAGAATCAGTCCCTTTGGGTACACAGCATTATAGAATAACATATAGGCTGATACACATATAAGTCCAAATTACTGCCAATTAACTTCAATAATTAAAAGTATGCTAACTAATTAATTTGCATGCCCGGATATTGATGGGGAAGTCATGTTTTGAACATATAACACTGATATTAAAAAAACTTCATTGGTTGCCAGTACATCTCCAAAGCCCACTGGAATAACATATCCATCACCTACAAAGCTGCCATCCTAGAAGCAAAAAAGACCTACTACTCTCACCTCCTACAACTTGCCCCGTCTAGATCCAAACAATTGTTCACCCTCACAAACCAACTCTTCACCAGCGCCCAAAGAAAAAGTCACAACAACCAAACAGAACTTGATAGCGAGACTCTCTCGGACTTCTTCCAGTCCAAAGTACAAACCATCCGAGATAATCTTGACACCAACACCAAACCCACTCCTATTCAGCCCCAACCGATTCCAAATACCCCACCCTCCGCCGCTCTCTCCCAATTTCATATGGCCACTCATGCCGAGGTTCTCGAAACCCTGAGAGAACTCAAACCCTCCAACACCATCCTCGATCCCTGCCCATCCAGCCTCCTACTGTCCACAGAAGACGCCATGGCAGAATCCATCCTCCCCATCATTAACACCTCTCTAACCACTGGGATTGTGCCCCTCAGCTGGAAGTCAGCTATTATCAAGCCCACTCTCAAAAAACCCACCCTTGATCCTAACAAACCCGGCAACTATCGCCCAGTCTCCAACCTCCCATTTGTCTCCAAACTCCTTGAACGAATTGTGCTCCACCGACTTCACCCCTTCATTGAAGAACAAGCTGCTCTATCCCCTGTCCAGTCCGGCTTCCGAAAAGGCCACAGCACAGAGTCAGTACTCCTTGACATCATTGATGACAGCTGGGCAATACTCGACAAAGGCAGTGATGCCCTACTAGTCCTACTTGACCTCAGCGCTGCCTTTGACACAGTTGACCACCACCTCCTCACATCCAGACTCTATGACCTCGGAATCAAGGACACAGCCCTCCAATGGATCACCTCCTTCCTCCATCAAAGGACCCAGACTGTCCTACTAGGAACACACAAATCTCGCCCCAAGCCTATCAAATATGGTGTTCCTCAAGGCGCCCTTCTATCCCCCCTCCTATTCAACCTCTACATCAGACCTGTCATTGATATAGCGCAGAAATATAGCATTAAAATCCACTCTTATGCAGATGACATCCAGCTGCTCCTCCCACTAGGCGAGAACCGATCGTCCCAAATTACTAACCTCCAACATTGCCTCTCTGATATGAAAACTTGGATGTCAAACAACAAACTTCAACTAAACGCCACTAAAACAGAACTCTTATGGATCAGGAAAAAAAGCACCAAATTCACACGTCCTACCCTAGCATGGGACTCCACTCTACTAACGGCAACAGATCAGGTACGCAGCCTAGGAGTAACTTTAGATGGACACTTATCCCTATCTGCCCACATATCCCAAGTAATCTCCACCTCCTTCTACTACCTCCGCCAACTGAAAAGGATCAAACCCTACATCTCCACACCTGACCTCGCCCAACTCCTCTACGCATATGTCCTCTCCAGAATGGATTACTGTAACTCCCTATTTAATGGACTAACCAAAAATAATCTCAAACGCCTCCAACGTGTCCAAAATGCAGCTATCCGCCTCCTACACAACCTCAACTACCATGATCCCGTCTCCCCAGCACTCCGCGCTGAACACTGGCTCCCAATTAGCCAGCGCTGTGCTTTCAAGGCCCTAGCAGTAGCCCACAAGAGAATTTATGCCACCACCCCCTCCTACATAAAATCTAAGCTTCCCATCTACACCCCCACTCGCTCCCTCCGCTCAAAATCAGAAATACGCCTATGCATTCCCCCTGGAAGGTCCCTCCTCTCAGAAACTGCCCGCAAACGATCCTACAGCCACTTCATCCCACATCTCTGGAATAAACTCCCCCCCCAACTCAGGCAACAGAACTCTTTATTGACATTCCGTAAAATGGTAAAGACCCTCCTCTTCAACTAAAGATCTCCCTCAGTCTACACCCCCCCTTAAACCCCACCTCTCTCTTCTCTCCCCTTTAACTTCTCCTAAATTTCAGTATAGTCCTCTCTTAGTCTGTACTCTGATAAATTGTCTGTACTCTGAAAAATTGTTTGTACCCTGATAAATATTGCACAATTTTGTATGTCCAAGCACCTAAACCTATTGTACATCTTATTTGCCTAATTACTTCTACTGTGTATGTTTACTTGTAGACCGTTCTGAGCTACTGGGAGAACGGGATATAAATCTAAATAAATAAATAAATAAATAAATAAATAAAATAGAATACAAAGTTCTGAAGTTAGTTCATCAAGGAATTTATGGTACTCTACCTAATTATCTCAGTGAATGCTTGGCCTTATAAATTGTATGCTGTTAGATGTACGGAAAAGAGGAGAAATAAAGTATGTAAATACTGCTAAATCCTCTTTTGGTAGTCGGACCTGTGTTGTGGAATGAGATTCCAAGAACGATACATTTGTGTAAAATTGTGTTACAATTGAGAAAATTGCTGAAAACACACTTTGTTTTTGCATTTGGTTGAAATGTTGATTTTTGCATACAGATGAATAGGAATAGCTCAAAGCCTTTCTTTATAACTCCGCTGTGATTGTTTATGTATAGTTTTTTTTTATTGTAAGCCACCTACCGGTCGTTTTTTTTTAAGCGGATAACAAATAAAAAATTTTTTAAAACCTAAAATCTGCCCTGCGCAGAATCTGGAGGTAGGTGTGTTTTTGAGACACCCTCTTCATCTCAGAGAAAAGGAAATTGGGGCTTCTAAAACAGGAAGTAGGGCCCCAGAGATCTCAGGCCCCCAGTATGTCCTCCTCGGACTCTCCAGGATGCCTCCAGCCCTGGTGCTTTATTTTCAGGCTTCCCAAAGCAGTTCTGCCCCCTTATGTCTCATCCTCAGACTCTCTTCAGCACCTCCGCCTCCGGTACCTCATTCTCACATTTTCCGGCACTCTTCACAGACGGCTCCAGCACATATAAACCAATGCTCATGTATACATTTGCATAATTTAGATGCAATAGTGCCGAACAGGCTTTTTTTCTTTTGAAAAGCAGATAATTCCAAAGCTTCTTCGTATTTCAAGCAGCTCTTTGAAGCCTGGGTCCCCACCCAATACCTAGGGCTGACCCAAGACTGGGAACATTTCAGGTCAATCACAGGGAACCAGATTGCATCAGGTGCTATCTGCTGTTATTATTATCACATTTTGGAGGTTCATTAGAAGAGCAAAGTAGCTTGGGTATTTGCTGCTCTAAACAATGAAATCAGAAATATTTCTATCCACTATCCACTCCCACACCTACCCCTACACATATTTCCCACTTCCCCAAGCACATTTCATGTCCTAAGGAAGCTACGAATGATGCGGTCATCCCACTGTCACCACCTCAGGTTATTTAGATGGTGCAGCCACTTTACATCCCTCTCTTAGGATGCACAAGATGCTGACAGCCAGGACAGCAAGAGTTAATTCATTCCTAGTAAAATCCTGTAGCGAGGGCCTCTCTCTTTTCCTCCTATTCAGAGGTATAAATAGAACAGGGTAGAAGTGTTCACTTCCAATATTGGCATCACACATCGGCAAATCTTTGTGGGCTATGTCATGTCCTATCAGACTTGCAGCATGACACTAGGAAGCATTCTTGTAAGGATCCTTTTTGAAAAGATTATGAACTTAAAAAAAGGTAACCTATGGACAACGGGAGAAACTGGCATTCTGGGGGCCATTTTCTGCTAGGCTATGTTCATGCCATAGATCCCAGAGGATTTTTCAATCAAAATCCATATAAACTAGTGCCTTAATCCTAACATAGTAATAATTGGTATATACCTGGCACTATCCATCACAACAGCTCTGAACCCAGACCTCAGGACTGAAGGGAGAATCTAGTTTCCAAGATATCCAGGGGGTACATTTGCAGACAGGCAGCAATATATGCCATGTACCTCATGCATGTTCATTATAAATACCCTGAAAACCAGAGAAATTAGGTGGATCTGAGTTGGGGGCTAGATGCACTAAAGCCTCTGATTGTCTAACGATCGCCGCTAAACCAGTTTGACAGATTTAGCAGCCAATCGTATTAGCCGACCCAATGCCCTAAACAGGCTTAAAAACAGGCTTTCCGTGCGGTCCTACATTCTCCAATTCTGGAATGCAAATGAGGTCATTAATATTAAAACCGGGCATCCAATCAATGCACTAAACTTGCATGCCAGAGTTGTGTCAGTAGGATTGACTCAGAAAAACCGACTGGTCTGTCGGTCTGCCTGTCGTAACATCATGACAATTCTTATGTAATTCGCCGTCTTGAACCGCATGGTAATGGCGGAATAGAAATCACTAATGTAATGTAATGTTTTTTCATTTTTTTTCTATGTATAATACACACACAATATCTGGCCCATAAAAAAGTAATGCCGTGCCCCCCCCCCCCCCCTTGACAGCCCTCCCTGATGACCCCACCGGCAGTCAAAAATCAGCAGGAAGGATGCCCACTCCCTCCTGCCAGCACGGAAACCCACCCCTTCCTGCTAGCCAAAATTGTCAGGAGGGATGTCCCCCAAACCCCCCGCACCACCCCAAAACCCTCCCAGACCTGTAAATTAGTTGACAGCAGGAGGAATGCCCGCTTCTTCCTGCTCCTCAGGCCCGCCACTACAAAATGGTGGGCCTTCCCTTTCCCAGTGTATCCTGGGATGCACAGGGAGGGATTTAAGGCCCTGATTGGCTCAAATGGAGGAGGGCATTTGAACCACTCAGGACCTTAAGCTCCTCCCTCTGTATCCCTCCTGCTATCAACTAATGTATAGGTACCGGGTGCGGGGGGTGGTCAAGGTGAGGTGGGGGTATTTGGGGGAGGTTTGGAGGAGGTTCAGAGGGCATCCGGTAGCAGGAGGGAGAGGGCATCCATCCTGATGATTTCTTTTTAGGAAGGGGAGCAGGGGAGGGGTCATTTTGGGGAGGGGCTTGCAAGGATGGGGATCAGTGAGTGGGGTTCACGGTGTGCAGAAGGGAGTGGGCATCCCTCCTGCTGGTTTTGCAGGCATGGGGGGAGGGTTCCACAGTGCAGGAGGTAGTAGGCATCCCTCCTGTCTCTATTCTGTTTCGGGGGGGGGGAGGGCATCGGGGAGAGTTGGCATGGCTTTTGTTTTTAATGGGGCAGATATTGTGCGTGTGTAACATACGCACAACATCTGTGCCATTAAAAAAAAAAGAGGAAAAAAGCCCCAGCAGCTGAATGCCAGGAGGCTGCTTTGGGTCTTCCCCTGCCGCTCAGCTGTTCGGGCTTTCCCAAACCGGCTCTACACTTGTGTCCGTCGCTCTCAGAGTGACAGGTGGGACAGGATTATGGCGAACCTCCATGCAAATTATTTGCATGAATACTTGTTGGAATACCAATCGCTGTTCCAGAGTCAGCCAAAAAATCAGCCAATGACAGTGTTTTGTGCATCTAGCCCTGGGTTCAGAATCTCTGGTCCTTCCACCCAGACTCCCTCTGCATTGTCATGCCATGCCATGGAACTGCAGCAGTACCATAAGATGGGCAGCTAAGCTCTCTGGCAACCACACTGAGCAATGGTGACAACTGAAGACACAAGAGCAGCTCTAGCCATAACTAATGTGACCAAATATCCCGTTTTGAACAGTACCATTCCGTTGTCCCCACACACAGCTTCGGGACGCCGAATGTCCCGTTTTCAGAAGAAGCGGGACAGGCGAGCCAATAACAGGCCACCATCGCCTATTTCTCCAAGCCACCACTGCACTAACATCATCTTAGTGCAGCAATTGCACAAGCCTTCCCCCTCCCTCCCCCCCCACCCCCAACATCAATTCTGATGTCGGAGAGGAAGTTTCAGGCCAACCAATTGCTGCCTGACTGGCCCAGAACTTCCTCTCCAATAAATTGATATCGGGGGGAAGGCTTATGCAGTCACTGCACGAAGATGATGTTAGTGCGGCGGTGGCTTGGAAAAATAAGCAGTGGCAGCTTGGGGGGGGGGGGGTAGGCTGGGAGAGAGAAAGGTAGACAGAAATGGGGGGCCGGGAGAGAGAAAGAAAGACAGAAAGAAGGAGGGAAGCAGGGAGAGAGAAAGAAAGACAGAAAGGGGGGGGGGGACCGGGAGAAAGACAGAAAGAAAGAAATTAAAGAAAGGCTGCAGAGTCAGAAGGAAGTGCAACCAGAGACTCATGAAATCACCAGACAACAAAGATAGGAAAAATGATTTTATTTTCAATTTAGTGATCAAAATGTGTCCGTTTTGAGAATTTCTATCTGCTGTCTATATTTTGCACTATATTTAACGCGTTCTGGGGAGGGGGGGGTGTTCCGGTGGGGGGGTCCCGTTTTGAGGGGAAAAATTAATGGTCACATTAGCCATAATGGATCAAGCCTTCCCCCCCCCCCCCCCCCCGACGTCAATTTGTTGGAGAGGAAGTTCCGGGCCAGTCAGGCAGCTAAAAGTCATTGCTTTTTTTGTGCATCACAAAGCAATGTTAGTGCATCAATCGCTTGGCTGGTTTGCATGGTGTTTTAATATTAAAGAGCTTATTGGCATGGCTGAATCGGGTATTGAGTATGATGACACCCAGATCCTTTTCTTGGGTGCTAACCCCCCAAGGTGGATCCTAGCATCTGGTAACTGTGATTTGAGTTATTCTTCCCAATGTCCACATTAAATTTCATCTGCCACTTGCCTGCCTGGTGGTTGGTATTTTCTAAGAGGCCCCATGTGCAGAAAAGTGGCTATAACATTACCTCCTAAGCACTGCACTTACACTAGAGGTTGCAAAACCACCATTTCCAAGAACAAATCCTGGCACCTCAACATGGAAGCTGCCTAGTTAATGCCACTCTTTTTATGCAAGTGTGCTTTTGCAAAATGGCTGCTTACGCTGTAATTTTTCAGCGTTTAGACTTCTTGTACAATCACTTATTCTAAGTCTTTTAGACCAGGGGTGTCCAACCTTTTGGCTTCCCTGGGCCGCATTGGCCGAAAAAAATGTTTCTGGGGCTGCACAGATGCGCAAACGCTGCAGCAAGACAGAGGAGGGAGCTGGCAAGACGGTAAACACTCGGGGGCAGCAGAGGAAAACACTGCATCGCCCTCGACCGGGGCTGCACAAAATACTTCAAGGGGCCGCAGGTTGGACACCCCTGTTTTAGACTATTGTAATATTATCTACTTAACTTCTCATAAAAAGAATATTAACCGGTTACAGCTCATTCAGAATATAGCAGTTCGACTGATTTTTAATTTGAAAAAAATCTGATCATGTGATAAAGTATTATCGGATGCTGCACTGGCTTCCGATTGAAGCAAGGATACTTTTTATAACGGGCTATTTCTGTTATAAAACATTGTATGGTCTTGGGCCAATTTATCTTGTAGATCATTTCATCTTTGCAGATAGAAAAGTGTCATTGCATATTTACGTTTCCCACAGTAAAAGGTTATATCTATAAGCAATTTTTCCTGAGAATCTTGGCTTATCAAGTGGCTTCTTGGGACAAGTAAGCTGATATTTGATTCCAGCTCTTATCGAGTTTTTAGAAAGATGTTGAAGACTCGCTTACAAGTGAGCTTATATAATCTACTGTGTATGTACAGTTTTTTAAATTCCTTTGTAAACCGCTTAGAACTGAAAGGTGCTGCGGTATATAAATGGATTTTTATGTTATGTTACTTGCAAGTACATGGGAGCTGCTGTATAAGTCAGTGTTTTTGGCAGAGCCTTTTGTAAAATACAGGGAGAACCTGGAAATCTCAATTCCATTCTCCATGACCTATTCTCTCAGGACTGGCTCAAAGATGGTATCTCACCAGTGGACTGTGTAGTCCTGTACCATGTGTTGATCAATCACAGAATCGTGAATACGGGATATAAAAGTATTTCTAAGTTCTTATTTTAAAGCACCAAATACTTACATTGCATTGCCTTCGTCTATTGTTCCTCCAAACTGTTAGAAAATGAGCAACAGAAAGCACCTAATACCCCACCACCAATCCTAGCTTGCTATTACTCTAGTACAGGGGTGGGCAACTCCAGTCCTCGAGGGCCGGAATGCAGTCGGGTTTTCAGGATTTCCCCAATGAATATGCATGAGATCTATTTGCATGCATTGCTTTCAATGGACATTCATTGGGGGGAATCCTGAAAACCCGACTGGATTCTGGCCCTAGAGGACCGGAGTTGCCCACCCCTGCTCTATTATCTGGGGAGGTAATGCCCCATGTTCACAGCTCTAAACAACACGCCTGATCTTTTGTCACACGTCACTGCTATAAGAAAACAAAAACCTTTCTCCTGCCACTAGCCAAGCTATATCCCTCTTCTGAAAACCTTATTTAAAAGCCAGAGGCTCAGAAAATGATGTTAATTCTTTCAAACTAATTTCATGGAATAGATATATATAACTACGCTACAATACCTTTAAAACAGGCTTCTGGCAAAAGATATCAAACCTTCTCCATGCCCTGGAAACAGCCTTCCCAACGGGACCAATTATAATCCAATAATGACTGCTTCAAGAGTCACTATTCCTCACAATTCCTGGACTCTTGTCACATTCCACCAACCTCACTTGCAATAAGTTAGGGAGAGATTTCAATGCCACACTCCATGAGTAATACCTTGTGACCAGAAAAGGCATTCGGGAATGAAGAGGAGTAAACAGACTCTCCCTGGACAATTCCTAGAAAAGGTTCTGCAAGAATGATCAATGAACTGGCCTTCAATATCCCCTGTGTTCCACATTTATACCAAGAACTGGGTCAGTATAGATACACATGCAAAGGAAAGGGTGCAGTACACATATATAGGAAGTACGTGACTTGTATTCACTCGCCTCACGAGTACCACTGTGTATTTAACACATACTCAGAGATTTAGATTTCATCATAGCAACAAATGGGTTCCAATGAACCTTAAAACTGGCACATCACCTTCATAGATCTGCAACATGGCATAATCAAACTCGAGAAATGGGCATCGACATGGCAAATGAGGTTCAACATGGATAAGTGTAAAGTGATGCATGTCGGTAACAAAAATCTCAAGCACGAATACAGGATGTCCGGGGTGGTACTTGGAGAGACTTCTCAGGAAAGAGACTTGGGAGTTCTGATCGACAAGTCGATGAAGCCATCTGCGCAATGCGCGGTGGCGGTGAAAAGGGCGAACAGAATGCTAGGAATGATAAAGAAGGGGGATCACGAACAGATCGGAGAAGGTTATCATGCCGCTGTACCGGGCCATGGTGCGCCTTCACCTGGAGTACTGCGTCCAGCACTGGTCGCCGTACATGAAAAAGGACACGTTACTACTCGAAAGGGTCCAGAGAAGAGTGACTAAAATGGTTAAGGGGCTGGAGGAGTTGCCGTACAGTAAGAGATTGGAGAAACTGGGCCTCTTCTCCATTGAAAATAGGAGATATGATCGAAACATTCAAAATACTGAAGGGAATAGACTTAGTAGATAAAGACAGACTGTTCACACTCTCCAAGGTAGGGAGAACGAGAGGGCACTCGCTAAAGTTGAAAGGGGATAGATTCCGTACAAACGTAAGGATGTCCGGGGTGGTACTTGGAGAGACTTCCCAGGAAAGAGACTTGGGAGTTCTGATCGACAACTCGATGAAGCCATCCATGCAATATGCGGCGGCGGCGGCGGCGGCGGCTGCGAAAAGGGTGAACAGAATTCTAGGAATGATTAAGAAGGGGATCATGAACAGATCAAAGAAAGTTATCATGCCACTGTACCGGGCCATGGTGCGCCCTCACCTGGATTACTGCGTCCAGCACTGGTCTCCGTACATGAAGAAGGACACGGTACTACTCGAAAGGGTCCAGAGAAGAGCGACTAAAATGGTTAAGGGGCTAGAGGAGTTGCTGTACAGTGAGAGATTAGAGAAACTGAACCTCTTCTCCCTTGAAAAGAGGAGACTGAGAGGGGACATGATTGAAACATTCAAGATAATGAAGGGAATAGACTTAGTAGATAAAGACAGGTTATTCACCCTCTCCAAGGTAGAGAGAACGAGAGGGCACTCGCTAAAGTTGAAAGGGGATAGATTCCGTACAAACGTAAGGAAGTTCTTCTTCACCCAGAGAGTGGTAGAAAACTGGAACGCTCTTCCGGAGTCTGTCATAGGGGAAAACACCCTCCAGGGACTCAAGACAAAGTAGATAAAGACAGACTGTTCACCCTCTCCAAGGTAGGGAGAACGAGAGGGCACTCTCTAAAGTTGAAAGGGGATAGATTCCGTACAAACGTAAGGAAGTTCTTCTTCACCCAGAGAGTGGATAAAGTTGGATAAGTTCCTGCTAAACTGGAACGTACGCAGGTGAGGCTGGACTCATTTAGAGTACTGGTCTTTGACCTGGGGGCCGCCGTGTGAATGGGCTGCTGGGCACGATGGACCTCTGGTCTGACCCAGCAGCGGCAACTCTTATGTTCTTATGTTCAAACCACAAAATATTTAAAGCACTTAAAAGCCGAGAGTATACTGGGAGCATGCCTGGGCAAGTCCCTTAATACTCCATTGCTCCAGGTACATTAGTGAGATTGAGAGCCCACTGGGACAGATAGGGAGAAATTACATTACATTACATTAGAGATTTTTATTCCGCCTGTGCCTTTCGGTTCTAAGCGGATTACAAAATTGGAAGAGAACTGGACATTTCCAGGAAGTTTACATATCAGGAATATAACAAGTTTACATATCAGGAATATAATATGTTTACATATCAGGAATATAACAAGTTTACATATCAGGAATATAATATGTTTACATATCAGGTTTAAATCACAGGTAAGGATAGCAGTACATTCAAGTTAAGGAGATTATTACATAGCGCTGAGGAAGAAATATTGGTTACATATGGAGGTTGCTTACATGGCGTTGAGGGATGTTGTAGGAATGATGAATATGAAGGAGTAATTGTGTATGTGTAGGCAGGAGGTTAGAGTGATGGTAGGTGTTTTTTAAATAGAAGCGTTGTGATTTCTTTTCGGAGAACTTTGATGTCTGATGTTTTGGTCAGCAGTTTGGAGACTGTTGGGTCAATTTTCGCTGCCTGTGTCGCTAGAAGGTTATCGTAGAGTTTCTTTCGTCTGGTACCATTGAAAGGGGGGTATGTGAATAGGCTTTGAGCTTTCCTTGTTCTGTGTGTGAGGTTGCGGTATAGGCGGTTGTTTAGGTAACTTGGTGCAGCTCCGTGGGTTACTTTGAATAGAAGACAGTAGAATTTGAATTGTGATCTTGCTTTTATTGGAAGCCAGTGAGAGTCTAAGTAAGCATTTGTGATGTGGTCGAATTTGCTAAGCGAGTAGATGAGTCTGAGGGCTGTGTTCTGAACGGTTTGTAGTTGTTTTATGCCTGAATGTAAACCACATAGATTATAAGCGATGTATAAATAGTAAAATAAATAAAATCTGCTTTGAGTAACCAGAAAGTCTATTACTTAGAGACAGCAATGAAGGTTCTGAGTAGCTAGAACAGTGATTCCCAAATCTGTCCTGGGGGAACCTCAGTCAGTCAGGTTTTCAGGATATCCACAATGAATACGTATCATGAAAATTTGACTGATGGGCTTCCCTAACACAGGTTTAGAAACATAGAAACATGATGGCAGATAAAGGCCAAATGGCCCATCCAGTCTGCCCATCCAGAGTAACCATTATCTCTTTCTCTCTCTAAGAGATCCCACATTTGGGAATCACTGAGCTAGACAGACTCACAGAAAGGTATTTTTTCAGCAGGAGATTTTCGCCCCGCCTCCCAGCTGAGATCCAGCCCATTATCCAGGTCCTGCTCCCACTCCACACCCTCTGCGGGTTTTCTCTGCCAGCCCTGCACCGCCAGACAGTTTTAAATTTCACAGCTAACATTTCCTACCTGTTGATCCCGCAGCTGTAGCGTTGGCTGCGAGATCCAAACCTGAGGGCTACAGAGAAAAAGCTAAGCAATGACTCCCGAGTCCCCCCACGTTCCGCAGGAGATTCCCAATTTTGGAAGGGAGATGACCTTCCAAAGTGGGAGTTCTCATGGGTCTAGACACATACAAGCAGCCCCATTCAGTACGGCAACACTGTTAATCAACAGGTGATCGCTAACTACTACACAGAATCATGAAGAGGTGGGTTTGGGTTATTTGGAATTACGCTTCTATTTCTGGATCGGGTAGTTTGGTTTAACATCTTTTCCAGTTTAACAACACACTTCCTGTTTTCACCTCTCTCTAGCACAGGTGTCAAAGTCGGTCCTCGAGGGCTGAAATCCAGTCGGGTTTTCAGGATTTCCCTAATGAATATGCATGAGATCTATTAGCATACAATGAAGGCAGTGCATGCAAATAGATCTCATGCATATTCATTGGGGAAATGCTGAAAACCCCGACTGGATTGCGGCCCTCGAGGAGCGACTCTGACACATCTCTCGCACCCTCACCAGATTATAACCACTCCTCCTTGCTCTATAGGCACCACCTCCCATTCTGCCTCTCTCTCCCTCCTAGGTCTTCCTACATTGAAAGGACAGTGTCATGCAATGGTCTGGATCTAGAAGGGTAGTGATTTCCAATTCCCATCTCTGGTAGAATATGCGCTGTGGTGAGGACTAACACTGAATACGATTGCCCCAGGGTCTAAAGAGGACGGATCACTGCCCTGGCTAGATCGATGCTGCTCTCCAGCTGCTGAAAATCAATTCCCAGCTTCTTAAACTTACGAATGTGTGTCTCTGGTGGGAATAAGAAGCAGAAGGCAGTAGGAACCTTTGGCTCAGTCATCCTAAACACATACAATCATCGACTGGATTCATTCATGCCATCCAGGCATGAAAGTCCCTCCATCAATATCCTAAACCAGTGGTTCTTAAATCTGTCCTGGGAGACCCCCCAGCCAGTCGGGTTTTCAAGATATTCCTAATGAATATGCATGAGGCAGATTTGCATGCCTGTCACCTCTATTATATGCAGATCTGCCTCATGCATATTCATTAGGGATATCTAATGAATAAGGCCGACTGGCTGGGGGTCCCCAGGACAGATTTAAGAACCGCTGACCTAAACTATTATTTCCTGGTGGCCATGAGCATTAGGTTTGAAAGAAAAACAAGTGGTCCTTATGTACCCAAGATTAGAGATGGCAGAGTGTGTGTGGGGGTGGTGCCCCCCACGGGCATCTACTACCAGAGCACTATTCTCAAATGCTGGTACGGCCACCCCTCCCATCTTTTCTTTTGCCTCACCCCACTTCAGCCTCCAGTGCCCCACTGGCATCCCCATCACCAACAACCCTTTTTCCCCCATTTTTTTTTCCCTTCACCCTCTCCCACCATCCCCTCTACTTTTCAAAAGCCAGGGCGATAGTTGGTACACCAAATCTTCGACTCCAACATTTTTCTACTGTCCAACTCTGACTCCTACTGATATTAGACTTTACATTTTTCGTTCCCGATCTAAAATACTAATGTTAGATCCAAGACAAAAATATGTATATAAGTAATGAATGATACCATATATTATTAAAAAAAAATTTAATTTTGAAGCTGGAGTCGGTAGATTTGTACTGACTCTGACTCTACCCAAAATTGCTTCCAACTCTGACTCCACAGTCCTGTCTTATAGCAAAGCATTCCCTCAAACACCTCTCTGCATCTGTTACCTACAGAAGCCCCAAAAATGGTCATACAATACAATAAATCATACAACCCTTCCGTTACAGGGCACTCTGCCTGAAAGAAAACACGATTAAGAAATTGCAGGACAGTAGACTGGAACTGGTTTCATCTTTTCTGGATGTTTTCTTACCCCCTCAAAAAGAATTATTTTCGTTACTCCCAAAAGTGCCCTTTCTGGGGCCAGTATAGTGTGGGGTCTTTCCTTATCTCTCTCCTGGCCAAAGCCTACAGATGTTCAAAATGTATGTGAAAATGCCACAATAGCATCTCTCCTTCCTTCCCTCCCTCCCTCACACACCTGGCTCTACACAAATCTGAGACAGAGGATGGTTGGAGGGGAGGGGTCACGGACTTGTGAATCACGACTGAAATTAGCATATGGGTTCTTACAGCTTCATCAAAAAGGTGACTGGCCTAGGAAAGCTGAGGGCACTAATTATAGATCCAGCTTAATTAACAGATGTTAAATTATGCACTAAAACCACAGACATCTTCACTAGTAGAATGAGAAGCCAGAGATGTGGAACTGACTAGATTCAGTAAACGGCTCTCAAATTTGAGTGTTTGAAAAAAAATAAAAAATACACGCACACCTTTATTCTATAAAAGGTGCTCCGAGTTATGCGCAATTTATACAATAGTGCATAGCACTGGGATCTGTGGCCAACTTTCGGTGTGATGATTTACAACTGAAACCTGGCGTAAATTAATCACGCACCTCCTAAATTCTAAAATATTAGATTCATCTTTAGCAAATGCCCCTGACCCAAATATGTCCCTTTTACAGTTGAAGGCCAAAAATTTGCAAGCTTAACTTTATTGAATGATGCTTAGCAAAATATACATACAACTCCAAATTGTTGCTAATTAATGCCACTAATTGATTTTGGCACTACTTGGCTCATTACTCTATTAAACTGCATGCACAGATTGGGTACACTAACAGATTTGTGTGCAATTTTAAGCATCGTATATAGCAGTGGTTCCCAACCCTGTCCTGGAGGACCACCAGGCCAATCGGGTTTTCAGGCTAGCTCTAATGAATATGCATGGAGCAGATTTGCATGCCTTTCATTTCCATTATGTGCAAATCTCTATCATGCATATTCATTTGGGCTAGCCTGAAAACCCGATTGGCCTGGAGGTCCTCCAGGACAGGGTTGGGAACCACTGGTATATAGACTCCACTGGAAAATACTTCCAATCTTAACTCTCCCCAACCGTGGCTAGACACGCGAAATAAAAGTTCTCTAGCATTTGAACATTGGCATGTGGTTAGAGCTACAGCCTCAGCACCCTGTGTGGGTTCAAATCCCATGCTGCTCCTTGTGACCTTGGGCAAGTCACTTAATCCCCCATTGCCCCAGGTACATTAGATAGAGTGCGAGTCCACCAGGCACCAGGAGAGAGAGGGAAAAATGCTTGAGTAGCTGAATGCAAACCACTTAGGCTATAAGTTGTATAGAAATACTAAATAAATAAAATGCTGAATCCCTGCAGCTGGGAAAACAAGTGCATTGACTCTCTCTTTTTTAAACCCTTGATTGTCCCACTCCTCCAACATAAGCACCATCAGACCCTCATCCTCCAAAACCCCCTGACATAATCATCTTTATTACCCAGCGCCTGACCCATTCAGCAGGCAGGAGTCATCAGGCAATGCTTTCTTCCTCCCCTATGGTCAGAATTGAGTGGGACCTGTGGGCGTCCTGGTTTTGACTATAGAGGGGAAACAGGTGGAAGCAGCAGCATGTAAGAAGAGCTGCTTCCTGACCCCCTTCCCCCCCCCCCCCCCACGATGTGGATTGCAGGAAGAGTAATTGTGTGGAGGATGAACACAGACTTCTGGAGGCAGCAGCCTGCTGGCTCTTCTCTTTTCTGCATGGCAGCAGAGACACTGTGGCAAAAATTGGATACTAAGCATGTGTTTCATTTGCCTATAGCTTAGTCCTGCACTGTTTGCAGCAATCTCATACTATCAGATTTATATCACTGTCAACCTGATGGTGACATCATTTCCGTACTAGATAACAAGATATTATGACAATGTCGTGACTCCAGTAAAAGAAATGTACTAACTGGGAAGAGAGGCTTACAATCAAAGCAATCCTTGAACAACAGAACAGTATAAAAATCAGCAAATATGTCTAATGGATCAGTCCACCTCTTTCCTACTGTGTAATTTATCAAGGAGTTTGGTCAAATAGCTCTGCTACTTTCTATGAAATCTCCTTTACCTGATGGAAACCAGGCTCATTCCAAATGAATGAGAATGTATTCCCTGCAGCCGGAGCAAACCCTGAGGAATCTTGGTTGAGAAAGCAAAGAGGTCAGCTGGGTTCTAGACCTGCATCAGGAGTGAAACCTGGCAGAGTCGATAAGCCAAAAGAACGATGGTCCCTGTCCTGCTGCATGGAGACAAGCTGTGTGGCTAGACCGGGAAGATCCCAATGTGAAGAGAGAGGGGTTGTATTGGGCTTCGTGGAAGCTGCAAGAACTCTCTGTGGCTCTGGATTTAGCAGCCAGAGAGAAAATCAGGAGCCTAAGGTGATGGGAAGCTAGAACCAAGGCAACTGTAGCAGCCAGATGTGCACGGTATCGTATTCTGCAAACCGTGTCGCCACACATTTCTGCATGAGAAAGTGTAGAGTTCCATTCTTGTACAAGAGGGTTCCTCTGGAGAAGCTCTGAATACCCCCCTGGCAATAGGGAAAGAGCTTTGGTTGCTAAGGGTACCTCCCTGAGTGAAATTCTTGTCCGCTTGTAATGAGCAATTCTACATCAGACATACACCATTCACTAATAATTAATGCTGAGCAGAGCGCTTTCAGGAAGTCTTAGAAACTGCTTTCGAGTTCCTTCCAACCCCCAGCCTCCTACAACAGCCTCACTGCATGCAAGGGGCTACCTGTGCTGTGAGCTTTGACTTTCTGAATTAAATAGATATGGACAGCCAGCCCCCCATCTTAGAATGGATGTAAGAGTCAGAATGCCTCGGGTTTCGCTAGTATTTCAGAACAGAATCTTCTGACATACTAAAATATAGAAGAAATGGACCTATGGGTGGAGTTTGGATGGCATTAAAAAAACATCCATTTTAGAAAAACCCGTCAAAAATTAATAGGCTGAAAACCAACACATAAACATTTGAAGTGTTTATTATCCTCGCCAGTTTAGAAATTTCCCCTGCACTGTCACAGAGAACGATTACCGTATTTTCTCGCATATAACGCGCGCGTTATACGTGGTTTTTACAAACCGCGCATACCCTTGCGCGTTATACGTGTGAGCGCGTTGTACAAAAATTTTTTTACATAGTTTCCCCCCCGACGCCCGATTCATCACCCGGAAGGAGCGCTCGCACTCCCACCCCAAAGGACCGCTCGCACCCCCACCCGAAGGACCGCTCGCACCCCCACAGCCTCCCCCCCTCCCCCATGGAGAAGCTGTCTACCTTGTTTCCGGATGCCAGCCCAGCTGCTTCCTCTGCCGGCGGTCCTGCCCCTTCTCAGAGCCCTGTGCTGCGCTGCTTCCTCTTCAGGCGGTCCCGCCCTTTCTCTGATGTCAGAGAAAGGGCGGGACCGCCGGAAGAAAAAGCAGCACAGCAGGGCTCAGAGAAGGGGCGGGATCGCCGGCAGAGGAAACAGCTGGGCTCGCTGGCATCCGGAAACAAGGTAGACAGCTTCTCCATGGGGGAGGGGGGGGAGGCTGTGGGGGTGCGAGCGGTTCTTCGGGTGGGGGTGCGAGCGGTCCTTCGGGGTGGGAGTGCGAGCGCTCCTTCGGGGTGGGGGTGCGAGCGGTCCTGTGGGGGGGTGAATCGAACATCGGGGGGGGGGCATCAGGCTTTCAGGGTAGGAACAGGACTTCAAGGAGGAAAGGAGAGTCGGGGCGGGCGAAAACAGAGTCAGGGACGGGCAGCATGCGCGGTATACGGGTGTGCGCGGTATATAAAAATTTATGTACATAAATATGTGTTTTTTGCGCGCTATACCCGTGTGCGCGTTTTACACGGGTGCGCGTTATCTATGTGAAAATACGGTATCTCTTGCTAGTTTAGCTTTTGGGGGCAGAGAATGAAAGCCACTGGGGGATTAAGGAAACAACCTTCCCTAATCCCTCTAGTGCCGTGTTGCTCAATAGGAGCAGTTTACCGGAAAAAATAAAACCTGCCTCTTTTACAAAGCCGCGCAGCAACGGCCCCGAAATCCTTTAAATCTCTATGGGCTTCGGGGCCATTAGCGCAGCACTGCGCGGCTTTGTAAAAAGAGGCCGAAAATAACCTTAGGGCTCCTTTTACGAAGCCGCGTGAGCGGCTTTGTCGCACGCACCTTTTCAGCGCGCGCTAAGCCTCCCTGCGCTAGCCGAAAAACTACCGCCTGCTCAAGAGGAGGCAGTAGCGGCTAACGCGGCCGGCAAATTAGCGCTCGCCCTAACGCGGCTTCCTAAAAGGAGCCCTTAGTGGCAGGTTTAAATCCGAGTTGGGTCTGTTTTAAAACAGTAAATAAACATATATTTTCTACAGATGCCCTAATCCCAGCAAAATCATGCCCAAAACACACCCCCTTGCCACTTGCACACACTTGGGTTTTTGGCATGTACAATCGCAGCTTTATAAAAACATGTACAGTATGATACATGTTTAAATGCTGGTTTTATGCACTCCTCAAACACAAAAAGCCCCTTCTACACTGACTATAGTGTTGCATCACCAAATCTAACAACGAATGCTATAATCATCAGTCACAAGCTTCAGCATCCACTGTCTGAGACACCCTGGAGCAACCGCAACCAGAAACACGAATCCAAAATTTCAGCCAGAGATTACTGGCATGGCAACTTCAAAGTCTGCAGCAGCTCATCGGCTTTGCTTGTGATCTTTTTTTTTTCTCTTTTCAAGAGACCAAATGCAAAGATGTTTGTGGGTGGGGGGGGGGGGGGGGAGAGGGGAGGAATGACTGCATCCAAAAAAAACAACAACAACAAAACGCCATAGATAAGTGGAAATATTAAGATAATTAAATTCCGTCTGGCTTGCACTGACATTTTTTTCTAGGCGGCTTGGTGAGGGATTAATTACTAGGTTTTGGTGCAGTGGAAGTGCTATTAACATCCTCACTTTTGTTGGGGAGAGCATGAACTGCCACTTCATAAATCATTTTTGCTTGAGAAGGTTTTTTGTTGTTTAATTTGCTCCATCTTGTACTGTACAGAGTTTTTTTTTTCCCCACCACCACCACCACCTCCCTTTCCAGTTTGTTTTGCATATCAGCGCTAGCACTGAGGGAAGCGAGACTGTTGATCTTTACCAGCCTTTTATGCAAAGTTTGATGGACGGAACTGCTCACATCAGCCTTGGACTTCAGCATCAGTAAGATCTAATGCTTCGTAACTAGGCATCGAGTGACCTTCTGCCCCATCCTTTTTTTTTTTGTCATTCTGGGCTACCACTAGTGTTAGGCTAGGCTGGGAGAGGGCAAAGCCTGACTTACTCAACCTTGGACCTGGGGATGAACTTGATCAAAAGCTATTTGTTTCAAATGATTGAACTGTAGAAAGATAGGCGTGGAAACAAATAGCTTTTGATCAAGTTCATCTCCAGGTACAAGGTTGAGTAAGTCAGGCTTTGCCCTCTGCCAGCCTAGCCAAACACTAGTGGTAGCCCAGAATGACAAAAAAGGGATGGGAGGCCCAGATTTTCCATAGGACGCCGATAAGTGTCAATTGTGTGATGGCGCCCTAAAAAGAATCATGTCTCCACGAAAGATAGGTGCTGCAAAGGTAGGCCAGGATTTTCTGGGCCTACATTTCCGGCGCTTATCTATCCGTGAATTGCGCCTATATAGGGACTTTATGGCACATATTGCCACATTAAAAATCCCTGCTTATGCCTGGCCTGTTAAATAGTAACAAGAGTGGATGACAAGTCGCTTTCATTTTCAGTTCATGATTAACCAGCAATGAATATGGTATAAAATCTTACATATACAGTGGTACCTCGGAATCCGAACGCCCCAGAACTCGGACAACTTGGAATACGAACTTTTTTTTTAAATTAAATTTTGCCCCGGAATCTGAACGCTGCTTTGGAATCCGAACGTACGGGAACTGCAAGCGTAGCTCGGCCCAAAGCTTCCCCTCTGACGCAGCTTCCTGTTTCCGCCTGGGAGGGAAGCTTTGGGCCGAGCACCGCTTGCAGTTGCCATTGCCGATCTTGCGGCCTATGCCGGCGGGGGCCCAATCTTGCTGTTTCTGTCATTTGGGCCTCATCTTGCTGCCTCTGGCTGGGGGACCCAATCTTGTTGCCTCTGCCAGGGGGACCCAGTCTTGCCGCCTTTCCCAGGGGGACTCGATCTTGCTGCCTCTGCCAGGGGGACCTGATCTTGCTGCCTCTGTTAAATTTATTGGAAAATCTGAGTTTGTGGGACCAAGGAACAGATTAATCCAGTTTCTATTATTTTCAGTGGGAAAAACTGTCTTGGAACTCGAACATTTTGGAACTCGAACGGGGTTCTGGAACAGATTAAGTTCAGATTCCGAGGCACCGCTGTACTTGATCCTGGTCCTTCTTTGCCATTTTTTGGAACACAGACCATAGAAGTCCACCCAGCACTGTCCTTACGTTCCAATGAATGGAGTTGCCATCAGAGTCAGTCTAGCCTATCTTGATCCATTTTGCCATATACAGGACAGAGATTGTAGAAGTCTGTGTCCCGTTTACGGCAAGATCTCAAGAGGGGATGACTTGAGTCCTGCTTCTTGGACTGGAATTTTCTTATCTACAGAGGGCTAGGCGGCTCACAGCAACATCTATGGAACTTTAACCTTTGCCCCGTCTTTCTCGGTTTTATATTCTGTTTGTTTTAACTGTATGTGGTTAAAACTGTGTATGTAAATTGGGAGCTGCTTTAGTCTAAAGTGGGTTATAAATGTTTTAAATAAATAAATAAAATATAATAGTGTATGGTGGGAGTTTCAGACTGTGACATATTGCCACTGGATTAAGCAACGGCGTTTTTTGCAGGTTCTAGTGATTTGAGAAGACCAGCGTTTTAACAACTGACAGGTACTCCCCCAATTTTTGCTTTGAGAATCTTTGCTTTGAGATTGTTTTAATGTTGGTTAAGACGCTTTTCACTAGTATCAGGTTCCGATTCAATTCTTTTGGATTTACACAGAGGCCTTTTGTCAGAATAATTTACAACATTTAATTGGGGGGTTTCCCGAGGAAGAATCTGAAACGTGGTCCATGTCTGGACCTTGAAGCAAGCTAAGTTAGAGCTTAAGAAGTTGATTTTGAATATTGAAGTCTGCTAAAATTCATTACACAAAGCATGAAATCGTTATTTACAACACGAATGATTAAAGGCATGGAAAAACCTTTCATACACTGAAAGGTTGGAGAAACTGGGGCTCTTCTCCCTGGAGAAGAGGAGACTCAGAGGAGACATGATAGAGACTTATAAGATCACGAAGGGCATAGAGAGAGTAGAGAGGGACCGATTCTTCAAACTTTCAAAACATAAAAGAACAAGAGGGCATTCGGAAAAGTTGAAAGGGGACAGATTCAAAACGAATGCTAGGAAGTTCTTCTTTACCCAACGTGTGGTGGACACCTGGAATGCGCTTCCAGAGGACGTAATAGGGCAGAGTACGGTACAGGGGTTCAAGAAAGGATTGGACAATTTCCTGCTGGAAAAGGGGATAGAGGGGTATAGATAAGAGGATTACTGCACATGTCCTGGACCTGTTGGGCCACCGCGTGAGCAGACAGCACAGTTACTTACCGTAACAGGTGTTATCCAGGGACAGCAGGCATATATTCTCACACATGGGTGACGTCATCTACGGAGCCCCAGCGCGGACAGCTTTTTCAGCAAACTTGCTAGAAGTTTCAAGTTTGCACACTGCACCACGCATGTGCTAGCCTTCTCGCCACTAGAGGGCGCATCCCCACCTCGTGGTCCTCAGTTCCATATTCCAGTAAAGAAAAGCCATCCCCGGGGAGGTGGGCGGGTTGTGAGAATATATGCCTGCTGTCCCTGGATAACACCTGTTACGGTAAGTAACTGTGCTTTATCCCAGGACAAGCAGGCATGATATTCTCACACATGGGTGACCTCCAAGCCAACCAGACAAAGGGCAGGTGGGAAGATGGCAATTTAAGAAAACAAGTTACGTAACACCGACTGGCCAAACCGGCCGTCACTCCTGGACAAGGAGTCCAAACAGTAGTGGGAGGTGAACGTATGAACCGAAGACCAGGTGGCAGCCTTACATATGTCCTCCATAGGAGTAGAACGGAGGAAAGCAACCGAAGCTGCCATCGCCCGGACCTTATGACCCGTGACTCGACCCGAGAGCGGGAGACCAGCCTGAGCGTAGCAAAAAGAGATACAAGCAGCTAACCAATTGGACAAGGTACGCTTGGAAACCGGATGTCCTAACCGATTAGGATCAAAGGACAAAAATAATTGAGGAACCTTCCGATGAGACTTAGTACGTTGGAGATAAAAAGCCAACGCCCTCTTACAGTCAAGCGTGTGAAGCGCCGATTCACCATGATGAGAATGGGGCTTTGGAAAAAATACCGGAAGAACAATGGACTGATTGAGGTGGAAATCAGACACAACCTTAGGTAAAAATTTAGGATGGGTGCGAAGAACCACCTTGTCATGATGAAACACCGTGAAAGGAGGGTCCGCCACCAAAGCCTGCAGTTCGCTAATCCGACGAGCGGACGTGAGCGCAATCAAAAAGACTACTTTCCAAGTGAGAAATTTAAGAAGAGCTTTATCAATAGGCTCAAAAGGAGGTTTCATCAGTTGAGCCAAGACCACATTAAGATCCCATACCACAGGGGGAGGCTTGAGAGGGGGATGAACATTCACAAGACCCCTCATGAAACGAGAAACCAGAGGATGTAAGGAGAGGGAACGACCCTCTAGATGATGATGAAATGCAGCAATTGCACTAAGATGCACTCGAATAGAAGTCGTCTTCAGACCAGAATTCGCCAGATGCAACAGATATTCCAGTACCGAAGACACAGGGACTGAATCCGGATCCAGGTGGTTGGTGGAACACCAAGAAGAAAATCTGGTCCACTTCTGGGAATAACAAAGCCTAGTCGAGACCTTGCGAGAGGCCTCTAAGATCTCCCGCACTGAGTGAGACACCGGAATCGAAGTCAAGTGGAAAGGAACCAAGCGGTCAGATGTAACGACTGAAGATTTGGATGTAACAGCGAACCCCGACTCTGAGATAGCAGAGAGGGAAAGACAGGTAGAAGCAGAGGTTCCCTGACACTGAGTTGAAGGAGCAGGGAGAACCAGTGTTGTCTTGGCCAACGAGGCGCAATGAGAATCATAGTGGCTCTGGTCGATTTTAGATGAACCAGCGTTCTCAAAATCAGAGGAAAAGGAGGGAATGCATAAAGGAACCTCCCCTCCCAGTCGAGAAGAAAAGCATCGGCCTCGAGACGGTCCTGGGAGTACATCCGAGAGCAGTAGAGGGGTAGCTTGTAAGTCTCGGGTGAAGCAAACAGATCCACCTGAGGAGTCCCCCATCGGTCGAAGACCTCGCGTAGAACTCGGGAGTTCAGAGACCACTCGTGCGGCTGGAGGAGACGACTGAGCTTGTCTGCCAGACAATTCAGCTCCCCCTGAATGTAAACCGCCCGCAAGAAAATGTTCTGAGAGACGGCCCACGTCCAAAGCCGAATGGCTTCCTGGCACAGAGGCCAAGAGCCCGTCCCGCCTTGCTTGTTGACGTAATACATGGCCACCTGGTTGTCCGTTCGAACGAGAACTACTCGATCGTGCAGGAGGTGACTGAAGGTCCGAGCGGCCAGATAAATGGCACGAAGTTCCAATACGTTGATGTGACACAGACGATCTGTGGCCGACCATAGGCCCTGCGTTCGTAAACCGTCCAGATGAGCCCCCCACGCATACTCCGAAGAGTCCGTGGTTAGGACCTTGCAATGCGGAGGGACGCGAAAGAGCAAACCCCCGGACAGATTGGTAGAGCTGGTCCACCAACGGAGCGAGCGTCTGAAAGACGGAGTCACAGTCAAGCGTCGAGACAGCGGGTCGCGGTCCTGACGCCATTGGGAAGCCAGGGTCCACTGAGGGATCCTCAGGTGCAACCGAGCAAAGGGGGTCACCTGGACCGTCGACGCCATGTGCCCCAAAAGCACCATCATGCGTCGAGCCGAAACTACCTTCAGTTGCGAAACCTGTCGGCCCAGGCGAATCAGGGCCTCCAGTCGCGGGGAAGGAAGGAAAGCCCGGAGGAGAACCGTGTCCAGCACGGCCCCTATGAACTGTAGGGATTGGGTCGGCTGCAAGTGAGACTTGGGAAAGTTCACCTCGAACCCCAGACCCTGAAGAATCGTGATAGTCTGTTGGGTCGCTGAAATAACCCCCTCCCTTGTCGGGGCCTTGATCAACCAATCGTCCAGATAGGGAAAGACCTGCAACCCCCGGGAACGCAGAGCAGCCGCGACTACCACCATGCATTTCGTGAATACCCGAGGGGACGAAGCCAGACCGAAGGGTAGTACACGGTATTGAAGGTGCAAATCCCCGACCTGAAATCTCAAAAACTTCCGAAAGGCGGGATGCACCGGAACATGGGTGTACGCTTCTTTCAAATCGAGGGAGCACATCCAGTCCCCCTCGTCCAACAGGGTATATAGGATCGGAAGCGACAGCATACGGAACTTCTCCCGGACCAGGAACTTGTTGAGCTTCCGAAGGTCCAAAATGGGGCGCAGGTCCCCGGTCTTTTTGGGGACCAAAAAGTAACGGGAATAAAATCCCCTGCCTCGCTGGTCGGGAGGCACCCGTTCGACCGCCCGAAGGCTCAACAAGGCCCCGGCTTCCTCTCGAAGAAGGGTCAACTGGCTTCGATTGGACGGGCACGCCCCGGGGGGCCTGTCTGTAGGCTGTTTGGAGAAGTTTAACGAATAGCCCTCTGAGACGGTCCGGAGCACCCATGCGTCTGACGTAATCCCAGACCAAGTCTCGGCAAAAGCCGTGAGCCGACCCCCGATGGGCAGGGGGTTGAGCGACCTCGCGGCGGGGGCCAGCCCCCGGCCGCTCATCCCGTCAAAAAGACGGCGCCGGTTTGGACACCCCCTGCGCAGCTGCTTTGGCGGGTCCCCCTCTACCCTGTTGGGTAGGGCGCCGGGGTGGAGGCCTGGAAAAGGCCGGTGTAGATTTTTGCGGGTACCGCCTAGGCGGCTGTTTAAAAGGCCTCTGAGCCGGCGGCTTAGGCTTTGGACGAACCAGAGACGCCAGAGAGCGTTCCTGCTCCGAAAGCTTCTTGGTGGCCGCATCCAGGGAGTCGTCAAATAACTCCGACCCGATGCAGGGTAAATTGGCTAAGCGCTCCTGCAAGTTGGGGTCCATCTCGAGGGTCCGTAGCCAAGCCAGCCGGCGCATGGCTACCGCACAAGCCGAGACCCTCGAGGCAAGCTCAAAAGCGTCATAGACCGCATGGAACAGATAGAATCTGAGTTGGGACAGGTTTGACGCAAAGGCGGCAAATTTAACCTTGTGCGACTCCGGAATCACCCCCTGAAAATCCGGCAGATCCTTGATCATGGACCTGAGGTAGGAAGAGTAGGCGAAAGCATAATTGAGGACCCTTGTGGCCATCTGGGAATTAGCGTACAGCCGACGGCCGAATTTATCAAGGGTCCGACCCTCTCTCCCCGGGGGGACAGCAGCCGAGACTCTAGAAGGCTGCGTGCGCTTAAGAGCCGACTCCACCAAGAGCGACTGATGGGAGAGCTGCCCCTTGTCAAACCCCTTAGGGGGAAGGGTCCGGTATTTGGATTCCATCTTAGTGGGCACTACCGCCACTGTAAGAGGGGTCTCAAGGTTCCGCAGTAAGGTATGAAGGAGGACCTTGTGAAGTGGAAGGCGGGGAGATTCCCGTTGAGGGACAGGAGAATCTTGTTCCTCCAAAAAGTCTGAGGTATAGTGCGACCCTGCCGTCAGGTCCACCCCCAAAGCCTTCGCCATGTCATGGACAAACTTGGAAAAAGAAGATGTCCGTGCAGGCGGGGAGGGTGACCGAGACTTCTCAACCGAGCCGAAAGGAGAGGCCTGGCGAGAATACCCGACCTGACCCCCGGACCCCGAACCCCAAGAGGCACGATCCCGTGACCTCGAAGGAGTCGGGGACACCGTCCGGCGAAGAGACCCCCGTGGGGAACCCCCCGGGGTACGGGGTATAGAGGCCCGTCCCTTCCGCCTCGGTGAGGAGGCACGGGAACTCTCCCTGATCGGGGACCGTAAAAGATCTGGGTTGTCGAGGCGGAGTTCCTCGACCCGCAAGGCTCCGGTCTCGGGCGGAGTCGAGTGACGACTCCTCCGAGACGAGGCTCGAGACCGCTTCGACCGTTTAAGACGGTGCTTCGCCCGAGGCTTACTCGAGGGCGAGGATCCCCGTGACGACCTCGGGGACGAGGAAGAGGAGATCCGGCGTACCCGGCGCTGCTTGTCTCGGGATCGCACACTGACCTCGGGCTGACTCACCCGGATCGGGTCCGAGGGAAGGGTCGAGGCCGAGGCCGAGGGGGCTTCGGCCGCAGAGAGGCCGGTGCCCGAGGCCGAGGTCACCACCTGCGGGGCCCCCGAGACCGAAGACGAGGCCGAAGCCTGTTGTAAGGTCTCAATGGCTCCGGAAAGCTCCGAGGAGATCAAAGCGCGAAGCAACTCCTGGAACGCCGGGACGGTGAGACCCTGAGGTAACACCTGGGGACGCTCCGCAGAGGGCGACCTCGGTATCGAGTATTCCCTCGGGGCTAACCCCTTCGACATCTTGGGCTGGGTCGAGGTCGACGGTCCCGCCGACGACGAGCCCGAGGATGGCTTCCTGGCAGATGAAACTGAGGAAGGAAGTGGAGACTTACCCGGGGCTTGCTTCTGCGAGGCAACCGGCTTCGCGGGAGCCGAGGGTTCCGACGTCGAGGCCGAGGTCGAGGCCGGGGCCGAAGCCGAGGCCGAGCTCGAGGCCTTCCCCGTCGGGGTATCGACGGCAAAGAGATCCGCCATGCGGCCTTTGCGCCGAGTAAGGGCCCGTTTCTGGAAGGTGGCACACTTAGGGCACGATGCTGTAGGGTGATGGGGCCCCAAACACCGAATACAGCACCTGTGAGGGTCAGTGATGGACAAAAGCCTCTCACACTTACCACACTTCTTAAAACCCGTAACGGGTCGGGACATGGGCCCAAAACAAGGCCGGGAACAAACGAGGTTCCTCGGCCACGGCTACCGGGAGCCCCCGGAGCGAACGAAAAAAGATTAATTTTTTTTTTTTTTTTTTAAAAACAGGGTAAATAAAGAAAGAAAATAACTTTAGCGCAGCGACCGCGTCGAAATTCCGAACACAGCCGCGGCGACAGAAGGCAAAAATAGCACAATTTTATCCACAGGGCTTCTGGCTCCGCGGATGAAAAAGAACTGAGGACCACGAGGTGGGGATGCGCCCTCTAGTGGCGAGAAGGCTAGCACATGCGTGGTGCAGTGTGCAAACTTGAAACTTCTAGCAAGTTTGCTGAAAAAGCTGTCCGCGCTGGGGCTCCGTAGATGACGTCACCCATGTGTGAGAATATCATGCCTGCTTGTCCTGGGATAATGCTGGGCACGATAGACCTCGGGTATGACCCAGTGGAGGCATTGCTTATGTGCTTATATGCGATGATTGGGTGGTGAGGCCAAACACGGGGCTTATTCCCCTACTGGTCTTCAGGTCTCTGAGCGTATAACATTTTTTTGTAGAGATATATATATCTTATGAGAATCCTTTTGAAAACATACAAAGTGAGTGTGTAAGGGAGTTCAGCATTTTTTTGCTAATTAGCGATAATGATACAAGCAACGGCACAGGCGTAAGAATCAGAGATACAAAAGATGGTCCTTGTTAGCCTCAAGAAAGGACTGAAGTTAAACTCTAACAGGATATCCAATCCCAGAACACGGTATCTGAATATACAAAACCTCCGTTATATAGTAACACCACATGCACATCAAGGTCCCAATGGTATGTTGTGTCACTCACCATCCTGTTGTGTTGGCTGGGGGGTTTGAACCTGGACCGGCTTATCTGTGAAACAAGAAAAGAATATCAGTCAGCTTCAAAGGTACACCCAAAATGCACTTGCTCCTAAGATCATGCACCAGGAAATGTCTATCACTGCAAAGTACAGTAGGTAACACACACATTGACAGTTCCTTGCACCATCCTTTTAAGGAACTATACTCTTACACCAGTGGTCCCCAACCCTGTCCTGGAGGACCACCAGCCAGTCAAGTTTTCAGGATAACCCTAATGAATATGCATGGGGCAGATTTGCATGCCTGTCACCTCCATTATATGCAAATCTCTCTCGTGCATATTCATTAGGGCTATCCCAAAAACCCGACTGGCTGGTGGTCCTTCAGGGCTGGGAAGGGAACCACTGCTCTAAACCTGCTAGTCACCAATTATTTAATTTTTTTTTTTAAAAAGCCTTAAAAGGGAAGCTTCAAACTTCATTTCCTGCTTTGCTTATTCCACGTTCGTTTTTCGTGCGTTGCTTAGTCTCCAAGCAGAGAGGCGTCTCACTGAACGATGGTTAACTGGCATGAGAGACGGAGGCAGCAAAAAATGTACATGTGACTGAGCGGTTACAAAATGCGAGTCCCAAGCCTCTTAATGCGATTCCTCCTCTCTAAACATTCCCTGCCTAAAGTCCTCCTTGGAGACAGGCAAGAAAGCATGTTGGAGGGGGCGTCGAGAAAGAAAAAAAAAAGTAAGGGGAGAAAGAAGCAAGCAAGGAGGCAAAAACAGGGAAGGATTTACAGGCTTCCACATCTCTGGTTTTCCAGTAACAGAATTTAGAATGAAAACCAGAGGCAGAATGCAACGTATACCAATACCCACAGCCAGTATACCCTGCCTCCCCCTTCCCCAACAGGGCTCCTCCTACCCACTGCCCTCATTCCTTCCACAAGACCACACCTCTGTACCCAAGGCACCTCCAATTTTCCAGACCCACTCTATGCATCCAGCCTCTAGAACAGTCTCTCTCAAACTGTGTGCCGTGAAGAGACTCCGAGTGTGCCACAAGAGATTCCAGAATATTACTTTATTTTTAAAAATTTCCTTCATAAATATACACTAGAATAGATGACATGTACGTCACGTACACAAGAGTCTGTCAATGTTATTTATGAGCGCATGCGTGTGCAAAGTTACAACTGCCCAGACAAGCATCATTCTTTTGATGTGATTGGGCCTTGAAAACTAAGGGCGAGTAATTTTATTTTTATATGCAGTGGTTATCCTAACTTCAGCAACAAAGCAAAGGCTTCGTTACCGTGTGGACCTTATCTTTGCGAACTTGGATTTTCAGCTCCGACAGAAATTAAATCGACAACCCGCTGATGGTAGATGATGAAATGCATGTTGGCTTGTCGACTATCAAGCCGCGTTTTGAGTTCATTTGTACTCAAAATCAAGCACATCCATCTCATTGATTAGCGATTCTAGTCTATCTACTTTAGTTTCACTGTTACAATTACCCATACATAGCTTAAATAAAATTTTAAATAAATAACTCTCAAATTTAATGTTTTGTTGGTTTTGCAATTTTATAATTTCACTTATAAGGTGCCAAAAAAAAAATTTTTTTTGCTCCGTTTAATGTGCCAGAGCCAAAAAAAAAAAAGGTTTGAGAGACACTGCTCTAGAACAGGGGTCTCAAAGTCCCTCCTTGAGGGCCGCAATCCAGTCGGGTTTTCAGGATTTCCCCAATGAATATGCATGAGATCTATGTGCATGTGCTGCTTTCAATGCATATTCATTGGGGAAATTCTGAAAACCCGACTGGATTGCGGCCCTCAAGGAGGGACTTTGAGATCCCTGCTCTAGAACATCTCTGATGCTCTAGACCAGTGGTTCCCAACCCTGTCCTGGAGGACCACCAGGCCAATCGGGTTTTCAGGCTAGCCCTAATGAATATGCATGGAGCAGATTTGCATGCCTATCACTTCCATTATATGCAAATCTCTCTCATGCATATTTATTAGGGCTAGCCTGAAAACCCGATTGGCCTAGTGGTCCTCCAGGACAGGGTTGGGAACCACTGCTCTAGACCAGGGGTAGGAAACTCCAGTCCTCGAGAGCCATATTCCAGTCGGGTTTTCAGGATTTCCCCAATGAATATGCATGAGATCTATTTGCATGCACTGCTTTCAATGCATATTCATTGGGGAAATCCTGAAAACCCGACTGGAATACGGCTCTCGAGGACCGGAGTTCCCTACCCCTGCTCTAGACCTTAGAACCAGCATGAGAAATCCCTGACATATCACCCCCAAGCAAGTCTTTAACACATACTGTAGAACAGGGGTCTCAAAGTCCCTCCTTGATGGCAGCAATCCAGTCGGGTTTTCAGGATTTCCACAATGAATATGCATGAGATTTATGTGCATGCACTGCTTTCAATGCATATTCATTGAGGAAATCCTGAAAACCCGACTGGATTGCCGCCCTCAAGGAGGGACTTTGAGATCCCTGCTGTAGAACCATGTATCCCATCCCAAAGAATTCTCATGCTGGTTGATCTTGTTAAGGCATGTATTAGCCACCTTTATTAAGAGATTCACCCAAGGCAGTGTACATCAAACACATCTTGACATAAACACTGACACTGTGTTAACAGCATAAGAGTAATGTGAACAAACATAAGTATAAAATACAAGTCAATGAGGTGAACTTGGAGACAGGCAAATTACATCCTAGTAACAGCAATGACATGATACAGTATCAGCACAGAACACGCATACAAAAGAAATATGATGTCAACAGAACACAATGTTACTCCATAATAGGCAGCGTAGAACATTCATACAACAGAAAAAAGGATACTTACGATGGCGGCACAATACAAATTAGAACATTAAGGGGCTAATTTTCAAAGCACTTAGACACACAGAGGGCCCCTTTTTCAAAGCAGTGGTAGTAGCAATTCTCCTGCAGCAAATGCACCAAAGCCCATAGGAACTGAATGGGCTTCGGTACATTTGCCACAGAGGAATCGCTAACGCAATTTTATTAAAGGGACCAAAGCACCATAGGTTACTATGGTACTTTGTGTGTCTAATTGCTTTGAAAATGAGCCTCGATATCATTCAAATAACAAAGCTAGGATGCTCACAATGTTAGTACAATACAATGAAAAACGGAGAGGGGGAGGGGCTTTGAGCAATGGAGACAAATAGACAAGATGGGTAGGAGAGAAGCACTGGGATGAATAAATGGTTGGCTAAACTGAAGGCAAATTATATGTCAGTTGAATAAGGGATGTGGAATCGTTGGCACGCTCGTCCAGATGTGGAGTGAGTGGATAGTCAGTCACCAGAGAAAGATCAGATTAATCATCTTGTGAAAAGTTATTTTTGGATCATGAGAAATTTGAGAAGAATTCCTAAATATGTATATATAACAAGAATAATTTACCCCCTCTTCTACGAAACCGCGCTAGCAGTTTTTAGTGCAGAGAGCCGCGCTGAATGGCCTGCGCTGCTCCCAATGCCCATAGGAACTCAATGAGCGTCGGAGGCAGCGTGGGCCATTCAGCGCAGCTCTCTGCACTAAAAACCGCTAGTGTGGTTTCGTAGAAGAGGGGATTAGACTGCTACTACTATTAATTATTTCTAAAGCGCTACCCGACGCACGCAGCGCTGTACAGTCACAAAGAGTAAGAAAACAGTCCCTGCTCAAAAGAGCTTACAATCTAAATAGGCAAGACAGACAAAGATGTCATGGATGCAGTTAAGGGGAACTACCAGTCCAATCTCTAATTCTACGCCAACTGGACTACAGCATTGAAACATTTTATATTTGGGCATTTCTAAGTGCCCATTGAAAAGGGAGGGGAGAGCTAGGTGCAGAGGTTAAAGCTACCGCCTCAGAACTCTGAGGTTGTGGGTTCAAACTCGTGCTGCTCCTTATGACTATGGGCAAGTCGCTTAATTGCCCCAGGTACATTAGAAAGATTGTGAACCTGCCAGGACAGATAGGGAAAAATATTTGAGTACCTGAAGAAATTAATATAAAGCATTCTGAGCTCCCCTGGGAGAGCAGCACAGAAAAGTGAAAAATAAATATTGAAAAGATCACAGGCAGATAACTTATAGTCCTTAAAAAAATCTGATAGGATAACTACTTTTTTTGTTGCTCTTCACTGGCTACCTCTGAAAGCGGGAATTTTATACAAATTATGCTTTCCATTGCAAATGCAAGCAGTGTCTCACTTCCGGCTCACCACACAATTGTTTCCCACGTACTCACCTTTATAGGACCCCCAGGGACCCCTGAGGAAGACTTTTTGTCGAAACGCGGACCGTGTTGGGTCCTGTATCCCTAGCGGACTAGGTCCTTTAAGGCTCTTATGTGGATGATTTTTTTTATGTGGATGGAATTATTTTATGTGGATGATTTTAGTGAACCTTTGGAACTTTGATACTTTCAAATAAAGTCCATTTTGGAACATCGTCACTCCACAGTTTTTTTGGTTTTCTCTGGATTTTCTTCTTTGTGGATATTTTGGGGTCAATTCCTTTTGCTTTTTGCTATTTATGATTTTAAAGTGTTTGAGACTTGTGCAGATGAGGACGGAGCTTAGGCATTGGTGGAATGAGGCATTATGACATCACAATCTCAGCTCTAGAATGTTGCTACTTATGATTTGAAAGTGTTTGAGGCTTGTGCAGATGAGGACGGAGCTTAGACATTGGTGGAATGAGGCATTATGACATCACAGTCTGAGCTCTAGAATGTTGCAAACGCAAGCAGTGTCTCACTTCCGGCTCACCACACAATTGTTTCCCACGTACTCACTTTTATAGAACCCCCAGGGACCCCTGAAGAAGACTTTTTGTCGAAACGCGGACCGTGTTGGGTCCTGTATCCCTAGCGGACTAGGTCCTTTAAGGCTCTTATGTGGATGATTTACTTTTATGTGGATGGAATTATTTTATGTGGATGATTTTAGTGAACCTTTGGAACTTTGATACTTTCAAATAAAGTCCATTTGGGAACATCGTCACTCCACAGAGATTTTTTGGTTTTCATACAAATTATGCTAACATTTAAGATCTTATATTGAAGATCTCAGTACACACTATCCCTTATATACAAACCAACTATCAACCAGTATTATGCTATTGTCATTTCCAAATCCTAAAGGGATTTCATCTAAGAAAATGTTTCTCTCTCTTTCATCAAGCCTCAGTCATCTGGGCTATCCTGCCTAAAGAAGTCAGGGCCCCTTTTACAAAGCTGCGGTAAATGCACCAAAGCCCATTCAATTCCTTTGGGCTTCGATGTAGGGTTTTCATATGGCTCCAGAAAAAGGAGCATGGATTGAGACATCTGGGTTCAAAGGAAGTAAAGCCCGGAGGTCGCTTCCTATCCTCCTTACTTCCATTGCTTTCAATGGAAGTAAAACCTGGATGTCTCAATCCGTCCTCCTTTTTCTGGAGCCATATGGTAATCCTACAGATGCATTTCCTGTGGTTTTCTAAAAGGGGCCCTTAGATTCTTAATAAACTTTGGCTTTTTTTTTTGTAAAGCAATTTTATTTCACAAATTTATTCTTTCTAGATAGCTATATTATTAATATCAAGCTATTTATGGTTTTTGTGACTCCCTAGAATGTGGTTCCCAACCCTGCCCTGGAAGACCACCAGCCAGTCAGGTTTTCAGGATAGCCCTAATGAATTTGCATGGGGCAGATTTGAAAGCCTGTCACCTCCATTATATGCAAATCTCTCTTGTGCATATTCATTAGAGCTATCCTGAAAACCTGACTGGTTGGTGGTCCTCCAGGACAGGGTTGGGAACCACTGCTCTAGATTACTGGTCTCCAACCTTTTTTCAAGTAACATATGAAAAAGAGAGGCACCCCAAAATTTCAAGCTTACACATATGACTAATTTTGTAAACCTCCTTGTTCAGAATGGGTATTGAACATTAAAATGTAATACAGTGGTTCCCAAACCTGTCCTGGGGGACCCCCAGCCAGTCAGGTTTTCAAGATATCTCTAATGAATATGCATGAGAGAGATTTGCATACCTGTCACTTCCATTATATGCAAATCTCTCTCATGCATATTCATTAGGGACATCTTGAAAACCTGACTGGCTGGGGGTCCCCCAGGACAGGTTTGGGAACCACTGATGTAATACTAATATTGATTCTACAATACTTCCAAGGACATATTTTAAAAACTTGTTTTATGTTGGATTGTCAACAGTAAGAAATTCCATAAATGAGACACCAGAGTAACAGACTTAAGAGACTCTATAACAGGGCAGCCCAAGTCCGGTCCTCGAGATCTACTGGCAGGCCAGGTTTTCAGGATATCTACAATGAATATGCATGAGAGAGATTTGCCTGCACTGCCTTCTTGGTATGCAAATCTCTCTCATGCATATTCATTGTGGATATCCTGAAAACCTGGCCTGCCAGTAGATCTCGAGGACCGGACTTGGGCAGCCCTGCTCTATAATATGAAGGGGGCAAGATTGAAATTAGCACATTTGCAGGTTCTGAAGGAGCAATTCAGCCACCTGTTTGAGGGCCACAATGGAAGATTTCAGGGGCCACACAGTGGAGACTATTGCCCTAGATCAGGGGTAGGCAATTCCGGTCCTCGAGAACCAGAGCCCGGTCAGGTTTTCAGGATATCCACAATGAATATGTAAGAGATGGATTTGCATGCACTGCCTCCTTGAGATGCAAATCTATCTCATGCATATTTATTGTGGATATCCTGAAAACCTGACCTGGCTCCGGCTCTCGAGGACCGGAATTGCTTACCTCTGCCCTAGAATCTAGGCTAGATTAATGACCTAGCTTCTTTATTTTGTGATCCACTTAGAACTAAAATTTGGTTAAAGCGGAATAAAATCTATAACTGTAACTATTATGGGGGATATTCTATGAACGGCGCCATATCTTAGGCACCCTACTGGTGCCTAAATTAATTGAGAAACGCCGTTTAAAATGGAAAAAAAAATTGTAAAAATAAAGTGCCTACTGGCGCTTAAATAAAAGGCACCAGAATGCTTTACAGCATTTAATGTCATTATGGGAAGGCTAAATCTGAACGTGGCATTAGACGCCATAAAGCACCTACATAGGCACAATTCACAGCATAGACAGGTGCCAGAAATGTAGGTCCGGAAACCCTGGTCTACCTTTCCAGTGCCTATCTTTCGTGGAGACACAATTCTCTATCGCAGTGTCTCGCAAACTTTCTGGCTGGCGGCACACTAAATCCAGTGCCCCAGGCCGGAAGGCACCCGGAAGTGTGCGGACTTCAACGCGATGACATCATGCGCATACGTGATGTCATCACGGTGACCTCCGCCTGTGTGCGGAGGCCCATCTGGCCGACCCCCTCGTTTCGGTGGAGGGATCCGGGAGGTGAGGTGAGGGAAGAGGAGAGACGCCGGCCAGGAGGAGAGTCATCTGCGCCAGACTGACTTGCTACAGAACGCGCCTCTTGCCGCGGGAGGCACGTCCTGTAGGCAGTCAGCAGGTGTGGACGACTCTCCTCCTCACCAGTGTGTCCCGGCACACCTGAAACCTCAGGAGGCACACAGGTTACGATACACTGCTCTATAGGGTGCCATCGTGTGACTTGACACTTGATATCGGCGCTCTATAGAGAATCTGGGCCTAAAGGCTTGAGAAAAGAGCCAGGCTGTCACCTGCTTCCTGAAATAGAAGTTTTAAGCTAATGAGTTCTAGAATGGGGGAGGGGGCCAGTGGCACAGTAAAGAGGATGCATTCCGTCCCAGGCACCAGCTTCATAGGGGTGCGACACCCCTCCTCCCGGCTCCTCCACTGCCGTTCACATACGCCACTTCCCTTCTCCTGTAACCTCTGTAACATTGCTGGCACGAGCAGCAACCCCCAACCTATCAGCTTACGTCAGCTTTTCTTCTGACGTCACTTCCTGGACCCGCACCTAGGAAGTGAAGTCAGGAGATCCCGTGCGGGAGTGACAGCTGGTTGGGGGGGTTGCTGATCGCGCCAGGAACATTACAAAGCTACGGGAAAGGGGAGCTGCGAGTGTGCGTGGCAGTAAGAGGTGGCAGAGAAGGAGTGTGTAGGGGGGGCAGCGAAGAGGTGGGGGAGGAGCGCCTCTCCCCCCTCTCTACACCACTGATGGAGGCTACTCCTAAGAAGGCTGCTAGTAGGATACAGACAGTGATACTTCTTGACAGAATATTAGAGTTCCAAAGTTGTGCTGACTCCAAGGACTAACATTTTCTTTAGATACTCTGGCTCATGTTTTGCCTTGCAATTAATGATCTTTCTTTCTTTTTTTATCAGTCCTCCCCCTTTTATCAAGCTGTGCTAGAGGTTTTTAGCACAGGCTGGCAAGGTAAGCGCTCGGACGCTTGTAGGAATTCTATGAGTGTCAGAGCACTTACTGCGTCGGCCCACGCTAAATGCCTCTAGCGCAGTTTGATAAAAGGGGTGAATATTTGGCGTTCTTTCATTTTAGTATTTATTTACCCCTGTTTTTACATAACCATGGAAGCGGTTTTTAGCACAGGCTGACGAGCTGAATGCTCTGCGCTGCTCCCGACACTCACAGAGCGTCGGGAGCAGTGCAGAGCATTCAGCGCACCAGCCTGCACTAAAAAACGCTTCCGCAGTTTTGTAAAATGGGGAGGGTAGTATTTTATATGTTGTATTTTATTGTAAGCCGATTTCGCTTTTTTGTAATGATGGGATATCAAATATTTTAATAAACATAAATATGTTGTCCGAGAGCTCTGAAAATCAAATATAGAATTTTAAATTTGGCTCTGAGGCAACCAATAGCCTTTGCACAGAAAAAGATCTGGTTTCGTAAAAAAAAAAATTCCACCTAGGGTCTTTTATAAACCAAAGCCTGGTTCTCTGTCCACTGTGTCCCCTGTCCCTAACCATACCATGACCCCAGATCTCTGCGTTTAGTTCCACATGGCCACACCTATGAATAATTATGGAGCACTGACACTCAATTCCAATTATATACACACACCGTAAAGCCCAGCACTTAGAAAAGGCTGTCTGAATCCGTGAGAATAAAAACCTATACCAATTTAAAACCAAATACAATATGGGTACACTTCTTCTCTGAATGGATTCCAGGCAGGTACTCACCTCCAGTAACCCAGGCTGTGTCCTCCCTTCTCAGACACTTAGGAGGTGTCAGGAGCAGGGGAACAGAGCCAGAGCAAAAATCTCCAGTCACTGGGCAGCAAGAGAGAAGAGAAGGAGCAGAAATCTGAAGAGATATATAAGTCAGAGAGCAGAGGAGAGCCTCTGGGGCCTGACTGTCACCAAAGTAAAATGTTAACAATGGCACGATCTGATAAACTAGGAAGCTGGGCTGACGGTGCGAGATCCGGATTCCAATCCTCCCCCTCCTGCTCCCATGAGCAAGGTGCTGCTCCTCCGTCCATCGCCCCCTTCCCCAAGCACCTGCTGCACTCATCACTTAATTGAATTTTCTGTATTGCTCCAACAGTTAATTATAGCATGCAACTGCACTCTGTCTTAAATATGTTTTATACAAGCATGAAGAAAACTAATTTATTTTCGATTGCCAACACTCTGCGTCACCATCTGGAAGGGGATGAGAGACTTTCTCTCCCTTCCCTCCTCAACCCAGTCAGGTCAACTGGACATGAAGTTAGTTAAGAACACCTTGCAGCTAGGACCCCCCTCCCCCACCCCCGACGTGCCCGAATCCCGGCTTCCTAAACTGAGTGGGGGTCGCCCCCGTGCCCTGCCCACCCCTCCCCTCCCCCAGGGCACCTACAGTTGTTGAGGAAGAGCAGCAGGGCGAAGCCCAGGGTGGCGCTGGCCAACAGGATCAGACAGATGTTGCAGGGGATCATGAAGCAGCGGAGCAGCAGCGAGACCCGGGGCTGGTCCCGGGGGTCCGGAGCGGAGGCGGACAGCGGGCGCTGGCAGCTGCCCCGGAGCCTGGGCACGGCCGTCGGCATCCGAGCAGGGCTCCAGCGGGACTACCGCCGAGGGCACAGGCGCCCCTCCGGGAGCCGAGGCGAACCGGGAGCGGGGGGCCGTCGGCTCCCTGCTGCCGAGAGCGAGCGCGCTGCCATCGGGGGCCGGAGACTCCCCCGACCCGGAGAGCTGGAAGCCCGGGGCGAGAGGCGGCTGCGGGCTGCTGCTTTAAAGTTGTCCAGGAAGCGGTACGGCGGCCTGATTTCGTTTTGGGCCGGACTCCCCCGCCGCCGATCCTCGTCCGATCTCGGGGGACACTTTCCGCTTGTCGCCAGGCTTTGTGCGGAGCGGCAGTAAGAGCGCCCGGGACGGCACGTGGAGCCCCGGCAGGGTCCCTGCCCCGGGGAGCGAGAGAAGGGGCGGGGCAGGACGCCTACCGCGGGGGGGGGGGCACAGCCCACTGCTGGCTTTAACCCCTTTGCGTCCGCTTCTTGGGCGCCTAAAGATTTGCAGGTGGTAGGACAAGATGGATCGCTGCTGCTTTACAGTGCGATGCGGGAACTTCTTTCCACCCCACTCCCAACATCGACTACCCCCCCCCCTCGGAAGACTCCCCCAAAATGCGAAACTCCAACCCCCAGCCACATATCATATCCGATCTTGAGTAATAGAACAAAATACTCTCCATAATCCAGTGGTCTCAAACTCTTTGCAGAGCCACATTTTGGATTTGTAGGTACTTAGAGAGCCTCAGAAACAATAGTTAATGTCTTATTAAAGAGTTTGAGACCACTGAGTTAAGGGGAACGATTAATCTGCTGGCTGGGTTGGAAGGCAGAGGGGAAAACAGGACAATCAAGCCATTGTGACATCACTGATGAGGTTGCCTCTTATTGGTGGAATGAGGCATTATGACATCACAATCTCAGCTCTGCTTCCCAAAGACAAACAGGATGTCATGATTACAGTTAAGCCAGTGGTCTCAAGCCTTTGCAGGGACACATTTTGGATTTGTAGGTACTTGGAGGGCTGCAGAAAAAATAGTTCATGTCTTATTAAAGAAATGACAATTTTACATGAGGTAAAACTCTTTATAGTTTCTAAATCTTTCTTGTCTTAATAATATTGTAATTTATAGCTAAAGAGACATACGATCAAGAAACTGTTTTATTTTACTTTTGGGATTCTGATAAACATACTGCGGGCCTCCAAATAGTACCTGGTGGGCCGCGGTTTTGAGACCACTGCCATAATCTGCTTCATAGCACTGGAATGGCCACAGTCCTTGTCGGTGTCCAGGATAATTGTGATGAGAAGCTGCCACGCAGTTACTTATGTATAGGTCGAAAGCTGGACTGGCCCCTGGGTCAACAGGAGGAAAGCGAGCAACTCTGAGTTATTTCCTTGTCTCCTTCCCCATCAGCGTACTATATATGACACCCCATCACCTAATTTTTATTATAACCCTGCATAATAATTGCACTTTAGGGGGGGAGGGAGGAGGAGGTAGCAGCAACATTTCCAGAGAGATGATCCTATTAAAGAACCGAAGGAGACGTAGCAGAAAATGATCCCTCACCCCTCCCAACCAAAAATCAATCGGTGAACAGAAAAAAAAAAATTGAAATAATCCCAAGGGATGAGAAGGTAAATTGCCCCAACTAATCCATCTGATCATAATGTTTCAGTGCTTCTTACCAGCCCTTATGATGGAGAGAAATCGCTATGTATCAACTCCAAGCAGGTGAGGCCTGCAAAGTAGAGGTCTGCACGGGTACGGGGACCGCAGGAACCCCCCTAACCCACGGGACTCCCACGGGGACCCCCCTCTAGCCAACGGGACTCCCAAGGGGTTGGAAGGCTTTGGAAGCAGGGTTTGTCCATATAATATAATGGACACGTCAACCTTAGTATAAGAGGGGGTTTATAAGTTAATTACCTGAACAGAAAACAAAAAAAAAGGGTTCCACCAAAGAGATTCCACAAGAAAAACAGCAGTGCAAACACAAAAGAAACTGTGGAATTGATGATCCTGTCAGAAGTAATTTCTGCTTTTTATGGGGACGGGCGGGGATGGAGGTAATTCCTTGCGGGGATGGGTGGGGACGGAGAGGATCCTGATGGGGACGGGTGGGGACAGAGAGGATCCTGACGGGGACGGGTGGGGACGGAGAGGATCCTGACGGGGACGGGTGGGGATGGAGAGGATCCTGATGGGGATGGGTGGGGACGGAGAGGATCCTGGTGGGGATGGGTGGGATTTCTGTCCCCGCGTAACTCTACTGCAAAGTTCAGGCAAGAGCCCTTTCATTTCAGTTCTTGAGGAAGGATGATGGCAGGGTTGCTAGATACTTTTATAAAATCCCGCCCCCTTTAAATGAAAAAAGCAGCCCCCAAACAAATTCCCAAGAGTAAATAACATTTTAAAAAATGCCTGTGCCAGTTTCATAAAGATAAACTCTGCAACTGCTTTTCTCCTGCTCAAGAACTGATCGGGGAAAGGTTATCGTGCTGCTGTACTGGGCCATGGTGCGCCCTCACCTGGAGTACTGAGTCCAGCACTGGTCGCCGTACATGAAGGAGGACACGGTACTACTCGAAAGGGTCCAGAGAAGAGCGACTAAGAGGGTTAAGGGGCTGGAGGAGTTGCCGTACAGCGAAAGATTAGAGAAACTCGGCCTCTTCTCCCTCGAACAGAGGAGATTGAGAGGAGACATGATCGAAACATTCAAGGTACTGAAGGGAAAAGACTTAGGAGATAAAGACAGGTTGTTCACTCTCTCCAAGGTAGGGAGAACGAGAGGGAACTCTCTAAATTTGAAAGGGGACAGATTCTGTACGAACGTAAGGAAGTTCTTCTTCACCAGAGAGTGGTGGACAACTGGAACGCTCTTCCGGAGGCTGTTATGGGGGAAAACACCCTCCAGGGATTCAAGACAAAGTTAGACGAGTTCCTGCTGAACCAGAACGTACGCGGGTAGGGCTAGTCTCAGGGCACTGGTCTTTGACCAAGGGCCGCTGCGTGAGTAGACCACTGGTCTGACCCAACAGCGGCAATTCTTATGTTCTTAATATAATGACACTTAAACTTCGGCATACATCTTTTTGAAATCAGATTATCATGAACTTGTAACCATACCAAACAGCCAGGGAAACTAACCCAAAGAGAAAATAATGATAGCAAGACCATCAGGCATGCCCGATTTTAGATTCTCCGTCTCCCCACTCTCCAAAATTTTTTCCAGTTACCTTAACCTTTTCAGGACCATAAGGATCGTAGGCCAATTTTTGTGGTTTTGACGACATTTTTATGGTAAAAAGGGCTTGCAGATGCCAAAAAATTGATTTTTTTTGTGAAATATCATTATTTTTTTTTTAAAAAAAATCAAACTTCTGGCTTATGGACAGTGTGGCAAGTGAATCTTCTCGTCAATCTGGCAACGACGCTAATGAATGAATGTCGGAACCAGTTTGTTTACATAAAGGCAGTATCCTATGGAATCCGTACATATCAAATTTAGAACTGTAGACTATCCCAATCAAAATTTATAGGATTTTAAAGTTATGGGACAAATATGTCCCTTGGTCCTGAAAGGGGTACTAAATGTACACATAAAAGAGGCAACAAAAAACGGTCGCTTGTAACCAGACTGTACATGCCCACCTTAAATTATACGCCTCAGCCCCACCACTCCACCGCCTATAGTATTTTATACAGCGGGAAGCATAGTGTGGCGCTTCATCATTGGCTGTCGATTTTCTTTTCTCACAAGTAAATAGGAGTCGGATGACAGCGGCAGCCTTGGGAGACCCTTGATAAAACACTTGGTTGTGCGAAACATGTCGGGTCTGACTCCCCAGGTTTTGGCTGAGATAAGTACTATCTACTTTTAAAACACACATCATGACACTGAAGAGACAAAGTGTTTTTGAAATATTTATTAGAGATAAAAAGATAAACTGTAGATTAAAAGGAGAAAATAATATTCAAAAATCGACAGCCAATGATGAAGCGCCACAATATGCTTCCCGCTGTATAAAATACTATAGGCGGTGGAGTGGTGGGGCTGAGGCGTCTTTTTTGAAAGTATATAGAAAAAAAGCTATTTAAATTATTATAATCCAGACAACACTACATATCTACTAATACAATATATGACTGGATACAGTTTTACTTTATTACACTTTTGCCGTATTTCTAATAAACACCCTAAATTATAGGCACTGGTCAACACTAGCAAAGACTTCTAATACCGGGAGAATGCAGATACACCTTCTTGGCATCTGCGGGCAGAGATCCTGCAGCTGGCTGTGCCACTAATACAGAGCAACTCTATACAAATCGAGGAATGGAGGAACAAATGACTCAGTATTTCTACCCTCCCCATTTACCGTATTCTTGGTAGAACTAAACCTATAGTGGGAGAATGTGGTGCAGTGGTTCAAGCTACAGTCTCAGCACCTCCTGAGGTTGTGGGTTCAAACCCACACTGGCTCCTTGTGACCCTGACAAGTCACTTAATCCCCCCATTGCCCCAGGTACAGACTGTGAGCTCACCAGGACAGACAGGGAAAAATGCTTGAGTGCCTGAATAAATTCATGTAAACCGTTCTGAGCTCCCTTAGCAGAACGGTATAGAAAATTGAATAGTGTGAAAAGTTTCAGCCTCCAATAACCAGAGCTGGTATTGTGACATCATAATGCCTCATTCCACCAATGCCTAAGAGCCAACCTCATCAGTGATGTCCAATGGCTCACTTTTGCTATATTATGATTTCTAGAGTGGCGCAGTGGTTAAAGCTACAGCCTCAGCACCCTGAGGTTGTGGGTTCAAACCCACGCTGCTCCTTGTGACCCTGGCAAGTCACTTAGGGCTCCTTTTACTAAGTTGCGCTAGCGGTTTTAGCGCACGCTACAATGCCGCGCGCGCTAGACACCAATGCCTCCATAGAGCTGGTGTTAGTTTTTCCACATAGCCCGGGGGTTTGCACGTGCTAATCTTCAGTACGTACTAAAAATGCTACCGCAGCTTAGTAAAAGGCGCCCCTAATTCCCCATTGCCTCAGGTACATTAGATAGATTGTGAGCTCACCAGGACAGACAGGGAAAAATGTTTGAATACCTGAATAAATTCATGTAAACTATTCTGAGCTCCCCTGGGAGAATGGTATAGAAAATTGAAAAAATAAATAGTGTGAAAAGTTTCAGCCTCCAAGAACCAGAGCTGGTATTGTGACATCATAATGCCTCATTCCACCAATAAGAGTCAACCTCATCAGTGATGTCACAATGGCTTGATTGTCCTATACTTGGCTCACTTTTACTACATTTTGATTTCTAGAGTGGCGCAGTGGTTAAAGCTACAGCCTCAGCACCCTGAGGTTGTGGGTTCAAACCCAAGCTGCTCCTTGTGACCCTGACAAGTCACTTAATCCCCCCGTTGCCCCAGGTACAGACTGTGAGCTCACCAGGACAGACAGGGAAAAATGCTTGAGTGCCTGAATAAATTCATGTAAACCGTTCTGAGCTCCCTTAGGAGAACGGTATAGAAAATTGAATAGTGTGAAAAGTTTCAGCCTCCAATAACCAGAGCTGGTATTGTGACATCATAATGCCTCATTCCACCAATGCCTAAGAGCCAACCTCATCAGTGATGTCACAATGGCTTGATTGTCCTATACTTGGCTCACTTTGGCTACATTTTGATTTCTAGTGTGGCGCAGTGGTTAAAGCTACAGCCTCAGCACCTTGAGGTTGTGGGTTCAAACCCAAGCTGCTCCTTGTGACCCTGGGCAAGCCACTTAATCCCCCCATTGCCCCAGGTACATTAGATAGATTGTGAGCTCAGCAGGACAGAAAGGGAAAATGCTTGAGTACCTGAATAAATTCATGTAAACCGTTCGGAGCTCCTTCGGGAGAACGGTATAGAAAATTGAATAAATAAATAAGTGGAGGATTAGTTTGCCCCTAGGTTTGAACTTATTTCAGAAGCGAAAGTTTTTTATGCCGATGATGTCTGACTGGTAGCTGAGGCTTTTTCTTTCGCTGTAATCTGCGTTTTCAAAGCAAGATAGAATAAATGGAGAGAGTAGAAATATTGAGTGACTAATACAGAGCATCCATGGTAAAAGCAATGGGAATGAGAAAGGTTAACCCTTTCAGGACCATAAGGATCGTAGGCCAATTTTTGTGGTTTTGACGACATTTTTATGGTAAAAAGGGCTTGCAGATGCCAAAAAATTGATTTTTTTTGTGAAATATCATTATTTTTTTTAAAAAAAATCACACTTCTGGCTTATGGACAGTGTGGCAAGTGAATCTTCTCGTCAATCTGGCAACGACGCTAATGAATGAATGTCGGAACCAGTTTGTTTACATAAAGGCAGTATCCTATGGAATCCGTACATATCAAATTTAGAACTGTAGACTATCCCAATCAAAATTGATAGGATTTTAAAGTTAGGGGACAAATAGGTCCCTTGGTCCTGAAAGGGCTACGTCCATGCGCAGAACCGAGGGGTGACTAGAGGCCTCACACATCCCCTCCAGCTCCCGAAAGGACCCATCACAGGAAAAACAAAAAGACAGTGCCCGCCCGCCCCCGACGCTCGCCCTTGGTTACTGATGCTGCCATTTACCGTCGCTGGTTCCCACACAACGAGCGATGTTAGCTACGGCACCTCTTATATTTTCCTGCAGCGGCAGCTTGTCAAAATACGCATTGTCATAATACGCATTGATATCACAAGCAAATCTCACGAGCAGAGCCAAGTCTCGCAGGCTTCGAGCACGACAACTGCTGCGCTGCCTAGAGACCAACTATGCTGCGCTGGGATAGGAGGGTAGAAGGGTGGGCAGAGAATGACGTTGAGCAATGGGGTGGAGTGGGAGCGTTATGTTTGCTGCGCGGAGGGACTTGCAGCCCAACTGTACAGTGACAAAAATCAGAAGCCAGCCCAAAAAACCGCAACCCGTAACTGCTCAAAACTTCCCGCAACCAACTTTCGAAAGCCCAACTGGGTGAGAAATCCGTGGACCTGGCAACTATCGGCAGGAACTATCCTCCCATTCCCCCCAATGTAGGTGACAGAATTCTGTATAAATGCCTCAACCTCTAGACTTCCTGTTAGACTGGAGTCGGTCCAGAGAATGGCCACCCGGATGGTCTCGGGACTGAAGGATCTCCCCGAACGAAGAACGGTTAGATAAATTACAGCTATACTCGCTCGAGGAGCGCAGAGAGAGAGGGGAGACATGATCGAGACGTTCAAGTATCTCACGGGCCGCATCGACGCAGAGGAGGATATCTTCTTTTTCAAGAGTCCCACGGCAACAAGAGGACATCCGTGGAAAATTAGAGGCGGGAAACTGCGCGGTGACACCAGGAAATTCTTTTTCACCGAAAGGGTGGTTGATCGCTGGAATGGTCTTCCACTTCAGGTGATTGAGGCCAGCAGCGTGCCTGATTTTAAGGCCAAGTGGGATCGACACGTGGGATCTATTCGCAAAGTAAAGGCAGGGGAGGGTCGTTAGGGTGGGCAGACTGGATGGGCCGTGGCCCTTATCTGCCGTCAATTTCTATGTTTCTATGACTTCTACAGCAGGAATTTAAAGGTCTACCATATTCTCACTCCCTCCCTTATAGGGCCAGGCATATTGACTCTTCACGACACCATCCTTTTGGTGAAGATACTGCCTTCAGGCCTGATCTCAATACTCAAATGAAGCCATTTTCTCCTTATTACACCTCTCCCTATACATTAGGACTGGCCCAAGGTGAATCTTCAGTCAGGCTTACCCCTCCCCCACCATATAGTCCAGCATCTCCTCTTCCCCACCCTAGCTTCTCCTGTATCCATCATGACCCTTTCCCTTCCCTACCCTCTCTGGTCTCCAGGGCCGCCCATTGCCTACCCCCTGTACATAAGAGCGTAAGTCTTGCCATACTGGGACAGACCAAAGGTCCATCAAGCTCAGCAATTGATGAGTTTCCAACAGTGGCTAATCCAGGTCACATGTATAAAAGAGTAAAGATTTTATGCTCTTATCCTAGAAAAAAAAAAAGTAGTGGATTTTCCCCATCTCAATAAGGGTTTATGGGCTTTAAGAAATTATCCAAACCTTTTTAAAATCCTGCTAAGCTAACTGCTTAGCAAGATAGTCTAGCCATCTCCCCATCCCCTTCACTATCTCTTGCCCCGCCCCCTTGTCCAGCATATGTCTTCTTCTCTACTATCCTCCTCCAAGATAACACAGAAGGGACTAACCCTTGGGACTCACTTTCCTGTCCTTGGGATTAATAGCATTTCCCACTAGCTTCCTGCCCCATTCACTAGCATAAGACAGAGGCTCAGCCTGCCCAGCTGGCTGGGGAGCTTCTCCTGCATTGACGTGTGCCCAAGGCTTTACCAAATCAAAGTGCATTCCTGTTTATTCAACAAGAAAAATATGATGTGATCTCTAGCAGTGAATCCACGCTGCTTTGGACCCAGTAAACCACTGGATTCCAGAGCTTCTCCAGTACTGTTCAGCACCGATTTCATTAACCTTCCCTCCTCCGTATGGGCCCACGTGAGTTTTCCATTCCATCACTACATAAAGTCAGTACGAATGCACAGCTATTTTTAGAACAAACTACACAAGAATGGTGAGAGCTCTGCATAATTAAAAAACAAACTTAATTTCATCTGCTACCAACAGCCTAATTACTCAGCCTCCAAAGAACAAAACAATGCAGAAAACAAAATCAACCTGACTGCAACTGGCATCCAGTTATCAGAGGCAACAGGAGCACAGTAATACCCTGTACCACTGGCATATTTTTAACAGCCATTTACAGTGTGACTACACACACACACACACCCAAAAAAACACACACAGCTGGAGTCAGAAGACTGAAAGATTCACTGCTTTATTTCCCTCATTCCCCCATGCATTTCCCAAGCTCTCAGAATCAATTTACATAGGCAGGCATGTGATGGGATGGCATGAGAAGTGGGAGGGTACTTCCCAAAGGGCACATTTCTAAACTCCTGCTCCTCTGTAGCAACACTGGAACAACGTCTACAGCAGGGGTGCCCACACTTTTTGGGCTTGCGAGCTACTTTTAAAATGACCGAGTCAAAATGATCTATCAACAATCAAATTTTAAAAAACACACAAGCACACTGTACGAAGAGAAAATATTATTTATATTCCGGGAGGTTTTTCAAAGAGGTCAAGGCAGATGATTTTATGCAATGTCACCTCAGTAACAACTAAACAAAAATAGGCAAATACCGGTATACCCCCCTCCCTTTTTACTAAACCGCGATAGCGATTTTTAGCGCAGGAAGCTGCGCTGAATGCCCAGCACTGCTCTCGATGCTCATAGGCTCCCTGCGCTAAAAACCGCTATTGCGGTTTAGTAAAAGGAGGCCATAGTGCAAAATATAGACAGCAGATATAAATTCTCAAAACGGACACATTTTGATCACTAAATTGAAAATAAAATCATTTTTCCTACCTTTGTTGTCTGGTGATTTCATGAGTCTCTGGTTGCACTTTCTTCTTCTGACTGTGCATCCAATATTTCTTCCCTTCTTTCAGCCTCCTGTATGCTTCCTCTCCTCCAGACCTCATTCCTTCCCCCAACTTTTTCTTCTTCTCTCCCTGCACCATCCCCTTTCTTTCTTTCTCCCTGCCCCCTTCTTTCTTTCTGTCTGTCTTTCTCTCTCTAAGCCTCTTTATTTCTTTCTTTCTATATCCATGCCCCTTTGCTTTCTGTCTGTCTCCTCTCTCCATACCCCTTTTTTTCTTTCTTTCTTTCTTTCTGTCCCCCTTCTTTCTGTTTCCCTGTCGCCCTTTCTTTGTGTCTTCCTGCCTAACCTCTTTCTTTCTTTCTCCCTGCCCTCCCCCAAGCTACCGCCATCAGGGAACAGGCCCTCAAGCCACCACCACCGAGTTATGCTCTCCCTGCTTCCCGATGCCATAAAGAGGACGCAGGACCATTGGGCCGAGCAACCTTCCCCACCCGACGTCAATTCTAACGTCGGAGAGGAAGTTCCGGGCCAGCCAGGCAGCAATTGGCTAGCCTGGAACTTCCTCTCTGACGTCAGAATTGACGTCAGGTGGGGAAGGCTGCTCGGTCCGGTGCTTCTGCATCCTCTTTAAGGCATCGGGAAGCAGTAGAACGCGAAGGCAACGCGAGCCTATCACGGAGCCCGGAATGGGCTCAGCGATCGACTCGCATTGCCTTTGCGATCTACTGGTCAATCGCGATCGACCTTTTGAGCCCCCCTGGTCTACAGCAACGTTCCTTAGCAAGTCTGGGTGAAGCATTGCTCTGTATACCCAGGAATTAATAGCATCCCTGAAACAAAGGATGAAACATTTGCTGAGTGAGCTGGCCACTGGTACTCTGTGACACTGAGCGGTTAGTTCCACTGAATATGTCCACTAATTTGCCATCCTCTAATCCAGTGTAGCGCAAACTGTGTCCCGCCCAAGATTTCTGGTGTGCAGCGAGATGCTGGGGAGGAGAGGCGCTGGCCTCTCCACACCTCTTCCCTTCCAGCACCCCCACATTGACGGCTCATGGCCCCATCATGAGGGCCTTTGCACATGCGCAGACATCAGTGTGATGATGTCACACATTCACATGATGTTATCGCGTTGATGTCCACGCGCTTCCGGATGCCTCGATCCATGGCCACCATGTTTAGCGTGCCGCAGCTTTGTAAGGTTTGCGAGACACTGCTCTAACCACCACTCCAGGCACCTCCTACCCTCGCTACGCCACTGCGGCTAAGTAACCACATAAAGATAGGACAGCAAAATAACCATCCTAACTTTATGTGCTAAGTTAACCGGGCACCTGCTTAAATATTGGCTGGTGATTGGTTAACTTCCAGGTTGGAATGCTTGGATATTCAATGGCAGGAGCCACACATGCCCTAGCAGTGAAGATTTAAGATTAGTTCAACCTGCGGCTGGGAGTGGCTTACCAGCCGCTTACTGACACAGGCGGAATATAGGGTCCATCTATAATAAGGACATTTGACTGAAACAATATCCTTAGGACCCAAATTCAGTTTATGGATTGCCTTTCTTGTACATTTCTAGTTTCATGTTAGAAAACAAAGTCTGGGGTGAGTAGAAATTCTATCTACAGATATGCATTACTGACCTTTTGTAGTAGCACAAGGTCAAAATTTGGCCCCCAAGCAAAGCGAAGCTCCCCCCTCCCCCCCGCAGCAGCAGGCGTCGTCCCCCTTTGGTCTGGGAGCAGAGGTTCTTTTCCTCTCCCCTCCTGAAATAAAGTCTCTATGGGGTTTGGCAATGAAGTGAGCAAACGTTGAATCTACTTCCAGTGGTGTCGCATCCTAACCGCCTTTCATTCTCCCATCGGGCGGGCAGTAGAAGCGCTTAAGCACACCTTCTCTTGCTATTGTGGGGCGAAGTCTTGCAATAAGAGCAGAGTGATTCTGCAGCTATCCCAAAAGGTGTCCTGCTGCCAGGCTAGAGGTTATTTGCCTTTACGCTCGCTTAGATCTGATGATCAACACTTATTAACGATTCTGTCCTTGAAGGCCATTGGTACAAGGCGTCAAGACATCTTTTCTGTTACCGCACCCCCATCTTTGGAATTCCCTACCGACTCACTCAAGGGAGGACAAAACCTTTGATCGATTCAGAGGCAATTTAAAAAGCTTCCTATTTAAAGACGCTTTCAATTTATAACGTCTAGTAAAATGTTTTACTATTACCCTCCCTTTGATGCTTTCAACTTTTTACCCCATACCCAATTGTTTTTAAGAACATAAGAATAACCTTACTAGGTCAAGCCCAGTAGTCCGTTCTCATGGTGGCCAATCCAGGTCACTAGTACCTGGCCAAAACCCAAGGTGTAAAAAAAGAAGAAAACAAAGCCTCGAGATACTCTGTGGAACAGCAAAAAGAGGCACTGGAGACGTCACAACCAGCGAGGGTTGCGACGTCACCAGTGTCTCTTTTTGCTGTTCCACAAAACCATTCAGAGTCCTAAAGAATAGCTAGATTCCGGAATCCCAAAGAGTAACAAAAGATTCTGGAACCCCAAAGAGTAGCAACGTTCTATGCTACCGATCCAGGGCAAGCAGTGGCTTCCCCCCATGTCTTTCTCAATAACAGGCTCTGGACTTTTCCTCCAGGAACTTGTCCAAACCTTTCTTAAAACCAGCTACGCTATCCGCTCTTACCACATCCTCTGGCAACGCGTTCCAGAGCTTATATTCTCTGAGTGAAAAAGTATTTCCCTGTAACTTCATCTCCATTGTATTTCTCCCCTTCCATCCCTATTGCCTGTCTGTGTTTATAGAGTGGTTGGATAGAATGTCTGTACGTTTTTATTTTTGTACCCATTTCATTATTGCACATCGCTTAGAAATTGGATAAGCAACTAAGTCAAATTTTAATAAACCTGAAATATTGGTTAGAGCCAAGTATGAGCATGAGGGCTGATTGAAAAGTAACGAGACTGGGATTTTGATTCAGAATCAGATGACCCCCCACAGGATCTGAACATTTTTCTTTTTCAGAGTAGCATCCTTCGCATTCAATACCTTTTTTTTTTTTTGTAGCATTTCAGATACGATTCAAAAGACGCGCCGTAGACCGTTTTACGACATCACTGTTTTGCGGTGGATGGCCTCCTGGAACACACTTTGCCAGTCAACTCGCACGTTACCCCCTCCTTGAAGTGCTTCCACCGCGGTATGCTTGCCGCAACATTTCAAGAGTCTCATTACCGCTCTTTTCAAGATTAGCGCCAAATTCAATCGCACACCTCTGGCATACTCTCACATCTGCCATGACGAAGCGTACAAAGATTTTCCTCTCGCTGTGACCCAACAATGAAGGCTACGGCAGCCCAACTGCAGGTTCAGACACGTTGATGTATGAGCTTCACAAGAACCAGCGCAGCGTTGCCACGTCGACTTCTTGGAAAGAAATACAGAGGCAGTCTCATTACTTTTCAGTCAGCCCTCCTATATTTGCCATGTTCTTCCTTTGCCCCCTGCTGTTCTCAGTTGCTAGGCTCCTTCTTGATTGAGTCACCTTGCATTAGGGGGAGGGAGGCTGCGTGGATAGTATTATGCCACTGGGCCCTTGGACATTTTGACATAAAAAGCATCCACCAGTCTTTTTTTTTATGAAATGAAGAGTGATTTGGGTATTTTGCAGGCTGACACATCTTTTATTCAACTACTGAAAACCACGGACACAAGCTTTGCAGGCCACACGGTCTCACATCCAAAGAAGGGAGACGTCTAGTCTCAAAACTCATGTACGTGTTCCCTGGATAATCTTTGCAACAACAAAAATAAAAAAGAAATCTCACAGCTTGCAACACCTATCCCAAAATATGTCACCTTCTGTGTGTGTGCATCAGTGGTTCGACTGTAACTCAGGCAAGACTGGTGCAGAAAAAGAACAGGATGAGGAAAGGAAAGAGGGATGAAGTAGCAGTCCGGCTCTTGTCATTTCTCTGTTCAGTGGGTGCACCCCTGGACTCCACGCATGCCATGTACAGCCTTGGCCACACCTAGCAAAGGATGTGCAAAGCCTCTAAACTTAAAAATTTAATTAAAAAAAAATAAATGTTTGGGGTGCAATGAAGAGCTCGCATTGTGTGGGAGACGGCTGAGAGGAGCAGAGTGCATTAAGCCTGCATGCACCCTTCTAGTTGCCAGCACTACAGAAGATGGAGAGAAAGTCAGCCTTTCAATTCCCCATTCAGAAGTAATGCACTTTGCCCTCTGTGGTCACGACTGGCTGTAATGGGTTCATTCTCAGCACTCAGACACCTGCCACCAACACATACTACAGATAATTTACCTTCATTGTTCCTTTCTCACAGAGTGTAGAGGGGTGGGGAGCAGGCAAAGCTTGCACACAGGGGTGAAAGGTGGGTATAGTGGGTTTGGGAGGTGTTTTTTTTGGGGGGGAGCTCTTTAAATGTGCCTGCTTAGCCTTCAAGATTCTACACGGCATCCTTCCTCCCGTTATTCCACTCCTTTGGAACTCCTCTAACCCTAACTCCACCAGATCTTCCCCAAAACGGAAACTATCATTCCCTTCTACAAAAGGTATATCCCGCGCAGGAAAACTAGGAACATCCCTCCCCTTTTAGAACCACAGAACTCTGGAACAACCCGCTCAGAAATTCAAACTCCCTCCAATTCTTCCGCAAACACCTGAAAACTTGGCTCTTTTCAAAAATCTAACACCTCCTGCTCTCTGGGACCCTTGTCCCTCTCTTTCTTCTTGTTCCTTTCCTATAACCCTTCATTGGAGTTCCTTTCTTCCTAACTCTGTAAACCGTGCCGAGCTCTACGCTTGTGGAGATGGCGCGGTATACAAACCTAAGGTTTAGTTTAGTTTAGTTTAGATCATAACCTATAAGGAAGTCCTGGTGAGATGTTTATCTGGCACCCTTTTTGTGAAGTTCACAGCAGTGCCTTCTAAGGTACCCCACTGCTATGCTGCCATGTCTGGGTGGCCAGTCCATTACAAGATTGGACCTTTCCACGTCCAAATGGTCTGGTTCTTTGTGTTTGGGACCTGGATGAAATTTTGGTCAAAAATGTGATATAAAGATGGACGTTCTGGCAGTCAGGACCAACAATAGCCTGGACATCCAGATAGACAATTTTGAAAAAAATATATATATATTCTAGACATATTTTTTTAAAAAAGGGCATTTTCCCACTGCCCCTCCACGTTACTAGCCAGTGGTGAGAAATCCCTCAGAAGAACGCATTTATCATAAAGGTGGAGAAAAAGCCTCAAAGTATTTTATAGAGACAGTTTTACGCATACCATGACAGGAATGAACTTCACTCTTAAGCCAGGGTATGTGGAGTATGATCTCATTTCTCAGATTCACTGCTAACAATCGCCACAATACTTCCATCATGCCAAATAGCCTCTTTCTAGAATTTGTAAGATGTAACATGTGTCCTTGGAAGTTTATTTGTTTGTTTTTATCAAGTCTGTAGCACCCAAAATTATGGGATATATTTCTGTATCTTTCTGCCATGTTTCCTTGATCTTGAACTGTATTTCTTAGTACGTGAGGATCTTCCCTCTTTTCACCAGATTCACTGCGCAATCGCTTGGGACTGACATCTCTGTAATCAATGATGTTCTGGTGTTTTTTCTTCTTTTGTTATTATAGTCGGTTTTCTGGAATCCAGCCGGGATGGGGATGGCCCAAGTGATCGTAACCTCTTCATTTTCCATAATTCTCTGAGGGTCATGAACCCAATGCTTTTCCGGTACACTGATATTATAATGCTTATACAGTTTCCAGTGATGAGATGTGCCACCTTGTTGTGCCTTTCTGTATAAAACGTTTCCACCATCAGCACTTCACAGCAAGCCACGAGATGAGTAACTGTTTCCAGCACTTTCTCACAGAATCTACAGCTGTCTGTTGTACCAGATTTTCCATGCTCGCTGTGTCTGTGTGTGTATACATCTATGTACACATAGATGTATACATATATTGTGACAAACAAGCAAGCATTGCCTGTTGTTACAATAGGGACATTAAAATATTGCCTACCTAGGCCCTTTAATAAAAGTGAAGCAGAGATTTCCTTCTGGTTGAACTACATGTTCCAGAATGCCTTAGTAAGTTCCTCTGCTCAGAACCAAACATAAGAACATAAGCCGTGCCTCTGCTGGGTCAGACCTGAGGTCCATCCTGCCCAGCAGTCCGCTCATGCGGCGGCCCATCAGGTCCAGGACCTGTATAGTAGCCCTCTATCTATACCCTTCTATCCCCTTTTCCTTCAGAAAATTGTCCAATCCCTTCTTGAACTCCAATACCGTACCCTGTCGAATCACTCCCTCTGGAAGCACGTTTCAGGTGTCCACCACCCGTTGGGTGAAGAAGAACTTCCTAGTATTGGTTCTGAATCTGTCCCCTTTTAATTTTTCCGAATACCCTCTCGTTCTTGTAGTTGTCGAAAGTTTGAAGAATCTGTCCCTCTCCACTTTTTCTATGCCCTTCGTGATCTTATAAGTCTCTATCATATCCCCTCTAAGTCTCCGCTTCTCCAGCGAAAAAAGCCCCAGTCTCTCTAATCTTTCAGCGTATGAAAGATTTTCCATATCTTTTACCAAACGTGTCGCTCTCTTCTGAATCCTCTCGAGTATCGCCATATCCTTCTTTAGGTATGGCGACCAATATTGGACGCAGTACTCCAGATGCGGGCGCACAATCGCCCGATACAATGGCAGGATAACTTCTTTCGTTCCGCTTGTAATACCCTTCTTGATTATTCCTAGCATTCTATTCGCTTTCTTAGCAGCCGCTGCACACTGTGCCAACGGCCTCATTGTCATGTCCACTATTACCCCCAAGTCCCTTTCTTGGGAACTCTCACTCAATAACAGCCCTCCCATCGCGTAGCTTTGCCTCAGGTTTCTGTTTCCTACGTGTAAGACTTTACATTTCTCTACACTGAACTTCATCTGCCATCTTGTCGCCCACTCCCCTAGTTTGTTCAGGTCCCTTTGTAAATCTTTGCAGTCCTCTTTAGTCCTAGCCCCATTAAATAGCTTGGTGTCATCTGCGAATTTTATTACTTCGCTCTTCGTCCCCGTTTCTAGAAGAGCGAAGTACTAAAATTCCAATGCTAGGAAGTTCTTCTTCATCCCACGGGTGGTGGACACCTGGAACGCGCTTCCAGAGGGAGTGATAGGACAGGGTACGGTATTGGAGTTCAAGAAGGGACTGGACAATTTTCTGAAGGAAAAGGGGATAGAAGGGTATAGATAGAGAGCTACTATACAGGTCCTGGACCTGATGGGCCGCCGTGTGAGCGGACTGCTGGGCATGATGGACCTAAGGTCTGACCCAGCAGAGGCACTTCTTATGTTCGGTTCTGAGCTGTGGAACTTACTAAGGCAACCTTAGGGAGGGGCTGAGTAGTCCCAGCTGGTAGAGTGAAAAGGAGTTTAAGCTAATTTCTGTGCTGACACAGAGAGAAGTAGGAAAGCGAGCAGAGAAAAAAGAAGTACTCCCTGTTTAAGTGACAAAAGCCTGGAAAGGGAGAAAGGCTCCTATGAGGCCCAGAAGATAAAGGGTTTAATATTTGGAAGGTTGGATATCCCAAGGGAAATGGGGACAAAGAATACCCTGGGTGGAGTTGTTATCCAGGTTTCCCAAAAGCCCCGGAATTAAAGGTGGTATGAATACTGTTCAAGGAAGGGTTGGACGATGAGCTTTGGGACAGCCAAAACATGGCTTCAAAAGTTTGTAATCCACCCCTAGTGCTGAGTACAAATCTTATACAAGGGGATGGAGCAGGGAAAATTACCTAAACTAACAAGACAGGCTGAAAGGAAAATAGGAGCAGACTATGGACTGAGAGGCCTGGGGGCTTAACCATGTACTCACTTGGGTAGGATTACTAGATGTCTGGATTTCTCCAAGCATGTCCTCCTTTTCAGGACATGTCCTGGGGTCCGGACGGCTTTTCAAAACCAGGCACTTTGTCCAAGTTTTGACAAGCCTCCTCTCAATCGCGTTGGGCAGGAGGCAATTTGCACATGTACGGATTGCCTCCTGCCTGACCAAATCAGGGAGTGGGGGGCAGAGCTAGTACGGGCCTGGGATGGAGATGGGCGGGCCTGGGGTGGTGGTTCTAGGGTGTCCGGATTTTACAATTGTAAAATCTGGCAATCCTACACTTGGGAAGTGGTAGACATATAGAGAAATCCTGTCTAGTGTTAGCATAAATTTAATAAAGGTTTACAGTATTTTCTTTATGTTTATCTGCTAGTAATGAAAGTGTTTAGCCTTCTAAACCATTGGCTTCAGTGTTTGGTATACTGCTTGAGAGACTAGCAGTTGGAGAAGTCTCCGCTTCCTACAACCAGTGCTCCAGAGAGGTTGAAGGCCCAAGTGGGGGCTGCAGCACCCCATCTTGGTCCCAATGCAAGTGTATATGTATACATGTGTGTGTGTTTGTATGTATGAATAGCAGAGTGACCGAATGTGCGTATGTATGATTAGGGTTACCAGATGACTCCAGATAAGGAGGACGGATTAAGAACATAAAAATAGCCTTACTGGGTCAGACCCAGTAGCCCTTTCTCACGATGGCCAATCCAGGTCACTAGTCCCTAGCCAAAACCCAAGGAGTAGCAACATTCCAGAATCCCAAAGACTAACAAAAGATTCTGGAACTCCAAAAAGTATCAAGATTCCAGGCAGAATCTCAAAGAATAGCAAGATTCTGGAATCCCAGGGAGTAATATGATTCCAGAGTCCCAAAGAGTAGCAACATTCCAGAATCTCAAAGAGTAACAAAAGATTCTGGAACCCCAAAAAGTATCAAGATTCCAGGCAGAATCTCAAAGAATAACAAGATTCCGGAATCCCAGAGAGTAATTAGATTCCAGAGTCCCAAAGAGTAGCAACATTCCATGCTACCAATCCAGGACAAGCAGAGGCTTCCCCCATGTCTTTCTCAATAACAGACTATGGACTTGTTCAAACCTTTCTTAAAAACAGCTACGCTATCTGCTCTTACCACATCCTCTGGCAATGGAAGTAAAACCCGGATGTCTCAATCCATCCTCCTTTTTCTGTAGCCACGTGATAATGCTATATGTATGTGCGTGGTTGCGGCAGGATGGCAGCGGTGGCGCTGGGGAATTGATCCAATAGAGTCTTATTAATGACTTGCTATATCATCCTTCTCACGCAACATCAGAATGAATTCCATGAAATAGCTGCCTCAACCCCAAACTGGATTCAGGTTGTAAAGTTCAGCAATTAAACAGTTCAAAAATATTTAGGTTCTCTCTGTCCAGATAAAATAAATATCCAAGCCTGGCTTTCACCATGAGCCTGGGGCGCAGGAGTTAATGCCCCAGGCAGGTGGAGTTCTTTCCAACCAGAGTCCAGCCAGCTCTGAGAATTAAAGATTGGTCAGGCATCGGAGAACAATAAAAAGCTTCATTTCTCGGAAGGAAAGAAAGACCCATCTCCACACAGATCAAGTTTCAAGTTTATTAAATTTTGATTTTACGCAATATCAAATATTTCAATGCGTATTACATAATTGAAATGTACAATAAAAAAACTGGGGTGACAAATACAAATACAAATAAGACAAAATTATACAAACTAATCATTATGTATTATTAATACAAACTGAAACAAGTGGGTAAAGAAAAAATGGAATTACAATTTAAAAAAAAAAAAAAAAAATTTTTTAACAATTAAGGTTTATACATAAGGGTAGGGTAGGTGAGAAAAGTGATGAAGGAAAGAAAGAAAGAAAGAAAAAAAAAAGATGTTTTGATAGAAAAGAAAGAAATGTAAGATTAAAAGAACTCTTAATTTCTATGTTGATGTTCTACATATTTGATTCCTTTGAGGTTCTGCATATTTGATTCCTAAAGGATAAATATTGTGTTTATTATCATTATCTATTTATGTATTGAATGCATCTCTATAAAGAATGCTTTTCAAACCATGTTTAAATTTGTCTAGTGATGTTTCGTTACGTAAATAAATAGGTAGATTATTCCACAGTTGAGGTGCTTGCACTGAAAATATAGTTGTTCTTCTTGTCCCAATTATTTTTAATGAAGGGATAGTTAGTAAATTTTGTTGTGTTGATCTTAGCGTCCTTAACGAAGAATAAGGGATTAATAGTCTATCTAGAAATAATGGCGCGTGTACTTGTTGGATTTTAAATGTTAGTAATGCAATTTTAAATGTAATTCTAAGATCAAGGGTCTCCAGAATTAAATAACTGGAAAAAAGACGAGAATTTCCTGGAATGAAGGTTCATTGCCTGCAGAGGCATTTTTCCCAGTTGGCACTGCTAGACCAGACCCAGGGCCTGTCCCAGACAAACCACACATGCTGCCAGCTGTGGATGGAATTTTTGGACTTAGCCTTAGGATATTAGTTCTGTGCCACTCTGGCACCTATGCTGGGCAACGAGTCTGTCTTCCAAACTGACAGCCAGAATCCCCATCCAGCAGAAGAAAGGAGCGCGCTCTTTTATTCGGCCAAAGCCAGGCAGCAGGTGGCAGCAAGAGGCGCCAGTGCTTGCCAAGGTATTTCTGGCCATTCTTTAATGACAGTGCGGAGGAGGGGGCAGGGAAGAGGAACTAGTGCCCACACACAGATGGTACTCCCAGAAATAAAATGCTTTAACTGCTGGATAGAGAATGACACGGAGACAAAATCTGTTCCCGTCCCCGCAGGAACTCAAATATCCCCGTCCCGTCCCCGTGAGTTTTGTCGCTGTTCCTATCCCATTCCTTTAAGCTCTGCCTTAATTGCACGAGCCTCGAACACTGTTGATTTTAAAGTGTTTGAGGCTAGTGCAGATGAGGACGGAGCTTAGGCATTGGTGGAATGAGGCATTATGACATCACAATCTGAGCTCTAGAATGTTGCTGCTTATGATGTTAAAGTGTTTGAGGCTAGTGCAGATGAGGACGGAGCTTAGGCATTGGTGGAATGAGGCATTATGACATCACAATCTGAGCTCTAGAATGTTGCTACTTATGATGTTAAAGTGTTTGAGGCTTGTGCAGATGAGCACGGAGCTTAGGCATTGGTGGAATGAGGCATTATGACATCATAATCTCAGCTCTAGAATGTTGCTACTTATGATTTGAAAGTGTTTGAGGCTTGTGCAGAAGAGGACAGAGCTTGTGGAAATGGGGCAGGGGTAGGAAAAGAACTCACGGGGACAAGACGGGAAATGAGTTCCCGTGGGGATAGGGATAAATGTGTCCCCGTGTCATTCTCTACTGCTGAATAACCCATCACCACCTCCAGGGGACACAACATTTTAAGGACATTCAACATAATATGACAAAAGTGCTATAGTCCTCTTAAGAAAAGAAGAGTAGGGGAAGGGGATCTCTTTATTCAGTTAGGAGGCTCAAAATCAACCCTTTTAACATACTTTGGTAACATCCCCGACACTGAGGAATCACGTTGGACTTTTAAGAACATAAGAAGTTGCCTCCGCTGAGTCCGACCAGAGGTCCATCTCGCCCAGCCATCCGCTCCCGCGGCGGCCCATCAGGCCCACTGCCTGAACAGTGGTCTCTGACTAATTTTACAATTTACCTCTAATCCTATCCCTCTAACCTTACCTCTACTCTTATCTGTACCCCTCAATCCCTTTGTCCTCCAGGTACCTGTCCAGACCCTCCTTGAAGCCCTGTAGCGTGCTTCTGCTTATCACATCCTCCGGTAGCGCGTTCCATGTATCCACCACCCTCTGGGTGAAAAAGAACTTCCTGGCGTTTGTTCTAAACCTTTTCCCTTTTAATTTCTCCGAGTGCCCCCTTGTACTTGTGATTCCCCTTAGTTTGAAAAATCTGTCCCTGTCCACTTTTTCTATGCCCTTCATGATCTTGAAGGTTTCTATCATGTCTCCCCTGAGTCGTCGCTTTTCCAGGGAGAAAAGCCCCAGCCTTTTCAGTCTGTCAGTATATGAGAGGTCCTCCATACCCTTTATTAGCTTAGTTGCTCTTCTCTGGACTCTCTCGAGTACCGCCATGTCCTTCTTGAGGTACGGCGACCAGTACTGGACACAGTACTCCAGGTGTGGGCGCACCATTGCACGATACAGTGGCAGGATGACTTCCTTCGTCCTGGTCGTGATACCTTTCTTAATGATACCCAACATTGTGTTCGCCTTCCTTGAGGCTGTGGTGCACTGCGCCGACGCCTTCAATGTTGTGTCTACCATCGAAGGCGTCGGCGCACTACCTAGACTGGCCACTATGGAAACAGGATACAGGGCTAGATGGACCATGGGTCTGACCCAGTGCGGATTTTATTATGTTCTTATCCCTCATGTCTCAGTCAGAGCCTCTCAGTGGCCCCCGGGACAGTCAGGTTTATCCTTGGTGCCTGTCACTGACTGTATTTGCTGCAGAACATTACAGGTGTAAAGTAAGTTGCTTTGTAAAGCAGGAGAGGGAGAAAGACTGAAGACAGAATGCAGAGAGGTGAAGAGGCTGGAAAGGAAAGAATTTTGCACTATTTTATGCCCATCTGGGGAACTCTGCACAGGACTAATGAGCCTCCATTTAATTTTTGTGAATATCTCTCACCCCTCCCGTGAGACAGTCTGCCTCCTTCACTCCAGGGGCCAGTTCTCATTACAGAAATGGGTTCATCAGCTCACGCTTTACAGCACAGCTTCCCAATCTATGGGTCGGGACCCCAAGTGGGGGTCACAAAACCTGCCTTTGGGGTCGCAAACTAAGTAGGCTCTCCATAGGCACATCCAGTGTTGTAGCGAGCCCCTCCCCCGCCCTCTTTCCCTGTCCCATTTTAACTTCAGCGCCCAGCTACCACCAACGTACTGCCCACGTCGGCTTTGGCACGCTCTCCGATGTCACGTCCCAGGCGCGGGTCCCGGAAGTGATGTCAGAGAGAACGCCGAAGATGATGCGGGCAGTTGCTCATGCTGAAATTTTTAAAAAGCACGGGAGAAGGGAAGGGGCTCGTGTGCAGCAGGGGAAGGAGTAGGAAGGTGAGGGTGGAGAGGAAGAGGGTTGCCAGCGCCCCAAGGAAGATGGCACATGGAACAGACCGCCCCCCTTTACCCCATCCTTACTACGCCACTGGGTACATCATTATTCTAGGGGGAGGGGCATCACGCCATTTTACTTGGCTGTCATCATGGGGGGTCACATCCACAAAAAGATTGATATGCACTGCTTTACAGACTACACTTCTCCCTCCGTATTTGCTGTGATAGGGGATTAAAGACCCGCGAATACAGAAAAACCGCAAATAACTTTTCCATATGTTATTTGCTGTTTTCTATTAAAAACCATTGTGAATATGGTGAAACCGTGAATAACATGGTGGGGGACCTGGCCCTGCTCCTGAAGGAGAGGCAAAACACGGGGAAGAAAGTGCCGGGAATTGGCGATTTCTCTATGAAAGCTGACGTAATTGCCCCCCCATATGAGTGTCAGAGCAGTTACACCCACTGCCGATGCTAAAACCCGCGTTACGCGTTAGTAAAGCTTCAGATGTTATGACCAGTCCTAGTACAGCAGCAAGCAGGTTCCGGCAGCGGCATAGTGGTCAGTGTCGTCAACCATAGAGATAGGGACTCGGACCCATATCCCACTCTAACCACTACACTTACGGTGGAACATGTGAGCCCTCCAAAAATCTACCCTAATACCCCATATAAGTGACACCTGCAGGCATAAGGGCTATTGGTGTGGTGTACAGTAGAGCTGCCCGATTTTCGATTCGAATTGATTCACCGATTCACATTGATTTGAATCTGAACTGAACTGATTTGAATCAATTCGTTCTCGGAAAAAAAATCAGACTCACCGATTCAGTGCAGACCCCTAAGGGGGTGCTCCGAGGGCTGGCATTGTCATGGTCCAGTAATGTCTTCGCAGAGGCAGCCTTCACAACGTGCTGCTCTTGCCGGCGTTGGGCCTTCCTGGCTGCCGGGACCTGCCTTCAAGAAAATTGGAAGTAGGCAGGACCCAGCAGAGAGGACGGCCCGACGCCGGCATGAGCAGCGAGCTGTGAAGGCTGCATTGCCGACAGTGTGTGAGAGCACGTGAGGGAGTGGAGGGGGAAGAGAATAGGGAGGAGTTATTAAACCTTGGGGGCATAGATGGAGGGTGTTGGATTTTGGGGGGGGGGAAGAAATAAAGATGTCTTATTGTAGGTCAGGCAGGGAAAGAGATGGCCTGGAGACAAGAGAGAGATTAGATAAAGCAGTGGGGAATGGGGCGGAGCCACATGTCTTCTTTTTTTTTTTTTTTTAAGAGGAAATCTGGTAATCTTATGTAGGACCGGCAAGTGCAGTGTGCATCAGTCGTTGCTCACTGCCAGCAAAGATCTGTTGTTTAAAAGGTATGCGTGGGGGGCGTTTTCATTTGGCGGTGCCTGGAGGTTCAGCCACATCATAGGTGTGCTATTGCTACTAGGTCGGCCTTGGGAGGACCTCAGTGATCTTGTAGGTGCACAGAGGGAGATCCTTTTCTTTCTGTACTCTGGCCTGTTTCCTTTAAGGGCCTTGAAGGTCAGGCACACGGTTATACATTTAGCTGTTCAGGTTATTTATGTGTACTCTTGTCCCCTAAATCTTGGCTTCCTCCTTATACAATTAACCCTATAGATATGGAGGGCTTTGAAAGAGGGGTAAAAATCAATCTGCTGCTAAAGATAAGAGTAGACCAGTGGTCTCAAGCTCAGACCCTTTGCAGGGCCACATTTTGGGATTTGTAGGAACTTGGAGGGCCTCAGAAAAAAAAGAGTTAATGTCTTATTAAAGAAAAGACAATTTTGCATGCGGTAAAACTCTTTATAGTTTACTAGTCTTTAAGCCCGTTACATTAACGGGTGCTAGAATAGATGTGTCTGTCTGTCTGTGTTTCTTTATCTCTCGCTCCTTGGCCGCTGTCTGTGTCCTTCTGTCTCCCCCCCCCCCCCCCCCCCCCCGAGCAAAGCTGTCTGCCCACAGCACACATCTCCCCCCAAAGCAGCCCCCTTTCCCTTTCCCTAACTGTCTCTCCATGGCCCTCTTCTGTCTTCCCCCCAGAGCAAAGCTGTTTGCCCTAAGCACACCCCTCCCCCCAAAGCAGCCCCCTTTTCCTCTCCCTGTCTCTCCATGGCCCCTTCTGTCTTCCCCCCAAAGCAAAGCTGTCTGTTCCCGACACACCTCCCACCCAAAGCAGCCCCCTTTCCCTCTACCTATCTTTCCATGGCCCCTTCTGTCTCCCCCCAGCACACCCCTCCCCCAAAACAGCCCCCTTTCCCTCTCCCTGTCTCTCCATGGCCCCTTCTGACTTCTCCCAGTGCAAAACTGTCTGTCCCCAGCACACCTCCCCCCCAAAGCAGCCCCCTTTCCCTCTCCCTATCTCTCCATGGCCCCTTCTGTCTCCCCCCAGCACACCCCTCCCCCCAAAGCAGCCCCCTTTCCCTCTCCCTCTGGCCCCCTGTATTGATCCCCCTGCTTACCCTCCCTCCATCCCGGCGTCTTCTGGCCTGCTCCTCTTCAAAGCAGGCCGTGATCGTGGTGGCCGGTCCCAGCGAACCTCTCAGGCCGCTCAAAATAGTATCTGGTGGGCCACATGTGGCCCCCCCCCCTCCCCTAGGCCGCGAGTTTGAGACCACTGGACTAGACTGATCTAAAGAATACAACCCCCCCACACACACACACTTTCTCTGTCAAACTGCACTCACCAATGCAGAAAGGCAAGGGGGATTCCTGTGAAGGGAAGATAGTATGCTGAGGCCTTCACCTGTCCGGGAGATAGCCTTGATCCCCACCCCCTCCCAGGAACCCACAGGCTGCATGCATGGGGAGCTGCCTGATAAAACTTCAGACCAGGAAGACAGCCATGAGCTTTAGGGTTACCAGCTGTCTGGGGTTTCTCAGACATTTCCTCTTTCTGAGGGCTCTATCGGGTGTACAGCCAGCTTTTTTATTTTTTTAATTTTGTCTGGATTTCGGTGACCGTAAGCATGTGCTGTGACTGTCGGCTGTGCCGGTCCTCTGACCTGGAACTGGAATTGACTTCAGAGGAGGCAGAGGATCGGCACAACCAATTGCGTGCGCCTCAGCAGAGTGGTCATACATCTGAAGCAGCAACAGGACTTATTTATTTACATTTCCTGAGAATTTGCTAGGGGATTTTCTGTTTCCACACTATTTCCTATGGTTCTAAAGGGCTGATGGGTTTTTCTTCAACCTCACGGAGAGGAACTAGTATATCAGGGCAAGGTAAGATTCTGGCGATTCCCACCCCATATATGCAGGGGGGGTGTAAAAGCTCATATTGAAAAGGATTTTGCAGTTCGCTGAGGTGATGCAAGAAATTGAACCAGTTGTTCCTTTTGCATGATTGAAATATCCTGATGGGGCTACACAGAGACTGCCTTTTTTTATTTGCACTTCAGATTACTTGTGGGAACAGCTGCTTTTTCAAATTCCTTCTGTGCATATTTTGTTTCTCGAGTCTTTTTCTTGTGATCTGGCTTAATGGCTTTTCATTGTCTCTGGCCCTTTAAGAATTGACAGCCAACAGCTAGTGAAGTAATTGGAGCAGTTGCTATAATGGTGTGAAACAGGCAGAGGCCTGCCTCTAACGACCTATCTTTCTGTGCTATTTATTTATTTATTCAGTATTTGATGTACTACTAGGAAAAAAAAAACACCCAGAGACGAGAGCGGGGCTGGGGTGGGATCATTTGTCCTCTTTTTTTTTTTTTTTTTTTTTACTTCACAAATATGGTAACCCTAATAAGTTTGGGTAAGGCTGGAATCAGGCCCATCCAGTCAATGGCAGCCATATAAGGCCAATGAGAAGAGAACTGAAGGTGGTGTCAGTATCCACACTGCCTAGTGTCTGCCCATGCTAACCTCGGGACCCATTAAAAAATCAGTCTCAGCTGTGCCACTGCTTTCCCCATATCCCCAGGGAGACAGACATGCCAAAGAGAGCACCAGCATTTAAAATGAAACAATTTCAGCAAGGATAGACAGAAGATACCCAGGGTCAGGGTGAGGCAATACAACATGCATAGTGGGAGAAATGGTTTGATCAGGATGCCCCACACCCTGACTCACTAGCTTCTGTGGCATAGTTACCAATAAAGTGACCTTTGAACTATACACCCTCGGCTGATTACTTGACATCTTATCCTCACGACTCCTTTGCTATGTGTCACTATTTTCCAAGCCAGAGTACCCCCCAAGTGCTACATGGTCTCTGCGCTGATATATAAAGTTAGAACAGCTGAGAATAGTGTAATGTCTCAGGGATTAGCGGGGAGGGGAAAAAAAAAAAAAAAAGACTGCGGTGCAACAGCACCACCTCCTGGCCACAGACTGTAAAACTACAGTTCTGCAAAAAAACATTTTATCATTACAAAAGTGGTGTGGCTGCTGTGTTAGTCCACTTGACTACATGGAAATAAATAAGCTCAAGCCCAAGTTGTAAGAAAGATCGTTTTATTGGACCAAAATGCATTTGCACTTAATTTTGGAGAGCTCTGGTCTAAAACATTTTTGCTTTGTTTTGCCGAGGCCGGCAGTTTTTTCAACTTCACGGAAGGTAAAGGGCCATCGGACAGGAGAGAAGGCTGGAAACATGCTGGGCCACGGGGACTATCCAGAGCATTGGCACCGGGCCGTGAGAAGGGAAGTTCCCGGACCATGACTCCCAGGCCGGGAACACCCCCCTCATGGCTTGCACCTGGGGCAGATTCCCCCCCCCCCTCACCTTGGTACCCCACTGCCTAGCCCCACCCCAGCTTGTTTAGTTTTCCAAAAGCTATAAGGATGTTCTAGTGACCACAGCAGTGTTCACGGTGGTGCCTTTTCATAGGTAGGCCCTTGTTGTGTGATTTCTGGAAGTTGGTGCTATGACAGTATGGTAGAATTGCTCTATAGGTCTTGAGTGACATTTGTAGGGTTCTTTATTACTTTACAATATGCCTGGTTTTTGGATTTAGATTTAGAACACAACTTTCTCATCATTAGCTAAAGGCGAGTTACAATCAGGTACAATATGCATTTTCTCGGCCCCAGAGAACTCACAATCTAGGTTTGCTCAAAAGGTTAAGCGTGTTGACCTACAATCGCAAGAAGTGGCGGTAAGATTTGAATCCTGTCTTTCGTGATTCTCAGCTAATACAACTGCATATTCCAAACATGGTTTGGAACTCAACAGTAAAATAAAGATCAGCAAAAGTGAAGCCTGGTGGCCATCTGGCATCCTACCCAAAAAAACAGATAGGCAAGTCATTTAATGGTTGCCAGTAACCGCGGGATTTTTGTTTTAGTGCTGCCAGACATCACTGCTTACATGACCAATCAGAAGATGCTAGACTGGGAAGCTAGGGATGACTGGGAGCCAAGTATTAGAGTACCTGCATATTTTTCCAGAATACTGCACATATTGTTCTGGTTAATATGTTATTATTTTGATGTGCATTAATTTAATTTTGTTTGGCACATAATTCCCTGGGGTGTATTCAGTGTGCATAATGCCATCGGTTACAGAGGTATTGGAGAAGCAGCTGCTCCATCTGCACCAGAGGTACGGTCAAGAAGTCCTTCTCTGCTGTATTCAAAAATGCCCCTACTGCCAAAGGGACTGACAAGTGGATTTGTGTATCGGAATGGGTGTTAAATTACTGACAAACTTTAATGTCTTCCATGTGTCCATCAGAATTACACGTTTACAAGTTTATTTACAATTTGATTAATCGCCTATTCCAAATTCTAAGCGATGTACAAATCAGCAAAATACATAGTTAAAATATTCATAAAATAAACATACATACCTAACAAAGGGACTAAGTTTGCAAAACATAATTAAAAAACTCATTTACGAACACAATGAAACTCATTCTATTATCCTTATATAACCTTGATACAGTACTCCTCCGAAATTCATGGGGGTTCCATTCCAGGAACCCCCACGAATCTTGAAAAACCGCGAATACGGTTTTTTGTGGGGGAGACTGGAGAGGGCAACAGGAGAGGCAAGAGGGAGCAGCTGGAGCACCGGCGAGTGAAGGAAATCACTTGCAGTATGCTCCGACCGCCTCTTCCTGCACTAAAGTCGGGCCTTACCAATCAGGAGCTACTTTGACACACAGCTCCTGATTGGTAAGGCCCGACTTTAATGCAGGAAGAGGCGGTCGGAGCAAACAGCGAGTGATTTCCTTCATTCGCCAGTGCTCCGGCTGCTCTCTCCTGCCTCTCCAGCTGTCCTCTTCTGGTTGGCGGTCGCGGTCGGAAAATACCGCGAATGACTGGGACCGCGAACCGCCGACCGCAAATGACCGGGGGAACACTGTACTCAAAACGCGACGTGGAGACAGGAGCTGCCATTCCAACCATAACCAATCAGGAAGCTTTTCCATGAGCTCGGGGAGGATCCAATACATACCTTAACGCATTAAATAGGCTTGATAGTACCTATAAAAGTTTGGGAATTTACCCCTCCCCTCCACAATTGTTTTTTGTAAAGATACTAAAGCAATTCTCGAAGCTGGGACGTTGGATCATTTGCTGTACTATTGTTCCTTGATTCTGGAGATCTATCTGGGATCAAGTGAAAAGTATATTGGAAAATCCAGTGGCATTGACGTACGATACCATCCTGTTTCGTACGTTAATGAGAGCAAAAAGTCAAATATCAGCTCGGAATAATAAACTGATCTTTATAATGGCAGGGGCTGCCATACAACTAATTATGAAGAACTGGAAGAACTGGGCTGGGATAGCTTGGAATTATACATTCTGGTGGGAATCTCTGTGGTATACGTTTTAAAATGGAATGTTCAATGGCCATCAGGGACGGTACAAGAATTTTATGGATGTTTGAGAACCATTGGCTAAGTATTTTAAGGAATGATAATTTATTTTAATTTTGTTGACCTTTCAGCATAAACAACCCAGGTGGGTGAGGTTTGCATTGGAGTTTAATTCAGGGAACATATGGATAGTTTCTTGTAGGTATCACCTTGGAAGCAGACCATGCCGGAACAGTTGCTTCTTCGCTGTTCCAGTGCACACTGTAGACGAAAGCCTGAGCTGTCCTTGCAACAGGGATCTTGCAAATCTCTTTTTTCACATGGAATTTCAATCAAACGTCCAGTGAAAAAAAATCTCATCACAGTTGTCGGATTCAAGCTCCGAATCAATACCCTTAACTCCAACTCATCTTATTGTAAGCACTTACTTGTCTGTTCATTTACTTCTTGTTCTTTATTTATTTATTTATTTTTTTGCTTTTTAAAAAAAAAAAAAAAAAAGATACAAGGGGGCACTCAGAGAAATTGAAAGGGGAGAGGTTTAGAACAAACGCCAGGAAGTTCTTTTTCACACAGAGGGTGGTGGATACATGGAACGCGCTGCCGGAGGATGTGATAAACAGGAGCACGCTACAGGGGTTCAAAGAAGCTTTGGATAGGTACTTGGAAGACAAAGGGATTGAGGGGTACAGATAAGAGTAGAGGTAGATTATAGGGATGGGATTAGAGGTAAGTTACAAAATTAATCAGGGACCACTGTTCAGGCGCTAGGCCTGATGGGCCGCCGCGGGAGCGGACCACTGAGCAAGATGGACCTCTGGTCTGACTCAGCGGGGCCAACTTCTTATGTTCTTATCTTCTATCTGATTATTTGGTGGGGGGTGGGGGAAAATATTTGTTCATTAATGTCTATAAGTTTAATGTGCTTTTCTTGTATTATTATGTATTTTGAAATTGTTTGCACGTTGGAAGTTTGGAAAATCAAAAAAGTTTTTTTTTTTTTTAAATGCCCCTACTGTCCCTTTACTGCCGACCTAGGTGTTGCCCCCAACCCTAAGGATTTTATGCCTTTTTCCATCCCACCCTAGCCCTACCGTATCTTATTCCTTAAAACAATTGAGTCCCTGATTGCCTAAGCATAAGCGGTTATGTGTCTATGGGGCTCATTTTCAAAAGAGGAAAACGTCCAAAAACTGGCATAAAGTGCCAGCTGGACATTTTTTTCTCGTCAACCCATCTAAATCGCTATTTTCAAAACCTATTTTTTTTTTTTAGACATATTTCTATGCTGTTTGTCTGCAGTTCATCTAAAACTCAAGGGAACACGTTAAGAGCAGGGGTAGGGAACTCCGGTCCTCGAGAGCCGTATTCCAGTCGGGTTTTCAGGATTTCCTCAATGAATATGCATGAGATCTATGTGCATGCATTGCTTTCAATGCATATTCATTGGGGAAAACCCAACTGGAATACGGCTCTCGAGGACCGGAGTTCCCTACCCCTGCGTTAGAGGCATGTTTTGGACGGGACTTGGAAGTTTTTCTGCAATAATTGAACATTTTAGAAAACATCCAGGGCACAGTTTGGATGTTTGGGGCTAGACCTGATTTAAAAATAAGTAAGTGCCAAAAGGGTGCCCAAACTGTGCACATGACCACTGGAAGGATGGAAACATGACCTCCCCCACACTCCCCCAGGAGTCACTGCCCCCTCCAACCCCCCCCCCCCCCCCATATATACATATATGAATGAAACAGTGCATACCTGCCAGTAGGACAGCATGACCTCCCCTACATTCCCCCAGCAGTCATTGCCCCCTCCAACCCCCCCTCCCCCCATATATATATATGAATAAAAAACTTGGTCCTGGAGTCCCCCCTTGCCAGTCAGGTTTTCAGGATATCCCCAGTGAATATGCATAAACTTGATTTGCTTACAATGCCTCCATTATATGCTAATTTCTTTCATGTATATTCATTATGGACATGCTGAAAACCTGACTGGCAAGGGGGAACTTTGCACTGGCCCTCTTCTCCCCCCTTCCAAGCCCCCTCCTGCTCCTTTATCTTAAATTTTCTGCCCTGCCTCTAGCCCTTTCTTCCTCATGCACTTCCCTCAGTCACCCCTTGCCCTCTTCAGTTTGGCTCCTGGCTTCTCACACGCTCTTGCTGTACTAACAGGGGGTTGAAGTGGCATCTGAATAAGCAGGAATGTGTGGCTCCCCCGCTACCCCCCTCCCCTCCATTCCTGGGCTGCTCTCCAAGGTAAGCCGAGACAAGCAGCTGGTTTCCAGTCTGGTTGGTAAGTAACTTCCTATTAACTCAAGAAACCAAAAAGAGCCAGGAGAGAGGAATGCAAAATCCTGGACCTGCGACACAACTTGCTTTTAAGTCACAAACTTGAAAGCAAGAGATTAAAATAATTACTGGGAAAAGAAGCAAGTTGCTCTTAGCCCACAATCTTTCCGTCCCATTCTAGTGCTATATTGTTACAGTTCTATATACAGTGGTACCTCGGTTTACGAGTGCACCGGTTTGCGAGTGTTTTGCAAGACGAGCAAAACATTTGCAAAATCGGTGCCTCGGAAACCGAGCATGGCTCGATTTACGAGCACCCCCCTCGCAATCCGGCACTTCCCCCTGCGATCCGGCACCCCCCTGCCTCGAACCGGCACCCCCCCGCCCAGATGCTCAAGGCCCAGCAGAGGAGAAGGCCGAGTTTCAAGAGTGCCCAGATGAGGGTAAGAAGCGGCGGGGGGGTGCCCAATTGTGTCGGGGGGATTTCGGATCGTGGCGGGGGGGTGCCCAATTGTGTCGGGGGGGGGTCGGATCGTGGTAGGGGGTGCCGAATCGTGTCAGGGGGGGTCGGATCGTGGCGGGGGGTGCCGGTTCAAGGCAGGGGGGGTGCCGGATCGCAAGGGGGGTGCCTGATCGTGGGGGGGGGGGGCCTTCGAGGGGAGCAATGCCGGTTCTCGGGGGGGGGGGGAGGGAAATGCATCAAAGCGAGTTTCCATTATTTCCTTTGGGGAAACTCGCTTTGATAAACGAGCATTTTGGATTACGAGCATGCTCCTGGAACGGATTATGCTCGTAATCCAAGGTACCACTGTATATAGCTCTTACAGTTTTATATATTGGAAAATTAACCGAACAAAGATGAAAAGTAGATAGGGTGAGCTTTTACTATGACCCTACTGGCATGAGGAAGGGGTTGATACTTGGATCTAGCTAGGTCCTTGGGAACTGGGTTGGCTACTGTTGGAAACAAAAACAAAAACTGTGGATACAGATCTGGAGATAATTTATTAAACACTGACATATAAAACCATGAAAATTCAATTAAAAAAGTACAATGATAAAAAATACTGTGATAAAAATCCAACCGGACCCTACACGGTCCGTGTTTCGGCGAACACGCCTTCCTCAGGGGTCCAATGGTTTGCAACCTCACATATAAAGAATTGGACTTTAAACATGTGAGCAAAGAACACCGCAGACAAGCTGATGTAGCATTTATTTTGCCGTGTAGGGTCCGGTTGGATTTTTATCATAGTATTTTTTTATCATTGTACTTTTTAAATTGAATTTTCATGGTTTTAAGTCAGTGTTTAATAAATTATCTCCAGAACATCTGTATCCACAGTTTTTGTTTTCATCGGTGGATTGTTTTCACTGTGGATCACTGGGTCTCCCCATTTTTCTTTGTTGGCTACTGTTGGAAACAGGATACTGAGCTTGATGGACCTTCGGTCTGTCCCAATGTGGCAATTCTTATGTTCTTAAGTGAGTTAAGTATAGGACAATCAAGCCTTTGTGATGTCATAAAGCCTCAATGCCTGAGAGCCAATCTCAGCTCTGGAATGTTGCTACTCTTTGGGTTTCTGCCTGGTACTTGGGACCTGGGTTGGCCACAGTTGGAAACAAGATACTGGGCTTGATGGACCTTCAGTCTGTCCCAATGTGGCAATTCTTATGTTCTTATGTGAGCTAAGTATAGGACAATCAAGCCTTTGTGATGTCATAAAGCCTCAATGCCTGAGAGCCAATCTCAGCTCTGGAATGTTGCTACTCTTTGGGTTTCTGCCTGGTACTTGGGACCTGGGTTGGCCACAGTTGGAAACAGGATACTGAGCTTGATGGACCTTCGGTCTGTCCCAATGTGGCAATTCTTATGTTCTTATGTGAGCTAAGTATAGGACAATCAAGCCTTTGTGATGTCATAAAGCCTCAATGCCTGAGAGCCAATCTCAGCTCTGGAATGTTGCTACTCTTTGGGTTTCTGCCTGGTACTTGGGACCTGGGTTGGCCACAGTTGGAAACAGGATACTGAGCTTGATGGACCTTCGGTCTGTCCCAATGTGGCAATTCTTATGTTCTTATGTGAGCTAAGTATAGGACAATCAAGCCTTTGTGATGTCATAAAGCCTCAATGCCTGAGAGCCAATCTCAGCTCTGGAATGTTGCTACTCTTTGGGTTTCTGCCTGGTACTTGGGACCTGGGTTGGCCACAGTTGGAAACAGGATACTGAGCTTGATGGACCTTCGGTCTGTCCCAATGTGGCAATTCTTATGTTCTTATGTGAGCTAAGTATAGGACAATCAAGCCTTTGTGATGTCATAAAGCCTCAATGCCTGAGAGCCAATCTCAGCTCTGGAATGTTGCTACTCTTTGGGTTTCTGCCTGGTACTTGGGACCTGGGTTGGCCACTGTTGGAAACAGGATACTGGGCTTGATGGACCTTCGTTCTGTCCCAGTACGACAATCCTTATGTTCTTATGTACATGCAGACTCTCACTGCAACAGGCCCGGGAGGAAGAGAGAGTGTGTAATGCAGGTTGACTCCCACTGCCATGGATCTGGGGGGGGGGGCGGTTAATGTGGGCTGGCTCCCACTGCCAGAGGCCATGAGAAGGGGGGGGGGGAGGTGACAGTGATATATGCAGGTTTCCACTGTCCACAGGCATCTGGAGGAGGGGAGGGGTGATGCCAGCAGCTTCCCACAGACCTGAGAGCAGCCCAGCATCTGTCAGGATCCTGGTAAGGAAGATAGGCCGCTGTGAGCGGGGGATGGGCATCTCTTTTGTGGACTGCAGGTCATTGTTCAGATAAACAGACTTTGGAGGTACATGCATGTTTCATGAACACAAGGGAAAAGCAAAGGGCAGGATGAATTGCTCGATTCCCCGTCTCTGAATTCCCCCCCCCCCCAATTGCAACCATTCTTTATATGAAAGGACTTGCAGTCAATTCTTTGTGCACTAAAGCACAAGCTGCACTCCCCCCAATTGCACTCCTTATAAACAGTTCCCTAAATAAAATATTAACTTATTGTCTAGGTTACAAAT